>NC_041389.1:227438052-227548334 GCF_002162155.2 Triticum dicoccoides | reverse complement strand
GGGTGGTGGGGAGATGGGGCGGGGGGCGACGGGGCGGCGGCGGGGTGGTGCGACGGGGCGGTGGCGAGAGGTGGGAGAGAAAGAGAGAGAGGGGGGTGTGGGGTGCGGCCGTTAACGTTACGTGGGGCCCTCCCTCTTTGCCGTCCGCCACCCTTTGCCGTCCGCCTTCTTGCTCTTTGCCGGACGGCAAAGAGGGGGGCCGTTAGGTTTTTTTTTGCAGCTCGTCAGTGGGGCCCCTCCCTCTTTGCCGTTCGCTAGCCGACGGCAAAGAACTGGCTGATGGCAAATTTGGTCTTTGCCATCAGCCAGTTCTTTGCCGTCCGCTTTTTGGAAGGTGATGGAAAAGAGCTTCTTTGCCGTCTACTAGCGGACAGCAAAGAACTGGCAGATGGCAAATTAGCTGATTCCAGTAGTGACTATAAAGGTGCACTACGGGTATCTCCGAAAGTGTCTGTTCGGTTGACACGAATCGAGACTGGGATTTGTCACTCCGTATGACGGAGAGGTATCTCTGGGCCCACTCGGTAATGCATCATCATAATGAGCTCAATGTGACCAAGTGTCTGGTCACGGGATCATGCATTACGGTACGAGTAAAGTGACTTGCCGGTAACGAGATTGAACGAGGTATTGGGATACCGACGATCGAGTCTCAGGCAAGTAACGTACCGATTGACAAAGGGAATTGTATACAGGATTGATTGAATCCTCGACATCGTGGTTCATCTGATGAGATCATCGAGGAGCATGTGGGAGCCAACATGGGTACCCAGATCCCGTTGTTGGTTATTGACCGGAGAGGCGTCTCGGTCATGTTTGCGTGTCTCCTGAACCTGTAGGGTCTACACACTTAAGGTTCGGTGACGCTAGGGTTGTAGAGATATGAGTATGCAGTAACCCGAAAGTTGTTCGGAGTCCCAGATGAGATCCCGGACGTCATGAGGAGTTCCGGAATGGTCCGGAGGTGAAGAATTATATATAGGAAATGCAGTTTCTGCCATCGGGAAAGTTTTGCGGGTCACCGGTATTGTACCGGGACCACCGGAAGGGTCCCGGGGGTCCACCGGGCGGGGCCACCTATCCCGGAGGGGCCCATGGGATGAAGTGGGAGGGGAACCAGCCCCTGGTGGGCTGGTGCGCCCCCCCTTGGGTCCCCCTGCGCCTAGTGTTGGAAACCCTACGGGTGGGGGCGCCTCCACCTGGCTTGGGGTGCAAGTTTCCCCACTGGCCGCCGCCCCCCTTGGAGATGGCATCTCCTAGGGCCGGCGCCCCCCCCCTAGGGGGCCTATATAAAGAAGGGGGAGGGAGGGCAGCCGCACCCCAAGTCTTGGCACCTCCCTCTCCCCTTGCTACACCTCTCCCTCTCGTAGAAGCTCGGCGAAGCTCTGCCGAGATCACTGCTGCATCCACCACCACGTCGTCATGCTGCTGGATCTTCATCAACCTCTCCTTCCCCCTTCCTGGATCAAGAAGGAGGAGACGTCTTCCCAACCGTACGTGTGTTGAACGCGGAGGTGCCATCCGTTCGGCGCTAGGATCTCCGGTGATTTGGATCACGACGAGTACGACTCCCTCAACTCCGTTCTCTTGAACACTTCCGCACGCGATCTACAAGGGTATGTAGATGCACTCCCCTCTCTCGTTGCTAGATGACTCCATAGATTGATCATGGTGAACGTAGGAAATTTTTTATTTTATGCAACGGTCCCCAACAATACTCATATTCATCAAGATCAATCAAGCAGGAAGTAGGATATTACCTCCATAGAGAGGGCCCGAACCTGGGTAAACATCGTGTCCCCGGTCTCCTGTTACCATCGACCTTAGACGCACAGTTCGGGACCCCCTACACGAGATCCGCCTGTTTTGACACCGACATTGGTGCTTTCATTGAGAGTTCTGCTACGTAGTCACCAAAAGGTTTGATGGCTCCTTCAATCATCCACAACAATGCAGTCCAGGAGGAGGTTTTCCTCCCCGGACAGATCTTTGTATTCGGTGGCTTTGCACTGCGGGCCAACTTGCTTGGCCACCTAGACCAGATCGACAGCTATGCCCCTGGCCATCAGGTCAGGTTCGGAAGCTTGAATTATACTGCCAATATCCACGGAGACTTGATCTTCGACGGATTCTAGCCCTTGCCAGCCGCTCCCCGGTGCCTCGATGAACATGACCTAGATCTGTCATCAGGCCGCACCCAAGGCATAGCGCATGTACCCGCTCTGGACCTAGATCCGGAGGAGACTGCGTCGTCCGAGGACGGGAAGCTTAACCCCGCCACGGAGGCCACAGACTCAGCGGTGATAGGACCGCACACAGATCCAGCCACGAGTGGGCCCTGTGTCATCGGAACCTCGGACCTGTCTCCGGCCATAGGTTCCGAACCGCGTGCATCCACGCCCATCGAACCTGATCGGGCGCTGATCGTTGAGTTCGGCTCCGTGGACATCTTCTGACATTCGCCTTTTGTCGATGTGCTGAACTCGTTAAGAGCCCTCTCCCTATCAGGAGAATCTCAGCTGAACTATATCTGGTTCGAATTGGAAGCTGAGGGCGAAGAATTTTGCTCCCCACCCACCACCCACTGCATAGCCACTGTCGAAGACCTAACCAACATGCTTGATTGCGACTCCGAAGACATCGACGATATGGACGAGGATGCCGGAGAGGAGCAGGCACAGAAACCGCCACTTACAGGGCGTTGGACAGCCACCTCCTCGTATGACGTATACTTGATGGATACACCCAAGGAGAACAACGGAGACGATGAGAAGGATCCAGACGAAGCTAAACCTCCTGAGATACAGCCAAAGGGCCGACGACAGCGGTGCTGCTCTAAACCCCGCCGTGGAAAAAATAGCAGAACCGACACAGGAGAAAATAATACTCTGGACAATGCCGAAGACAATGAAGATCCCGTGGAGCCAATGTCCGAACAAGACGAATGGGAAGCTGGGCGAGCTGGCCCTGATGAATGGGCCATGAATGAAGACGCAGAGGACAGTTGCTACCTTCCGCTCTCCGAGGACGAGGTGAGCCTCGGCGATAAAGACCTTATCGTGCCTGAGGAGGCCGTCGAGAAGGAGCGCTTTAAGCGCCTGCTAATAGCCACTTCAAGGATCCTGAAAAAGAAGCGGCAGCAGCTTCAAGCTGATCATGATCGGCTCAACGATAGATGGACTAATGTCCTAGCAGCCGAAGAATACGGCCCCAAGCGCACAACCAAAAGTTACCCGAAGCGCAAGTTGTTACCCCAATTCAATGACGAGGCGCTAGAGCCCATCCTACCAACACACAATGCGGCTGACAGACCACTACGTGGTCGGGACAAAGCGGCAACTCAAGCCGAACACCAGCCCGCACCACCTCACCGTAAAAGCATAGACACAACAGCTCGGGGATACACACATGACCTGCGGCATGACTTGGAAAATAGAGCAGGTCAGACAAGATCGATCTACGGATCGCGGGGGCGTGCCCTTACGCGCGATGATGGCCACCCAGCTGGACGTGACAAATATAACCACGTCCATGCCGATGACCGCAGACGAACTCCATCCGAGCTACGTCACGACTTGGCCCGATATAGAGGTGCCGGACACCCCCTTTGCTTCATTGATGAAGTAATGGAACACGATTTCCTAGAAGGGTTTAAACCCGTGAACGTCGAATCATATGATGGGACAACATACCACGCGGTATGGATTGAGGATTTTCTTCTCCATATTCATATGGCCCGGGGTGATGATCTTCACACAATCAAATACCCCCCGCTAAAACTCAAAGGACCAGCTAGGTACTGGTTGAACAGTCTGCCCGAAAACTCCATTGGCAGCTAGGAGGACGCCTTCCTCGACAACTTCCAAGATACATATGTCCGACCTCCGGATGCCGATGACTTAAGTCACATAGTTCAACAGCCCGGAGAGTCGGCCAGGAAATTCTGGACTAGGTTCTTAACTAAAAAGAACCAGATTGTCGACTGCCCGGATGCCGAAGCCCTAGCGGCCTTTAAGCATAACATCCGTGATGACTGGCTTGCCCGACACCTCGTCCAAGAAAAGCCGAAGATAGCTGGCCAGCCCGTAGCAATAACAACACAAGCGAACCTGGCACTTCCGAAGCCAGAAACAGCAACGGCAAGCCCCGACGCAACAGACACAAGCGTCGAAACAACGGTGACAACACCGAAGACACAGGGGTCAATGCCGGACTCAGTGGCTCTAAATCCAGTCAGCGGAAGAAGCTGTATAAAAGAAACAATCTGGGCCCGTCCAGTTTGGACCGCATACTCGAACGTCCATGCCCAATCCACGGCACCCCTGATAAACCAGCCAATCTGCTACGTCTTGAGCTTGTGTTGGTTTTCCTCAAAGAGGAGAGGGTGATGCAGCAAGTGTAGCGTAAGTATTTCCCTCAGTTTTGAGAACCAAGGTATCAATCCAGTAGGAGGCTCCTCAAAAGTCCCACGCACCGACACAAACAAACTGTGAACTCGCAACCAATGCAATAAAGGGGTTGTCAATCCCTTCACGGCCACTTGCGAATGTGAGATCTAATAAAGATAGTATGATAAGATAAATATATTTTTGGTATTTTGTAATATAGATGCAAAAAGTAAAGATGCAAATAAAGTTAGATTGAAAGCAAATATGATAAGAGATAGACCCGGGGGCCATAGGTTTCACTAGTGGCTTCTCTCAAGATAGCATAAGTATTACGATGGGTGAACAAATTACTGTCGAGCAATTAATAGAAAAGCGCATAGTTATGAGATTATCTAGGCATGATCATGTATATAGGCATCACGTCCATAACAAGTAGACCGACTCCTGCCTGCATCTACTACTATTACTCCACACATCGACCGACTCCTGCCTGCATCTAGAGTATTAAGTTCATAAGAACAGAGCAACGCATTAAGCAAGATGACATGATGTAGATGGATAAACTCATGCAATATGATATAAACCCCATCTTGTTATCCTTGATGGCAACAATACACTACGTGCCTTGCAACCCTTTCTGTCACTGGGTAAGGAGACCGCAAGATTGAACCCAAAGCTAAGCACTTCTCCCATGGCAAGAAAGACCAATCTAGTACGCAAAACCAAACTGATAATTCGACGAGACTTGCAAAGATAAATCAATCATACATAAAAGAATTGAGAGAAGATTCAAATATTATTCATAGATAAACTTGATCATAAACCCACAATTCATCGAATCTCGACAAACACACCGCAAAAAGAGTTTACATCGAATAGATCTCCACAAGAGAGGGGGAGACCATTGTATTGAGATCCAAAAAGAGAGAAGAAGCCATCTAGCTAATAACTGTGGACTCGTAGGTCTGTGGTAAACTACTCACAACTCATCGGAGGGGCAAGGATGTTGATGTAGAGGCCCTCCGTGGTCGATTCCCCCTCCGGCAGAGTGTCGACGAAGGCTCCAAGATGGGATCTCGCGGATACAGAAGGTTACGGCGGTGGAAATTGTGTTTCGTGGTGCCCCGGGATGTTTCCGGGGTATGTAGGTATATATAGGAGGAAGAAGTACGTCGGTGGCCGCCCGAGGGGCCCACGAGACAGGGGGCGCACCCTACAGGGGGGGCGCAGCCTCCTATCTCGTGGGGTCCTCAGGAGCTTCTTGACTTGCACTCCAAGCTCTCCGGATCACGTTCGTTCCAAAAATCACGCTCCCGAAGGTTTCATTCCGTTTGGACTCCGTTTGATATTCCTTTTCTTCGAAATACTGAAATAGGCAAAAAAAAACAACAATATGGGATGGGCCTCCGGTTAGTAGCTTAGTCCCAAAAATGATATAAATGTGTAAAATAAAGCCCATAAACATCCAAAAGGGGTAATATAATAGCATGGAACAATCAAAAATTATAGATACGTTGGAGACGTATCACAATCCTACCAACAGAGAGTGTTGGGTTTTTAAACAGGCTGACAAGCTAAATGCCGAGAACAAGGAAAAGGGGTTGCAAAGTGAAGACGAGGACGAGGAACCCCGGCCACCGAACACAGGGGGACAGAAGAAGTTTTGCCCCCCCCCCCAAGTCAAAATGGTGAACATGATATATGCCACCCATATCCCCAAGAGGGAGCGCAAGCGCGCACTTAGGGACGTCTACACGATAGAGCCAGTCGCCCCAAAGTTCAATCCATGGTCATCCTGCCCGGTCACTTTTGATAACAGGGATCATCCGACCAGTATCCGTCATGGCAGTTCAGCCGCACTGGTCCTTGACCCAATTATTGATGGGTTCCATCTGACGCGAGTCCTCATGGACGGTGGCAGCAGCTTGAACCTGCTTTACCAGGATACGGTGCGCAAAATGGGTATCGATCCCTCAAGGATCAAACCAACCAAAACCACTGAGGGAGTCCTGGATTAGGGGGTATCCGGATAGCCGGACTATATACTTTGTCTGGACTGATGGACCGTGAAGATGCAAGACTCAAGACTTCGTCCCGTGTCCGGATGGGACTCTCCTTTGCGTGGAAGACAAGCTTGGCGATCCGGATATTAGATCTCCTTCTTTGTAACTGACTCTATGTAACCCTAACCTCCTCCGGTGTCTATATAAACCGGAGGGTTTAGTCCATAGCACAAGGACAATCATAATCATCATAGGCTAGCTTCTAGGGTTTAGCCTCTATGATCTCGTGGTAGATCAACTCTTGTAATACTCATATCATCAAGATCAATCAAGCAGGAAGTAGGGTTTTACCTCCATCGAGAGGGCCCGAACCTGGGTAAAACATCGTGTCCCTTGCCTCCTGTTACCATTAGCCTTAGACGCACAGATCGGGACCCCCTACCCGAGATCCGCTGGTTTTGACACCGACATTGGTGCTTTCATTGAGAGTTCCTCTGTGTCGTTGCTGCATGGCTCGATGGCCCCTTCAATCATCAACAACAACACGGTCTAGGGTGAGACTTTTCTCCCCGGACAAACCATTGTGTTCAGCGGCTTCACACTGCAGGCCAATTCGCTTGGCCATCTGGAGCAGATCGACAACTACGCCCCTGGCCATCAGGTCAGGTTCGGAAACTTGAACTACACGGCCGATATCCGTGGAGACTTGATCTTCGACGGATTTGGGCCTACGCTAGGAGTGCTGAACAGTCACGACAAGCAAGGCTTAGACCTACTGTCAGGCAGTACTTGGGATATCGCACCTGCGAGAGCTCCGGACCTAAATCCGGGGTAGATCGCGTCGTCCGAGGATGGGTGGATGGACCCCGCCCCGGAGGCCGCACACTCATCGGCGGTAGAGCCGAACACAAACCCCACCCCCAAGGAAGTCTATGTCACCAGACCACCAGACTTGTGTCCGGCTGTAGGTTCCAGACCGCACGCCCCCGAGCCCGCCGAATCTGGTTGGGCTCCGGTAATGGAGTTCGCCGCTGTAGATATCTTCCAGCACTCGCCCTTTGGCGACATGATGAATTCATTGATGTCTCTCTCTTTGTCAGGAGACTCTTGGCCGAACTATGTCCGGCTAGAGGGGGAAGAAGGCGACGAAGAAATTCGGTGCCCACCCACCACCCACTTCATAGCCACTGTCGATGACGTAACAGACATGCTTGACTTCGACTCCGATGACACCGACGGTATGGACGTCGGCGCAGGGGATGATTCAGAACCACCGCCCACGGGGCGCTGGATTGCCACCTCATCATATGATATATACATGGGACACGCCTAAGGAGGACGATGGCGACAAAATGGAGGATAGAACCCCCGGACAAAAGCCAAAACAACGGCGCAGACGCCGCTCTAAGTCCAGCCACAACAAAAACAGCGATAATAGCGCTAGAAAGATTGACACCCCAGTTAAAGGCAACAATGACCATATGGACCCAGCAATGGAGCCGGATGAGAGAGGTCACGCCGAACACAGCCCGGAGCAGACGCCCGATCACAGCGATCCCGAGGGACGAACTCATCAACCTGCCCCGGGAGAGGAGCAAAGTCCGGAGGACGATGCATTCATCATCCTGGAAAAATGTTTCGAACGAGATAACCTCCACAGAAGGCTTATGGCCACTGCGAGAAGTCTAAAGAAGCAGAAGCAAAGACTTAAGGCCGCGCAGGAAATGCTCAACCGCAGATGGAATAAAGTGCTAGACACTGAAGAAAAATATGGCGATGATCGCCACACAAAGAGCTACCCAAAACGCAAGTTGTTGCCAGAATTCGATGATGAGGCCATTCCGCTGAAGAACAATACGGCCAGTAGGCCGGACCAACCACTTCATGACCACAACAGAGCAGCTACTGACGCCGCACAAGATTTACGCGAGCTCCTGGACAAAAAGGCCGGCACGACGAGGTCCATCTATGGATCTAGAGGACACGCTCCGGCGCAGGATTATGGTCACCAAAACGATCAGACTGATCGAATACCAGTTCGGAATCATCACCGGACACAACAATAGTTGACAGCATGCCACAACATGTCCAGATACAGAGGGGCTGCTCACCCTTTGTGCTTCACCAAAGAGGTACTGGACCA
The DNA here is from genome assembly GCF_002162155.2 of Triticum dicoccoides. NCBI lineage: Eukaryota > Viridiplantae > Streptophyta > Magnoliopsida > Poales > Poaceae > Triticum > Triticum dicoccoides. The sequence continues at coordinate 227,539,800 of NC_041389.1, read as the reverse complement.
CAAATTTCCACAGGGTTTTAAACCCGTGAACATAGAGGCATATGACAGAATGACAGACCCCGGGGTCTGGATTGAGGATTATATCCTTCACATCCACATGGCTCGTGGAGACGACCTCCACGCCATAAAATACCTTCCCCTCAAGTTGAAGGGACCAGCTCGGCACTGGTTGAAAAGCCTCCCCGAAAATTCAATCGGAAGTTGGGAGGAACTTGAGGACGCTTTCAAGGCCAATTTTCAAGGAACCTATGTCTGACCTCCGGATGCTGACGATTTAAGTCACATAATTCAATAGCCGAAGAGTCCACCCGCAAGCTGTGGAATAGATTCCTCACTAAGAAGAATTAAATTGTCGATTGTCCGGATGCCGAAGCCCTAGCGGCCTTCAAGCATAGTATCCGGGATGAGTGGCTCGCCAGACACCTCGGCCAAGAAAAGCCGAGGACAATGGCAGCCTTAACAAGCCTTATGACCCGCTTTTGCGCAGGTGAAGACAACTGGTTGGCCCGTAGAGGCACCAGCGACCCAGGCACATCCGAAATCAGGGATGGCAATGGGAAGCCACGGGCAATAAAAACAAGCGTCAAAACAAGGAAGAAAGTCTGGACAACACAATGGTCAACACCGGATTCAGGGGCTCTCAACCCGGTCAACAAAAGAAGCCATTTAAAGGCAGCAAAGAGGGACCGTCCGGCTTGAACAAAGTCCTGGACAGACTGTGCCAAATTCATGGCACCCCTGAAAAACCTAGGAACCACACTCACAGAGAATGTTGGGTCTTTAAGCAGGAGGACAAGTTAAATGCCGAACACAAGAGAAGGGAAACACCAAGTGAAGACGAGGATGAACCTCGCCAGCCGAACACTGGGGGGCAGGAAAAATTCCCACCAGAGGTAAAAATAGTAAACATGATCTACGTGACTCACATACCCAAGAGAAGGCGCAAATGCGCGCTCAGATACACATGTGCTTTACAGCCCATCGCCCCCAAACTTAACCCCTAGTCGGCCTGCCTGATCACCTTTGATCACAGGGACTACCCGACTAGTATGCGGCACGGAGGATCGGCTTCCTTGGTGCTCGACCCAATAATCGACGGATACCATCTCACTCGTGTCCTCATGGACGGCGGCAGTAGTCTCAATCTAATATACCTAGACACTGTCCGCAGGATGGGGATAGACCCATCCAGAATCAGCCAAAGTAACACCACCTTTGAAGGGGTGATACCAGGCTTTGAGGCCCGATGCAGGGCTCCCTCATTTTAGAGGTGACATTTGGTTCTCCAAACAACTTCAGAAGCGAAGAATTACTCTTCACCATCGCTCCCCTCCGAAGTGGTTATCATGCATTTCTCGGAAGAATGGCCTTCGCCCGCTTCAACGCAGTACCGCACTACACCTACCTTAAACTCAAGATGCTCGGTCCACGTGGCATCATCACCATTAACAGAAATACAAAGCATTCCTTACGTGCGGAAGAGTATGCGGCGGCTCTAGCAGCCGGACACTAAGCAGCCTCTAATATCAGAACGCATGATCGGTCGTTAAGACCACAGACACGGTTAGACGAGTCCAGCACACCACTGTCGGTAACAGCCCAGATAAACCTGAGCTGGGTGATATACATGTAATCCCATAGAGGACACCAGGGGCTATAGACATTCAATAAAGCCCACCTTTTGGCTTGACCTTATTAACAGGCCAATGTCTTACACTTCTACTATTCACTGACAATAACCAACTCTTCGCACGCTTACATCATACTCTTTTACATGAGTCTTCCTTTTTACAGACACCATTCGTGCGATACCCTCCCAGGACACGGCAGAATGGAGATAAAGGCGCAGACGTGCAGCAGGGCCCCGCTCAAAGGTTTCTCTCTAGATTAAGCCCATGTGTAAACCTTCTTTATTGTCTCTTGTTGCTTAACATCCCATGGGTACTACACCCACAGGGGATACTGGCATTATTGGCATTTCTCCACGACAGACTAATGCACGTTCCTGGAAATACAGGGTTCATAATAAAGGGCGTTACTCAGCCCAGTATATGTTATAAAGTCTGAATACCTTCATGAGTGTTTGGCGTCGCGAGTTTGGCCTAATAAGCATTAGCTCTGAATCATGTCTTTGGTCAAATGTTGGGTTTGCCCGGCTCCTGGGTTTGCCACCTTACGTTCCGTTTCTATCGGCTAAGGCGGCCAAAGGAGAACTACTACGATTGTGCCCTGGTTATTCCAGATGAGCACCTCAGTAGAGAAAGCCGAAAACTGACTGTCATGATATAGTGAGAGACTGGTCAACCACTCAAGGACTCATCGTAACCTTTAGGGTTCCTTCGCATTAACGAAGGGCCATTCCCCGGTCATGTACACACGCGCCCATATCCGGATGCACGCGAAGGTACCAGGGGCTACATAGTAGCCCCACTGTCAAACTCCTATGGCTAAGTGAAAGTGTTAAAGCTATATAGTCTGGTTGCCTAGTTCGACATGCGATCACCTCCTTAACGGACCAAGACGCTGGATCCAGTGTGATTACGCATATTTTTGCGAACACCCCCGCATTGTATGCGTGGGGGCTGAAGCCAACAACTGCTAACTTTCAGGTTATATATACATCAAACGGCCGCACAGGAGGCACAATAACACTTTCGGGCGAAAGTATAAACATAGACTCTATAATTAAAATACACATGTTTTTTACAACAGAAAGATTTGTCAGTCGAACATGACATTCTTCGAACACTGAGCCTCTGTTAAACGAGCACCTTCTATTACCTGCTCCAAGTAGTGCTCGGCTGGATCCTGGCTTCCCTCCGGATTACGGGTTGCAATGATGGTGGCCTCCATGTCTGTCCAATATGTTTTTACACGGGCAAGAGCCGTCCGCGCACCCTCTACGCACGCCGACCTCTTCATGGCATCGATTCGTGATACAGCACCAACGAATTGTTGCACTAAACCAAAATAATTGTCCGGCTTCGGCCCCTTTGGCCATAGATGGTCTATTACAGACCTCATTCGCAAGACCGGACAACCTATGGAGCTCGGCCACAGCAGCCATCCTTTCGCTTAATGGCAACGGGCGCGTTGGAGCACTGAATTGCGACCAGGACAGCCTTTCCACTTCATTATCTTTTTTATCCTCAAAAAACTTGGCCGCATCAGCCGTACTCTTTGCCAGATCCGCATACGCGTCTGCAGGGCTCCAGCGCCGATCCAAAGGAGCGTACTTTGGATCTAAGAACATCATCCGCAACAAATAGGGGCTTCCAGCCGCGCTTTCTCCGGCCTGTCGAAGCTCCTCCCGCGCATCCCTTATTTCGGAACGCGTCTCCTTGGCCGCATTAAGGGCCTTCTTCAGGTCAGCCGACTTCGCCTGATTCTCTTTCTCAAGGAGCTCATATCGGCCGGCAGTGTTTTTCAGCTCCACAGCTATCTCGGCTATTTTACCTTCGCTTCGGCGATGAGCAGCCTGTTCGGCTCTCAACTCTTCGGCCGCCTTTAGGGCAGCCGCATTGCTGGCCCGGGCTTGCTCCTTGGCTAGGGCAAGCTCCGCCCTCAGGGCCTCCACGGCAGCAGCTCCGCCTGCAGTCAAAGCATATCACATTAACATTATGCTCCTCTTAAATATTTCCTATAAAAATAAGGAAAGCAGAACACATACTTTGTGACTCATTAAGCCGCTCGTTCACAAGTGTGATGTCTGCATCCACAACTTCAATCTGTCGCCTCAGTTCGGCAACTTCAACGGACCGGTTGGCCGCCGGACCCTCAGCCACATGCGCATGGATACAGTGTGATCATTACTTAACAATGTGATCCTCCGTTTGGCGCCCAGGGCTGGCAACCAGAGTCTCAGGGGCTACTATCTATACGGAGCACACCTAGCGCGTGCGCCACAATCAAAAAATTATGTATTTCATTACATACCTCAAAGCCTTTGAGCAGGCTCATAAAAGCTTCATTCAACCCGCTTGTGGCGGATGAAATCTTCTCAAGCACCATGCTCATTAATGAACGATGATCCTCCGAGAGAGCAACTTGCTCCAGAAGGCCCGTCAGCGTGTCCGGCTGGTCACCGAACTGTGCTGGACCCTTCTTATCGCACCCGTGGGAGCCGAACGCTCCAGGCTCAGGGCGGCCGAAGTATTAGCTTCTGGCCTCGGCAAATCTGGACTCCTCCGTGACGACACCTCGGGGTCGCCCGTCCCATGAGGCGGAGAGGCCGGTGGGGTTTCACTCTCCATCATCTCCGGAAGAAGATCCCCCGAAGACGAACTCTGTCGAGAAGAGCTGCTAGCCGGACTGCAAAGAATGGATCCTGGTTATTGTTCTCAGAGTAGGAAGCAATAGCTTTGTATTTACGATTAACTTACAGCTCGTCTGAGGGCTGGCCCATTTGTGGGCATGGAGCGGTGAGGACGCCCTTCGGGGCAGGCCCCTTGTGAAGTTTTCTTCCCTTGTCTCGGCACCTCTGTCTCCAAGTCTTCGGAGGCGGCCCTCTTCTTCCCGCGGGGGGAGGAGACCGTAGATTCCCCTCCCCGACTATCCTCCTTTGCGGAGGTAGTAATTCCCCCGGGTTGGATGTGCAACGTGTGAAGCTCTACTTCTCTGTTCTTCCCTTCATCTTTCCCCGAGGGCACTTGACTTAGCACATGACTAAGCATCCTGGCTATGGCAGGACTAGGCGAGCCTTCAGGAAGCGGTGCCGGACACCTGATTCTCTCCACCTTGCTGAGCCATTCCTAGCCGCGGATGGTTTTCGGAACAATGTTATGATAAATATTGACGAAGTGTTCGGTTTCTGGGTTACTTACTTAGGTATCTGGGTGGTTGCAGCTCAGGCCCGCATCCTTGGTGGTGTCCGGACACTTTACTTGTGGTCCAAAGAATAACTTACACATCCCTTCGAGCGTCATGATGAAGAAGTGCAGAATAGTTCGTGGACCTTCTGGATTGAATTCCCACATCCGGAGAGGCCGACATTTGCACGGCAAGATCCGTCGGACTAGCATTACCTGAATTACACTAACAAGACTAATGTCCCTCTCAAGAAGCTCCCGAATGCGGCTCTGCAATGTTGGTACATCATTAGCAGGCCCCCAATCTAGTCCCACATTGGCCCATGACGCCAGTTGAGGTGGAGGGCCCGAATGGAAGTCGGGGGCAGCCACCCACTTTGTGCCTTTGGGAGCCGTGACGTAAAACCACCTCCGCTGCCGCAGATCAGACACCTCCAGGAAGAAGCCCTCTGGCCATGGGGCGTCGGCGTTCCTGCTTATTGCAGCACCTCCGCACTCCACGTGTCGCCCCTCAATCATCTTCGGCTTCACATTGTAGGTCTTGAGCCATAAGCCGAAGTGCGGGGTGATGTGGAGGAAGGCTTCGCACACGACGATGAACGACGAGATGTGAAGGATGGTGTCCGGAGCTAGATCGTGAAAATCTAGCCCGTAATAGAACATGATCCCTCTCACAAAGGGATCAAGGGTGAAGCCTAAGCCGCGAAGGAAGTGAGAAACAAATACGACGCTCTCGTTGGGATCGGGAGTAGGGATGACCTGCCCTGGAGCAGGAAGCCTGTGCTTGATGTCGGCGGTCAGATATCTGACCTCCCTAAGCTTCGCAATGTCCTCCTCTGTGACAGAGGAGGCCATCCACCGGCCTTGAAGGTTGGATCTGGACATGATTGAAGATTTGAAGTGCCTAAGCTTGGGCTTCGGGTGTTGGAACTCGAGATGCGGAAAGGCGCAGGTGTGGTAGGAAAGAGGGATAGGCCTCAGCCCCTCTATAAAGGGGGTGAATATCAAGCGTCCTCGGCATATCCGCTTGGGACTTACCTATAAACACGGAGTCATACCAACAGGAGTCATGGGGTTGCACGCGCCCGTATTGATGGAGGATCCCGCGATAAGAGGAACACAATCTCTGCTTTGACAAGGCGTGCCAGTAAAACCGCCTTGCAACGCGTGTCGAGGCAGGCCGAGATAAACTGGTTCGTATTGAGCCAGGCCACGGTGTAAGGGCACACCTTGATAAGAAAAATTGTCAGCAGATCAGATTTGTAAAGTGTTATGCTCTCTACGGTGGTGTGCGGAAATTATCTCACAGAACGGACACAATCCTTACTCTGATTTGGAGTATCCGGAGATGGAACCCGCCTTGCAATGCCGAAGACAATCTACGTGCCGGACTCATCGTCATTGAAGCCTGGTTCACGGGCTACTGAGGAAGTCCTGGATTAGGGAGTATCCGGACAGCTGGACTATATACTTTGGCCAGACTGGTGGACCGTGAAGATGCAAGACTCAAGACTTCGTCCCGTGTCCGGATGGGATTCTCCTTTGCGTGGAAGACAAGCTTGGCGATCCGGATATTAGATCTCCTTCTTTGTAACCTCCTCCGGTGTCTATATAAACCGGAGGGTTTAGTCCGTAGGACAAGGACAATCATAATCATCATAGGCTAGCTTCTAGGGTTTAGCCTCTACAATCTCATGGTAGATCAACTCTTGTAATACTCATATCATCAAGATCAATCAAGCAGGAAGTAGGGTTTTACCTCCATCGAGAGGGCCCGAACCTGGGTAAAACATCGTGTCCCTTGCCTCCTGTTACCATTAGCCTTAGACGCATAGATCAGGACCCCCTACCCAAGATCCGCCGGTTTTGACACCGACAACCACCTTTAAAGGTGTTATACCAGGTGTAGAGGCCTACTGTACGGGCTCAATCACACTGGAGGTGGTCTTCGGATCTCCAGATAATTTCTGAAGCGAAGAATTGATCTTCGATATAGTCCCATTCCGCAGTGCCTATCACACACTGCTCGGACGAACCGCATTCGCTCGATTCAATGCGGTGCCGCACTACACCTATCTCAAGCTCAAGATGCCCGGACCACGTGGTGTTATAACAGTCATTGGAAACACGGAATGCTCCCTCCGCACTGAGGAGCACACCACTGCCCTTGCAGCAAAAGTACAGAGCAGCCTTTTCAGGAAGACCTCAATTTGGCAGCCAAGCTCCCAGACACCGTCAACCGAGTCTGAACTACTCTGCAGCAGGACAGTCTAGCTTGTCCAGACCTCGACTAGCAACTCGGCCTCCGTCCCAGTCCCGACCAGGCGGCGACACTCGTGCTGCGCGTACATAACTACGCACTCAAAATACCATGGGCATAGACGGAGGCACAGCTAGATTGTGGTCCATAATATGGCTCAACCGCTCCTGGATCCGCATACTTTTCCTTTTCCTTTTTCTTTTCAGGTCTCTTTTCTTTCCCAAGAAGTTCCTGGTGACCTGATCGATGGACCTATAGAGGGACGGATACACCAAGACGGCAAAAAACATTGACGTATGGGGAAATTTCCAGGTGGTTTCTTTAAATAATTATTATACCTGTCTTAAGGACCCGCACACAGCTCTCCCTTGGTGGCGGCATGTTAAATAGCCTTATTGCTTATCGCACTACTTGTATAAATACGCTTTGACGTATTAATCAAACTATAATGAAAAATAGTTGCGGCCCAATTTCTGCGGCATTAGCCTATATTTTCTTTTTTGGTATTTTTATCAATTGCACCCGTACACTTTGGTAGGCCTTAATTTGCCAGGGGCTTCCTTATGCCCCCATACGGCAACAAAGTCCAAACACTTTATCACAGTACAGTTCGGCACCGCAAACTTATAGCATTATATGCATCGGCTCCGAATCATGTCTTTGGTCAATAGTTGGGTTGCCCGGCTCCTGTGCTTACTACCTTACATTCCGCTATATCGGCTAGGGTAGTAAAGGGAGAACTACTGTGATTGTATCCTGGTTCATCCGGATGAGCACCTCAGTAGAGAAAGCCGAAAATTGACTGTCATGATGAGGCGAGAGCTGGTCAGATGTTCGAGAGGTTTCAAATCTTTAGCGATTTTTTCCACTTTATGCGAAGAATCGGTTTTTATCCGATCAGGTGTTTACAGCATCCCGAGTTCGGACTTTCGAACACTAGGGGTTGCGCCTAAATTTTTGTTGTCAAACTCCTATGGCTAAGTGAGGGTGATAAAGCCACATAGTCTGATTGCCTTGTTTGTTGCGCTAAACACCTCCTTTAAGGACCAAACTCTAGAGTAAAGAGTGTTTAGAATTATCCCGAACACCCCCGTACTATCTACGTGGGAGCAGAAGCCGACGACTAGCAAACTCTCAGATTTCACAATCATCCCCATGGACGTAAAAATGAAGGGAAGTAAAAATGAATGACATATTCATATTGATGCGGAGCATCCCACAATCATCCCATGGACGTATCTACATCTCCCACGACACCACTTGGACCAATGACAAGAGCTCGAGCAAAGACTATCGAAGATAAGGTGAACTTGAAAGCACAAGTGCTGCCTAGGTGATTTTGGTAATTAATGTCAACATGTCTCTTGTTGGACTAATACTTTTATCTAGTGAATTTCAGATAAGTCCAACAGTGGAGTGGCATGGACAAGAGGATCTGGAACCCCTTCAAGATGCTAAGGACGAAGGATTGGCTCAAGCTCAAAGCTCAGGACTCTACATTTTCTATTTCAGTGATCCAAGATCACATTGAGTCCATAGGAAAGCCAATACTATTAAAAGGGGATGAGCTGTTGCTTAATGGCTTGCTTTCTCAAAGTGCTTAGTGATATGCTCCAAAAACCCTCAACCACTTTCTCATATCCACATATGTTCCAAACCAAAAGTCAAACTCGGCCCCACCGATTTGATCTATCCGGCGCCACCGAGTTCACTTGACATAGCCACTGCTAGAAACCCTAATCAATTCGGTTTCACCGATGGGATCTCTGTCTCACCGAGACGGGCTTGCAAAGTCTCTGCTGTCCGTTGCAATAATTTCGGTCTCACTGAGAATATGCAATCGGTCCCACCGAGTTTGCTTGACCAACTCTCTGTTTCACTTATTACCAAAATTGGTCCTACCGAGTTTGTGTAATCGGTCAAACCGAGATGAGGTTTACCCTAACCCTTGCACATCGGTCCCACCGAGTTGATCATATCGGTCCCACAGAAATGCCTAACGGTCACATTATGAACTAAATCGGTCCGACCGAGTTTTCTGATTCGGTCCCACCGAGTTTGGTAAATTGTGTGTAACGGTTAGATTTTGTGTGGAGGCTATATATACCCCTCCACCCTCTCCTCATTCGTGAGGAAAGCCATCAGAAAATGCCTACACTTCCAGCATTCATTTTCTGAGAGAGAACCACCTACTCATGTGTTGAGGCCAAGATATTCCAATCCTACCATATGAATCTAGATCTCTAGCCTTCCCCAAGTTGCTTTCCACTCAAATCATCTTTCCACCAAATCCAATCCTATGAGAGAGAGAGTTGAGTGTTGGGGAGACTATCATTTGAAGCACAAGAGCAAGGAGTTCATCATCAACACACCATCTATTACCTTTTGGAGAGTGGTGTCTCCTAGATTGGTTAGGTGTCACTTGGGAGCCTTCGTCAAGATTGTGGAATTGAACCAAGGAGTTTGTACGGGCAAGGAGATTGCCTACTTCGTGAAGATCTACCCTAGTGAGGCAAGTCCTTCGTGGGCGATGGCCATGGTGGGATAGACAAGGTTGCTTCTTCGTGGACCCTTCGTGGGTGGAGCCCTTCGTGGACTCGCGCGGCCGTTACCCTTCGTGGGTTGAAGTCTCCATCAACGTGGATGTACGATAGCACCACCTATTGGAACCACGCCAAAAATCTCCGTGTCTCCAATTGCGTTTGCACACTCCAATCCCATCCCTTTACTTTCTTGCAAGTTGCATGCTTTACTTTCCGCTGCTCATATACTCTTTGCATGCTTGCTTGATATGTATTGTGAATGTTTAAACTTGTGCTTAAACTCCACCTCAACTTGAAGAACTTCAAAATTGCTACTTTTCTTGGTTGAGAGTCTATTCACCCCCCTCTAGACACCTCTTCTCGATCCTTTCAATTGGTATCAGAGTGTTGGTCTCCATTGCTTTGGTTTAATCACCATTGGAGAAAGATGGATGAGTCTACATTGGGGAGTCTTAGACATAGAGTGTCTATACTTGATGGAGAGTACTTTCATGAGTGAAAAAATGAGATGCTTGAGATTTTCAATGAATATCATTTGAGCAAGTACATTACTATCCCTTGTGCGCCCATTGTTAATCCCTTGCATCCCACTCCCAATGAGGATCTTGACATGATTCGCAATCTTAGAACTATTAATCTTATCATTAGAGAATTTCCTAGAAATTTGATTGGTCACTTGCGTACTCTTGATTGTGCTTATATTATATGGAGATTTCTTGAGGAAAGATTTCAAAACTATTCCTTGAAAAATCTAAATGAGATTCTTCATAAGTCAATTGCCTTGAATAAAATGAGTACTAGTGATCCTAAGTTTGATGTTTGTCTGTTTGAGCTTCGTGACCTTATGTGTGCCAAAGAAGATGTTGGAATCATTAGCAATATTATCTCCAAAGCCATTAGATTTCATAAAGATGATTATTGTCATGATCATTTATCTAATGAGTCACTCTCTCTAGGGATTGATCCAGCACATGACGATGTTGAACATGGATACTATGATGAGGATGATGATAGTGACTATGATCTTGATGATGCAATGAGACACTTTGGTTTTATGGCAACTCTTCGTGGCTACATGGCAAGAGGAAAGGAATGGGTCCTTGATAGTGGATGTACCGATCACATGACCGGAGATAAGATATGTTTCGTGAGCTTGCTGAAATGACGGCCCTCAAAAGTATGTCACTCTTGGTGATAACTCAAAGGGTAAGGTGGGCCTCGGTAAGGTGGCCATCTCACATGACAGCTCCATACAAAATGTTATGCTCGTTGAATCTCTTGGCTATAATCTACTTTCTATATCTAGACTTGCTGATTTCAGTTTCAGTGTCCTATTTACTAAAGTAGATTGCCAAGTGTTTCATAGAGATAATCATAAAATGGTCTTTACCGGCATACATAGTGGTGATCTATACATTGTCGACTTCACTAAAGAGGCTCAACCTAGAACTTTCTTAATTGCTAAATCTTCCAAAGGATGGTTGTGGACGGTTAGGTCATGTGGGCATGCAAAACCTTGACAAGCTTATTAAAGGTGATCATATCCTTGGTGTTAAAGATATCATATTTGATAAGGATAGACTTTGCAGCGCTTGCCAAGGGAAAACAGGTTGGAGGAAGCCACCCCGTGAAGAACATCATGACCACGAGAAGACCACTCGAGCTACTTCATATGGATCTCTTTGGTCCCAATGCCTACAAAAGTCTCGGTGGAAACTCATTTGGTCTAGTTATAGTTGATGATTTTTCAAGATTTACGTGGGTGTTCTTTCTTTATGATAAATAGAAGGTCCAAAAGATCTTCAAGAACTTCGCTAGGAAGGCCCAAAATCAATTTGAAGTGAAGATCAAGAAGGTTCCAGCGACAACGGAACGGAGTTCAAGAACGCCAATGCGGACACCTTTCTTGACGAAGAAGGGGTCTCACATGAGTTCTCGGGTACGTACACACCTCAACAAAATGGAGTTGTTGAGAGGAAGAACCGGACGCTCATCGAAATGGCGAGAACGATGCTTGATGAGTACAAGATGCCAAAACACTTTTGGGCGGAAGCGGTTGAGACAGTTTGCCATGCAACAAATCGCTTGTATCTTCACAAGCTACTCTGCAAGATGGCATACGAGCTCCTCATCAGTAACAAACCCCAAGTTGGATACTTTCGAGTATTCAGCTCAAAGTGCTACATTCTTGATAAGCATCGTCGTTCTAAATTTGCTCCCAAATCTTACGAAGGTTTACTACTTGGTTATGGCTCAAACTCTCACACTTACCGTGTCTACAACAATTTCACCCGAAAGGTTGAAGAGACGGTAGATGTGAAGTTTGATGAGTCTAATGGCTCGCAAGTAGAGCATTTGCCAATTGATGTAGGAGACAAAGACCCTTCGGAAGCAATCCAAGACTTCTCTATTGGCAAGATCCGTCCAACGGAGGTGAAGGAGAGTACCTCGTTCATCCAAGTGGAAACTTCTACCTCACAACAAGGTGAACCAAGAGTTGACATGGAGGCATCCACAAGTGGGACACACCAAGATGAAGAAAACGAGGAAGTACACCAATATGAACCTCATTAACCTCCTCCACCACGACAAGAGAACGACAACGTCAACAATGAAGAAGGACAAGAAGAAGAACAAGATGATGAAGAAGATGTTCCACCCCGACCAAAACAAAAGCTCTCACGAGTTCAAGCAAGAGTCTCCAAAGACCATCCAGTCGAGCAAATCTATAATGATATCCAAACTGGGAGAATCACTCGCTCTAAAACTCGTTTGGCTAACTTTTGTGAACATTATTCATTCATCTCTAGCATTGAACCCATGAAGGTTGAAGAAGCATTGGAAGATCCAGATTGGATAAATGCCATGCATGAAGAGCTACACAACTTTGAGAGAAACCAAGTGTGGACATTGGTCGAGAAGCCCGACAACAACCACAACATCATCGGTACCAAATGGGTGCTTCGCAACAAGCAAGATGAAGATGGACAAGTAGTTCGCAACAAAGCACGTCTCGTCGCCCAAGGCTACACTCAAGTAGAAAGTATGGACTATGGTAAAACATATGCCCCCGTTGCTAGACTTGAGTCCATTCGCATATTACTTGCCTATGCTAATCACCATGATATCACCTTGTACCAAATGGACATTAAAAGTGCTTTTCTAAATGGTGAAATTGAGGAGGAAGTTTATGTTAAACAACCTCCCGGCTTTATTAATCCTAATAAACCCAATCATGTTTACAAACTTCGCAAAGCTCTTTATGGTCTTAAGCAAGCTCCTAGAGCTTGGTATAAATGCTTGACCAAGTTCCTCATTGAAAAAGGCTTTGAGATTGGAAAAATTGATTCTACTCTTTTCACTAAAAGGGCTAATGGATAATTATTTGTGTGCCAAATTTATGTTGATGATATTATATTTGGTTCGACTAACCCTCATTTTAGTGTGAAGTTTGGAAAGCTAATGTCGGAGAAGTTTGAGATGTCTATGATGAGTGAACTAAAGTTCTTTCTTGGTTTGCAAATCAAGCAAACTAAGGAAGGTACCTTTGTCTCTCAAACAAAGTACACTAAGGACTTATTCAAGAAGTTCAATATGCAAGAATGCAAAGGTATGAATACCCTCATGCCTACTAGTGGACATCTTGACTTGACTAAACATGGTGAACCCGTTGATCAAAAAGTTTACTGCTCTATGATTGGTTCATTGTTATATCTATGTGCCTCCCGTCCCGATATTATGTTAAGTGTGTGCATGTGTGCACGATATCAAGCGGCCCCTAAAGAATGTCATCTTAAGACTGTGAAAAGGATAGTGAAATACTTAATACATACACCAAATTTTGGCATTTGGTATCCCAAGAGGTCTTCTTTTGATCTTGTTGGCTACTCCGATTCGGACTATGCCGGAAACAAGGTTGATAGAAAGTCCACTTCGGGTACTTGTCAATTTCTTGGTAGATCTCTTGTGTCTTGGTCCTCCAAGAAACAAAACTCGGTATTCTTATCCACCCCTGAAGCGGAATACATTGCTGCCGGTTCATGTTGTGCTCAATTACTTTGGAAGACCCAAACTCTTAAAGATTATGGGATATATGTGAAACATGTTCCATTGCTTTGTGACAATGAAAGTGCTATTAGGATTGCTCACAATCCCGTGCAACATTCTCGAACTAGGCATATTGAGGTTCATCATCATTTCATTCAAGATCATGTTGCTAAAGGGGACATTAACCTTAAGCATGTTCGTAGCGATAAGCAATTGGCGGATATTTTCACCAAACCGCTTGATGAGAAAGTCTTTTGTCGTTTGAGAGGTGAATTGAACATCATTGATGCTTCAAACTTGGAGTAGGAACTCCATTTGGATACATGCAATGCATGAGTCTTTGACTAATCCTTGATATTTCTCTTATAATGATAATCATATGTCTTGGATATATTTGCACCCTTACATGTTATCTAACCCTTGTAGGTACTTGGATGAATCTAAATCTATGAGACTGCAACTCAGTCACATCTTGAGAAATCTCTACATCACCAATTATCTTTGGTGGTTGAAGACAAGGAAGCATGAAGCCCTTCAAATATATCCTTTGACAAATTCCTATATCAAATTTCTTTTGGTATCATATTTCATGATTGTCATTTTGGATACACAAGTGCTATTCCTTGCAAAACTAATTCATGTAGGTAGATGAACTCCAATTACAAGTGGTGCTCCCAATGAACTACATCAACCTTGAGCATCCCACACAAGTTCAACTACATGATCAAGATCAACAACACCACCCAAGGTATGTTATTCCATATTAGAGAAGCTTTACCCCAAGTCATGGGTCAAAGCAGCTCAACAAGATGTGAATACAAAATGCTTAAACGAAAAATGGCAACCCCATTTTGAGCTTAAACGGTGAGTATGACCTATGATCAAGTGTCTTCACTTGACTCCTAAGTCAATATACTCTAACATAGGTACTTTGTCGCCGACCAATTATAGATGAAGTTCTCTAGTGTTTCTCTGTGCTCGTGCATTTGTCTCATGCATATTTGTTTCCCTTTTCAAAAAAAACTTCATCTAGATTTATTTTCTCTTTATTTTTATTTTCTTCTGTTCTCCATTCCCTGCACCCTAGTCATTGCAAATCCTTAGTTAATTCCCTGCAAATCCTTGTGAGATCTTATTTGCTTAGTGAGCTGAGGTGACAAGTGCTTTTTCTCTGTAATGAATTCGGACACACCGGTTTGTCCCTTTCGGTCAAACCAAATCACCTCGGTGCCACCAAAGACAACAACTCGGTGTTACTGATTTCAAATGCTGAGGAGACACTTTGTCATTTGCATCCTGCACATTTTGTTCCAGCTCCACTCGATGATTCTTATCCTCTACCAGCACCTTACTTTTCCATGCTACTTTGCTATGTGACTCAAGGACCAAACCTATTTTGACTCACACTCCAGAAGACCCCTTCTTGGAAATTGATGTCAAAGGAGGAGAGAGAGCTCACATCAAATCTTCATCATATCAAAAGGGGGGAAGAGAGATAAATAAGCACATCAAAGAGAGACCCCAGTTGCTTGGTATTCAAAGAGGAGAGAAGTCACATGTCTTTAGAGGGGAAAGACATGTTCATGTTTTTATGTGTTTGCTTTGCTCTGATTTTCTATTCCTTATCTTCTCCCATCCCGTATAAGATTCAGCGGGAGCAAGACATCTAAGGGAAGGAAATCTTCGAATTCATTGCATATCTTTACCTTTGGGGACATGTCTACACTCAAATAGAGTACCTAGTACTCACTCTCTACATGTCATCCCAATCTTTGTACTCATGTGGTTTGCTGCTCTTGCTCTGTTTAGTAGATGTTTCTGTGATGTCTAACCTTGTTTACTCATGTTCATCTCTTCCAAAGCTAGCTCAAGATCACAAGGTAAGTATATGCATCACACTCATGTGCATGAGGATCTCTTGCTGATGTACATATTGTTTGCAAGAAGGACTCATGAGCAAGAAGGTACATTTCCTATATTCACACCATTTGCTTTGATGCATATAGCCAAGATACATGTAACTCATTGCTTGCTCTGTCATGATTATGCACTCACATGCTCTTATGTTCCATATTTACATGATTGCGTACATTTAGGGGGAACCTATGCATGTTACATGTACTTCCCAAGCTTTACCTGCCTTTCTCTATATCTTTATCTAAAGCTTTGATGTATGTTGTCATCAATTACCAAAAAGGGGGAGATTGAAAGCACAAGTGCTCCCTGGGTGATTTTGGTAATTAACGTCAACATATCTCTTGTTGGACTAATACTTTTATCTAGTGAATTTCAGATAAGTCCAACAGTGGAGTGGCATGGACAAGAGGATCTGGAACCCCTTCAAGATGCTAAGGACGAAGGATTGGCTCAAGCTCAAAGCTCAGGACTCTACATTTTCTATTTCAGTGATCCAAGATCACATTGAGTCCATAGGAAAGCCAATACTATTAAAACGGGATGAGGTGTTGCTTAAATGGCTTGCTTGCTCAAAGTGCTTAGTAATATGCTCCAAAAACCCTCAAGCACTTTCTCATATCCACATATGTCCCAAACCAAAAGTCAAACTCGGCCCCACTGATTTGATCTATCCGGCGCCACCGAGTTCACTTGACATAGCCACTGCCAGAAACCCTAATCAATTCGGTTTCACCGATGGGATCTCTGTCTCAACGAGATGGGCTTGCAAACTCTCTGTTGCTCGTTGCAATAATTTCGGTCTCACTGAGAATATGCAATCGGTCCCACCGAGTTTGCTTGACCAAATCTCTGTTTCACTTATTACCAAAATCGCTCCAACCGAGTTTGTGTAATCGGTCAAACCGAGATGAGGTTTACCCTAACCCTTGCACATCGGTCCCACTAAGTTAATCATATCGGTCCCATAGAAATGTCTAACGGTCACATTATGAACTAAATCGGTCCGACCGAGTTTTCCTATTCGGTCCCACCGAGTTTGGTAAATTGTGTGTAACGGTTAGATTTTGTGTGGAGGCTATATATACCCCTCCACCCTCTCCTCATTCGTGAGGAAAGCCATCAGAACATGCCTACACTTCCAGCATTCATTTTCTGAGAGAGAACCACCTACTCATGTGTTGAGGCCAAGATATTCCAATCCTACCATATGAATCTTGATCTCTAGCCTTCCCCAAGTTGCTTTCCACTCAAATCATCTTTCCACCAAACCCAATCCTATGAGAGAGAGTTGAGTGTTGGGGAGACTATCATTTGAAGCACAAGAGCAAGGAGTTCATCATCAACACACCATCTATTACCTTTTGGAGAGTGGTGTCTCCTAGATTGGTTAGGTGTCACTTGGGAGCCTCCGTCAAGATTGTGGAGTTGAACCAAGGAGTTTGTATGGGCAAGGAGATCGCCTACTTCGTGAAGATCTACCCTAGTGAGGCAAGTCCTTCGTGGGTGATGGCCATGGTGGGATAGACAAGGTTGCTTCTTCGTGGACCCTTCGTGGGTGGAGCCCTCCGTGCACTCGCGCGGCCGTTACCCTTCGTGGGTTGAAGTCTCCATCAACATGGATGTACGATAGCACCACCTCCAAGCCAAAAATCTCCGTGTCTCCAATTGCGTTTGCACACTCCAATCCCATCCCTTTACTTTCTTGCAGGTTGCATGCTTTACTTTTCCCTGCTCATATACTCTTTGCATGCTTGCTTGATATGTATTGTGAATGTTTAAACTTGTGCTTAAACTCCACCTCAATTTGAAGAACTTAAAAATTGCTACTTTTCTTGGTTGAGAGTCTATTCCCCAAAATCCGAAAATCCCCACCAAAAATAGCCCCAATTTTTTTTGATTTGTTGGTGTGATGAAGTTTTCTTGGATTTGATCCATGGATTTGCTTTGCCACGAGTGGATCTAGCTTTCCCCCATCTTCTCCACCATTTCCATCCACAAAATTGCTCGGATTTGACCATATTTCTCCATCTCCATCTCGAAATCCCAAGTTCATCCCGTGCCCGAAATCGCCTAGGCACCGGACGTCCGACTAGCATCGGTGGTCCGACCATCCCTGAGGAAACTGAATATTTTCAGTTTGTTTCCCCCATCGTTCCACTGTCACTTCCGCATACGCACTTGCATGCCACCACCGATTTTCGCAACCACCATCGCTCACCCGTTCCGCACTCCGACAAATTTTGACACGTTTTGGTCTTTGAGTTTTGAGTTGCGGTTTCCGTTTCCTAACGTGTTTTGGATACTTAGGGACGGTTCAACAATGACAACACCGCCGCCCATATTCATCATCGACATCGACCGCTACACAATTTTGACACCTTGACCGTAAGCAAGAACGGTAACCTCTGTATCATTTTGGTATCATGGTATCCTTTCATGGTACATTCTTTGCCATTTCATTGATAACCACCATAG
Organism: Triticum dicoccoides; assembly: GCF_002162155.2. NCBI lineage: Eukaryota > Viridiplantae > Streptophyta > Magnoliopsida > Poales > Poaceae > Triticum > Triticum dicoccoides. The sequence continues at coordinate 227,521,750 of NC_041389.1, read as the reverse complement.
CCCAATTTCGCATTGCTTTCCCATCAAGACAAGCCTTTGAGTATTGCCGACAAGGTGACTTGTGCACATTAGTGATCATACTTACCATAGCATACATACCATATCATCGTGGTACATATCTTGGTATCATCTCTTGTGTCACAAAGTTGTCATCGCATATACACATTTACTATCTTGGTTCATGAAGTTTTGCATGAGAAAAGAGCTCAAAAGAGAAAGAGCCAAACAAGCTTTTAAGCAAAAGGCAAAGATAAGCAAAGAGCTTATAAGCAAGAACCATAGCATCATACTACACTAAGATTGTCATACCCGATCATCTTGCATCATATCACTGGAATACCATGCATGTAGCATACTTGGGATAGAAGTCGTTGCATTTTTGCATAGTAGGTTGTGAACAAGTTCCGTATCCGCCTATTGTGCAATTGGGCTAGCGTCTCTCTAGTGTTGTGTAACAAGAGCATTTTCGTGGTCTCCACATTTTGGCTCATTCCTTGGTTGCATGACCCCGCTTATCTATTTGTGTGTGTGTTTTCGTGTACCATATCTTGCTATTGGACCACTTGGTGCATTTGCAAATTTGTGAATCTTTTCCAACATTATCGAGGCTCACTAACAATTGCATCAAACTTTGTGCCACCATCCTAACCGAGCTCCACCATAAGCTTTTACTTGTGTAGGTGTGAGAACCGACAAGAATTGGTACCAATTGTGTTATTTCCTTGTTCCACATTTGAGTGATCATTGATCCACTTCAACATCTGTCAAGGTACATTTGGTATAAGTTCTTCTCTTTCTCCCACTCGCATATTTGCTTGGAATGATGGATAGGCCAAGTTCTTCTACGAACCCACTCTTCATCGAGCAAGACGATGACATGTCATCCTATGTCACCAAAAGCCACCTCTTCGGTGCACAAAGAGCTTTGCATCAAGAACAACAAGCAATGAGCAATCGCATCGACAATCTGTAGCAACCAGACCTCAAACGGTCAAGTATCTGTGCATTAGTGTCATCCCTGGATTGGTAATGCTGACACGCACAGTACTTGAGGAATTATAACAGAGTTTCAATCACACACTTATTACATCGAGTCCTCATAAAGAGTAGGATTACACAAAAATATCATGGCTAAAAGCCATCTAAACTAGATAGTTGCGGAAGCTTCGAAGGTAAATGAGTCCATCAACTCCAACGGCATAGCTGAGTGCAAAACAATGACCAATCGCACCTTATTCGTCGTCTGAGTAGTCTGCAACATGAGACGTTGCAGCCATGTAGGTCAGCACATTGAATATGCTGGCAGAGTTACACTATAAAGCAATGAAATGCAAGAACTATATCTACATGCAATATTGGGCTAGTGGAGGCTCTAAGTTTATGATTTTGCATAAAGCTAGTTTTTTCCCTACAACAAAGGAATAAATTTATTTAACTACTCCCAAGTTGCCCAATATTTGAGAAGGTAACCCCAACTCATATCCCAATTAAAAGTATCATCATTAACCCAAATCAACTTAATTAAAGTAACGTGATGAGATCACATCAATAGATTCAAGTACTAGATACTCAAGATGTCCATAACCGGGGACACGGCTAACCATGATTAGTTTATACACTCTGTAGAGGTTTGCACACTTTTCCCCACAAGACTCGACCGCATCCATGATCGGATGATCGAGACATAGTCTTTCTGAAGCAATAACTCTCTACTCTGGGCGGATCGGTACACCTACTTTCCCCTACATATGCTAGTCCACCTCTTCAAGAGCTCATGCAACTTACTCAACTATGACAGAGCCCATAATGGCTTGTGGCTGCACACGGAAGTTTCTAGCATGAATAATCTTATGATCCCTTTGAGCCTGGGTGGCGAACCGTAGGAAAAATCACACGGGTACTCCGGGATTTCCTGAAAACAGGCAACACTGGGTTCCCCAGGTGCCTCAACCAATCCACCCAGATGTATATTAAAGTTGCCACCTTAATGTTATCCATGATTAAATAACTCTCAAACTTCCATGTGAAATCACGATCCAATCCCCGTCTACGAGCATGGCTAAGCAATAAATAAGCATAACGTAAATTCCCGGGGTGATCAAAAGGTATTAGGTTCCTACCTCAAGTACTACAACCAAATAGATGTTCCCAATCCTACTCATGCAAATATTTGAGTGGAAAATACTAATGCATAGTAAAAACTGGGTAGATAAGAGTATGATCAAAGTGTAACTTGCCTTGCTGACGATCTGCAAACTCTAGAGATTCGTAGTAACAAGCTTCGCACTCCAGGTAATCTAGCATAGACAAACAATAGCATACATAAGCAATCACTCAAACGAAACACAAGAAAACCGAGAAAAGATCCAAATCGAACACGAAACAAGCAAACGACTTAAACTAGCAAAAGTCAAACCTAACAGAAATATTATCATGTGGATTAGATCTTAACAGTAGGTACATGTGATTAGCTACGATTTGCAAAAAAGATTCAACTCAAACGGAGAAACAAAACTCCAAATACGAATGAAACAAGATCGTTTACTAATCTGGACCAAACTCAAATTTTATAGTACCAAAATCATGTTCAAGTTGGTTAACTGGAATGAACAGAATGATATGAAGATTTAGGCGCTGGTTTCATCTAATTTGGATAAACAAGTAAAAAGTTATGCTAGTCTAAAGATCAGGGGCTAAATCACGAGAAAACTATTCGCGGATAGGTCCCTGCCCGAAAATAAACTAAAAAGAAAAACAAAGGCGCGGACGTTCGCTAACAAAACAAATCTAACGAAAATCGTCCACTAACAAATCTAAACGAACGAACGTTCGTTTTATAACTAAACCGGCCTAAAAAATAAACTGACAAAAACTTAAAAAACGAGCGGTTTGGTGGGGTTTTTACCAGTTCTCAAAAAAACCGGCGGCGGCGGCGAGGCGAGGCAAGGCGGCATCATCGGCATAGGCGGCGGCGGCGCGAGGTGAGGCGAGGCGGCGGCGCGCTTGGGCGGCAGCGGCTGCGGGTTTGGTGGGGTGGGGTGGCGGCGGCGGCTGATACGTCTCCAACATATCTACAATTTTTGATTGTTCCATGCTATTATATTACCCCTTTTGGATGTTTATGGTCTTCATTTTACACATTTATATCATTTTTGGGACTAACCTACTAACCGGAGGCCCAGCCCGTATTGCTGTTTTTTTTTTGCCTATTTCAGTATTTCGAAGAAAAGGAATATCAAACGGAGTCCAAACGGAATGAAACCTTCAGGAGCGTGATTTTTGGAACGAACGTGATCCAAAGGACTTGGAGTGCAAGTCAAGAAGCAATCGAGGCGGCCAGGAGATAGGAGGGCGCGCCCACCCCTCCTGGGCGTGCCCGCTTTCTCCTGGGCCCCTCAAACGGCCACCGACGTACTTCTTCCTCCTATATATACCCACGTACCCCGAAAACATCTAGGGAGCCAACGAAAAACAATTTCCACCGCCGTAACCTTCTGTATCTGCGAGATACCATCTTGGAGCCTTTGTCGGCGCTCCGCCGGAGGGGGAGTCGACCACGGAGGGCTTCTACATCAACACCACAGCCCCTCCGATGAGTTGTGAGTAGTTTACCACAGACCTTCGGGTCCATAGTTATTAGCTAGATGGATTCTTCTCTCTTTTTGGATCTACCATGTTCTCCCCCTCTCTTGTGGAGATCTATTCGATGTAAACTCTTTTTGCGGTGTGTTTGTCGAGATCCGATGAATTGTGGATTTATGATCAAGTTTATCTATGAGAAATATTTGAATCTTCTCTGAATTCTTTTATGTATGATTGAGTTATCTTTGCAAGTCTCTTCGAATTATCAGTTTGGTTTGGCCTACTAGATTGATCTTTCTTGCCATGGGAGAAGTGCTTAGCTTTGGGTTCAATCTTGGGGTGTCCTTACCCAGTGACAAAAAGGGTTGCAAGGCACGTATTGTATTATTGCCATCGAGGATAAAAAGATGGGGTTTATATCATATTGCTTGAGTTTATCCCTCTACATCATGTCATCTTTCTTAATGTGTTACTCTATTCTTATGAACTTAATACTCTAGATGCATGCTGGATAGCGGTCGATGTGTGGAGTAATAGTAGTAGATGCAGGCAGGAGTCCGTCTACTTGTCACGGACGTGATGCCTATATACATGATCATGCCTAGATAATCTCATAACTATTCACTTTTCTATCAATTGCTCAACAGTAATTTGTTCACCCACCGTAATACTTATGCTATCTTGAGAAGCCACTAGTGAAACCTATGGCCCCCGGGTCTATCCTTTATCATATAATCTTTCAATCTACTTTTATTTGCATCTTTACTTTTTGCATCTATATTATAAAATACCAAAAATATATTTATCTTACCATACTATCTCTATCCGATCTCACTTTTGCAAGTGGCCGTGAAGGGATTGACAACCCCATTATTGCGTTGGTTGCGAGTTCTTTGTTTGTTTGTGTAGGTGCGTCGAACTTTTGTGGAGCCTCCTACTGGATTGATACCTTGGTTCTCAAAAACCGAGGGAAATACTTACGCTACTATTGTTGCATCACCCTTTCCTCTTCAAGGAAAACCAATGCAAGCTCAAGACGTAGCAAGAAGGATATCTGGCGCCGTTGCCGGGGAGGTCTTCGCTCAAGTCAAGACATACCAAGTACCCATCACAAACTCATATCCCTCGTATTTACATTATTTTCCATTTGCCTCTCATTTTCCTCTCCCCCACTTCACCCTTGTCATTTTATTCGCCCTCTCTTTCCCAATCTCCTCTCTTTTTCGCTTGCCTTTTTCTGTTTGCTGGTGTGTTGGATTACTTGTTGCCATGGCGCAAGATAATACCAAATTGTGTTATTTCTCCTATACCAATAATAATGATTTCCTTAGTACTCTGATTGCTCCTCTTAATGATGTTGAGTCTTGTGAAATCAATACTGCTTTGCTGAATCTTGTTATGAAAGATCAATTCGCCGGCCTTCCTAGTGGAGATACCGCTACCCATCTAAACAACTTTGTTGATTTGTGTGATACGCAAAAGAAGAAAGATACGGATAATGATATTGTTAAACTGAAGTTATTTCCGTTTTCACTTAGAGATCGTGCTAAAGTTTGGTTTTTGTCTTTGCCTAAAAGTAGTATTGATTCTTGGAATAAGTGCAAAGATGTTTTTATCTCTAAGTATTTTCCTCCCGCTAAGATCATCACTCTTAGGAACGATATTATGAATTTTAAACAACTTGATCATGAGCATGTTTCCCAATCTTGGGAAAGAATGAAATTGATGATTCGCAATTGCCCTACTCATGGTTTGAATTTATGGATGATCATACAAAAAATTTATGCCGGTTTGAACTTTGCTTCTAGAAATCTTTTAGATTCGGCCGCGGGAGGCACGTTTATGGAAATCACCTTAGGAGATGCTACAAAACTTCTTGATAATATTATGGCTAATTATTCTCAATGGCACACCGAAAGATCTTCTAGTAAAAAAGTGCATGCTATAGAAGAAATCAATGTTTTGAGTGGAAAGATGGATGAACTTATGAAGTTGTTTGCTACTAAAAATACTCCTCTTGATCCCAATGATATGCCTTTGTCTACTTTGATTGAGAATAATAATGAATCTATGGATGTGAATTTTGTTGGTAGGAATAGTTTTGGAAACAATGCTTATAGAGGAAACTTTAATTCTAGACCGTTCCCTAGTAATTCCTCCAATAATTATGGAAATTCCTACAGTAATTCTTATGGTAATTTTAATAAGATGCCCTATGATTTTGAGAATAGTGTGAAAGAATTTATGATTTCTCAAAAACAAAATGTTTTGCGTGAAGAAAAATTGCTCAAAGTTGATGATTTGGCTAGGAATGTTGATAGACTTTCGCTTGATGTTGATTCTCTTAAACTTAGATCTACTCCCACTAAGCATGATATCAATGAGTTTCTCAAAGCAATGAGAATTTTAATTGATGAGTGCAAGGAAAGAACCGCTAGATTGCATGCTAAAAAAGATTGCTTTGTAAAGGCGTGTTCTTCTAGTTTCGATGAAAATAATGATGAAGATCTTAAAGTTATTTATGTGTCTCCTATTAGATCTTTGTTTTGCAATATGAATCTTAACAATAATGGGACTAGAGATGAGTCAACTTTAGTTAGAAGGCGTCCCAACAAATCAGAGTTTTTAGATATTGATGCTAAATTTGGTAAAAGTGGGATTGGAGAGGTCATGACTTTAAATAGCATTGAACCCACTATCTCATATTTCAAGGAATTTGATTATGATAATTGTTCTTTAGAAGGTTGTATTTCCTTGTTGCAATCTATTGTTAATTCTCCTCATGCTTCTGGGCAAAATAAAGCTTTTACCAAACATATCGTTGATGCATTGATGCAATCTTATGATGAAAAACTTAATTTGGAAGTTTCTATACCTAGAAAACTTAATGATGAGTGGGAACCTACTATAAAGATTAAAATTAAAGATCATGAGTGTTTTGCTTTGTGTGATTTGGGTGCTAGTGTTTCCACAATTCCGAAAACTTTATGTGATATTCTAGGTTTCCATGACCTTGATGATTGCTCTTTAAATTTGCATCTTGCGGATTCCACCATTAAAAAGCCAATGGGAAGGATCAATGATGTTCTCATTGTTGCAAATAGAAATTTGGTGCCCGTAGATTTTATCGTTCTTGATATAGATTGCAATCTTTCTTGCCCTATTATTCTTGGTAGACCTTTCCTTAGAACGATTGGCGCGATTATTGATATGAAGGAAGGGAATATTAGATTCCAATTTCCATTAAGGAAAGGCATGGAGCACTTTCCAAGAAATAAAGTCAAATTACCTTATGAATCTATCATGCGGGCTACTTGTGAGTTTAGTGCCAAAGATGGCACTACTTAGATCTATCTTCGCTTTTATGCCTAGCTAGGGGCGTTAAACGATAGCGTTAGTTGGGAGGCAACCCAATTTTATTTGTGTTTTTTTTTGTTTCTGTTTAGTAATAAATTTTGCATCTACCTTCTGTTTAGATGTGTTTTTATGTTGTAATTAGTGTTTCTGCCAAGTAGAACCTATAGGATAACCTATGGTGATAGTTAACTTGATTCTGCTGAAAAACAGAAACTTTGCGCCCACGAAATTAGTTTTGTTAAATCACAAAAACGCGATTTTGCGTTGATTATTTTTGATGCTGATCAATAGACAAAGTTCCCAGGACTTCCTATTTTTGTAGGATTTTTAGAGTTCCATAAGTTTGCGTTAGTTACATATTTCTACAGACTGTTCTATTTTTGACAGATTCTGTTTTTCGTGTGTTGTTTGCTTATTTTGATGCATCTATGGCTAGTATTAAGTGGTATGAACCATAGAGAACTTGAAATACATTAGGTTTAACACCAAAATAAATAAAGAATGAGTTCATTACAGTACCTTACGTGGTGGTTTTGTTTTCTTTTGCTAACGGAGCTTATGGGATTTCCTGTTGAGTTTTGTGTTGTGAAGTTTTCAAGTTTTGGGTAAAGATTTGATGGACTATGGAATAAGGAGTGGCAAAATCCTAAGCTTGGGGATGCCCATGGCACCCCAAGATACTCAAGAATAGCCAAAATCCTAGGCTTGGGGATGCCCCGGGAAGGCATCCCATCTTTCGTCTTCGTTCATTGGTAACTTTACTTAGAGCTATATTTTTATTCGCCACATGATATGTGTTTTGCTTGGAGCGTCGTGTATGATATTAGTATTTGCTTTTTAGTTTCCAACAATCATCCTTGCTGTACACACCTTTTGGGAGAAGCCCACTTGATTAGAATTTATTAGAATACTCTATGTGCTTCACTTATATCTTTTGAGCTAGATAGTTTTTGCTCTAGTGCTTCACTTATATCTTTTAGAGCATGGCGGTGGCTTAATTTTGTCGAAATTGCTATTCTCTCAAGCTTCACTTATATTATTTTGAGAGTCTCTTAGAACAGCATGGTGTTTTCTATGGTTATAAAATTGGTCCTAGAATGGTAGGCGTCCAAGTTGGGTATAATAAAAACTATCATAGGAAGTGAATTGGATGCTATGATCAATTTGATACTTGATAATTGTTTTGAGATATGGAGGTAGTGATATTAAAGCCATGCTAGTTGAGTGATTATGAATTTAAAGAATGCTTGTATTGAAGTTAGCAAATCCGTAGCATGCACGTATTGTTAAAGTTGTGTAACAAATTTGAAACATGAAGTGTACCTGGCTTGTGCATCCTTATGAGTGGCGGTCGGGTATGAGCGATGGTCTTTTCCTACCAATCTATCCCTCTAGGAGCATGCAAGTAGTGCTTGATTTTTGATGACTTCTAATTTTTTGCAATAAGTATATGAGTTCTTTTGACTAATGTTGAGTTCATGGATTATACGCACTTTTACCTTTCCACCATTGCTAGCCTCTTCGGTACCGTGCATTGCCCTTTCTCACCTTGAGAGTAGGTGCAAACTTCGCCGGTGCATCCAAACCCCGTGACACGATACACTCTATCACACATAAACCTCCTTATATCTTCCTCAAAACAGCCACCATACCTACCTATTATGGCATTTCCATAGCCATTCCGAGATATATTGCCATGCAACTTTCCACCGTTCGTTCATCATCATGACATACATTACTTTTTTCATATTGCCATTGCATGATCATGTAGTTGACATCGTATTTGTGGCAAAGCCACCATGCATAATTTTTCATACATGTCACTCTTGATTCATTCACCATCTCGGTACACCGCCGGAGGCATTCATATAGAGTCATAATTTGTTCTAGTTTCGAGTTGTAATTTATGTGTTGTAATCAATAAAGGTGTGATGATCATCATTATTAGAGCATCGTCCCAAAGAAAAAAAAAGAAAAAAAGAAAGGCCAAAAGGAAAAAAGAGAGGCCAAAGAAAAAAAAAGGGGCAATGTTACTATCTCTTTTCCACACTTGTGCTTCAAAGTAGCACCATGTTCTTCATATTGCGAGTCTCATATCTTGTGCTTCAAAGTAGCACCATGTTCTTCATATAGCGAGTCTCATATATTGTGCTCCAAAGTAGCACCATGTTTTTCATATAGTGAGTCTCATATGTTGTCACTTTCATATACTAGTGGGAATTTTTCATTATAGAACTTGGCTTGTATATTCCTACGATGGGCTTCCTCAAATGCCCTAGGTCTTCGTGAGCAAGCAAGTTGGATGCACACCCACTAGTTTTCTTTTGTTGAGCATTCATTTATATCTCTAGTGCATACATTGCATGGCAATCCCTACTCCTCATGTTGACATCAATTGATGGGCATCTCCATAGCCCGTTGATTATCCTCGTCAATGTGAGACTTTCTCCTTTTTTGTCTTCTCCACACAATCCCCATCATCATATTCTATTCCACCCATAGTGTTATATCCATGGCTCACACTCATGTATTGCGTGAAGGTTGAAAAAGTTTGAGATTATTTAAGTACGAAACAATTGCTTGGCTTGTCATCGGGGGTGTAGAATTTTTGAACAACTTTGTGTGACGAAAATGAAGCATAGCCTAACTATATGATTTTGTAGGGATGAACTTTCTTTAGCCATTTATTTTGAGAAGACATGATTGCTTTGATTAGTATGCTTGAAGTATTACTATTTCTTTTATCAATATGAACTTTTATTTTGAATCATTTGGATCTGAACATTCATGACACAACAAAGAAAATTACATTGAGAATTATGCTAGGTAGTATTCCACATCAAAAGTTCTATTTTTATCATTTACCTACTCAAGGACGAGCAGGAATTAAGCATGGGGATGCTTATATTACCCCTTTTGGATGTTTATGGGCTTTATTTTACACATTTATATCATTTTTGGGACTAACCTACTAACCGGAGGCCCAGCCCGTATTCCTGTTTTTTTTGCCTATTTCAGTATTTCGAAGAAAAGGAATATCAAGCGGAGTCCAAACGGAATGAAACCTTCGGGAGCGTGATTTTTGGAATGAACGTGATCCAGAGGACTTGGAGTGCAAGTCAAGAAGCAATCGAGGCGGCCAGGAGATAGGAGGGCGCGCCCACCCCTCCTGCGCGCGCCCCCTGTCTCCTGGGCCCCTCGAGTGGCCACCGATGTACTTCTTCCTCCTATATATACCCACGTACCCCGAAAACATCCAGGAAGCCAACTAAAAACAATTTCCACCGCCGTAACCTTCTGTATCCGCGAGATCCCATCTTGGAGCCTTCGTCGGCGCTCCTCCCGAGGGGGAATCGACCATGGAGGGCTTCTACATCAACACCATAGCCCCTCCGATGAGTTGTGAGTAGTCTACCATAGACCTTCGGGTCCATAGTTATTAGCTAGATGGATTCTTCTCTCTTTTTGGATCTCAATACCATGTTCTCCCCATCTCTTGTGGAGATCTATTCGATGTAAACTCTTTTTGCGGTGTGTTTGTCGAGATCCGATGAATTGTGGATTTATGATCAAGTTTATCTATGAGAAATATTTGAATCTTCTCTGAATTCTTTTATGTATGATTGAGTTATCTTTGCAAGTCTCTTCGAATTATCAGTTTGGTTTGTCCTACTAGATTGATCTTTCTTGCCATGGGAGAAGTGCTTAGCTTTGGGTTCAATCTTGCGGTGTCCTTACCCAGTGACAGAAAGGGTTGCAAGGCACGTATTGTATTGTTGCCATCGAGGATAAAAAGATGGGGTTTATATCATATTGCTTGAGTTTATCCCTCTACATCATGTCATCTTTCTTAATGTGTTACTCTGTTCTTATGAACTTAATACTCTAGATGCATGCTGGATAGCGGTCGATGTGTGGAGTAATAGTAGTAGATGCAGGCAGGAGTCTGTCTACTTGTCGCGGACGTGATGCCTATATACATGATCATGCCTAGATAATCTCATAATTATTCGCTTTTCTATCAATTGCTCGACAGTAATTTGTTCACCCACCGTAATACTTATGCTATCTTGAGAGAAGCCACTAGTGAAACCTATGGCCCCCGGGTCTATCCTTTATCATATAAGCTTTCAATCTACTTTTATTTGCACCTTTACTTTTTGAATCTGTATTATAAAATACCAAAAATATATTTATCTTATCATACTATCTCTATCAGATCTCACTTCCGCAAGTGGCCGTGAAGGGATTGACAACCCCTTTATTGCGTTGGTTGCGAGTTCTTTGTTTGTTTGTGTTGGTGCGTCGGACTTTTGAGGAGCCTCCTACTGGATTGATACCTTGATTCTCAAAAACTGAGGGAAATACTTATGCTACTATTGCTGCATCACCCTTTCCTCTTCAAGGAAAACCAGTGCGAGCTCAAGACGTAGCAGCGGCGGGGTATTTAAAGAGGTGGGGGAGGCCGGGCGACGACTTGGGCGAGGAGGTGTCCAACGGGAATCCGAGCCGGACTCCCCTGGCGATGGCGGCGAGGAGCGGGACTCCTCCCGCCCGGAGGAGGCGACGGCGCGACGGCTGGGCCGGCTGGGCCTCGGCCCAGTTCGGCCTGGCGAAACTTTTTTTTAAATAATTCGGTGTGAGGAAAAATCCTAAATAAATATAAAGAAAAAACTAAAAATTATAGAAACAATTTTCACCGTCCAAACCTAATATTTAGGACAAGATGAACATTTTTCTCGACTAAGATGCAATTTTCAAAAAAATGCAATATTTTTTCAATTCAAATAAAATACCAATAAAATCATAATTTGATTTTAAAATTCTTTCTCCAATATTTCTCTTGGGTTGAAGAAGTCATATTATCTTCTCTCATATATTTTTAATATTGGAAATAACTGGAGAGAAAAATAATAAAATCAAATTGATCTTTTCTTCAAATTTGAAATAAATTCAAATGTGGATTTTGTGAAACCTCCAACTCTCACCTTGGGTCCTTGAGTTGCTTAAGATTTCTAGGATCTCAACCAAATGCAAGAATAAATATGATATGCATATGATGATCTATGTATAACATCCAAATTGAAAATTGGGATGTTACACAATCTCGCTACCGACTTGCGACTCTCCGAGCAACGAACAAGAGACTACTTCGACAACAAGTTCGACGCACACAAACAAGAGAACAATGCAAGAATGGACGAGATTCGTGCCTTGTTCTTGAACTGCCATTCTACCACTTCATCCTACTCAAGACGGAGCCGCTCGAGTCAACACTCCAATGACACCTACTCTGGCTCAAGTACACCGACATCGAACACTCTACATCGAGCCACGCGCCAAGACCATCAAGCAACTCGCAATCCTCTACACGACAATCATCCACGAGAGCAATTAGACAAGCAAGCACAGCGTCATCGCCAAAACCAAGCTACTCTTGCACAAGCACAAGAAAGGCAATGTCAACGTCTCCAAGAGGAAGAGCGAGCGCGGCAACATCAAGACGAACAAGATGCCGAGGCTCAACGTCTTCAACAACAACAACGTGAAGCACAAGCACTTGAGGCGCAACGTGCCCTTCAAGAATCAAGTTGAGCCATTGCCAACCGCAACCGACATAGGCGCAATCAAGAGGAAGCACTTCGCAAAGAAATTCAAGAGCGAAACTACCAAGCAAGAGTGCACCATCAAGTTCGTCAAGCTCCTCCACAAGCTCGACAAGCTCCTCCACAAGCTCAAGTTCATCAAGAGCAAGATGACTTTGGAAACCCTCCATGTCAAGAGAAATATGAGGATGATAATCCTCCACGTCAAGGGCGTCATCATCACCCTCGACCCCAACACAATGAAGAGCAACGCTACGGCAAGCTCAAGTTCACCATGCCCAAGTTCCATGGAATCAATGATCCTGAAGAGTACCTTTCATGGGCATTGAAGGTTGACAAGATCTTTCGTTTGCACAACTATGAGGAAGAGAAGAAGATCGCTATGGAATCCCTTGAGTTGCAAGACTATGTGCTCATATGGTGGGAACAAGTCCTTGAGCGCCGAGAAGCAAGAGGTGAGCCACAAATCACCACATGGGAGGAAATGAAAGATGTTATGCGAGCATGCTTCGTGCCAACCTACTACAACCGCGATCTCTTCAAGAAACTCCAACTCCTCAAGCAAGGAACAAAGAGCATTGAAGAATACTACAAGGAAATGGACATTGCCATGATAAGAGTCAATGTCACGGAAGATGATGAGAAAACTATGTCCCATTTCTTGAATGGCCTCAATCATCCCATCAAGAAGATTGCCGACTTCCAACCCTACTCCAACCTCATTGAGCTCGTGCATCAAGCTACCAAAGCGGAATGCCAAGTGCAAGATGACTTCAAGTACGCCAAGTACTCGTCCAAGAGCTACGGCTTCTCCAACAACCAAGATTCAACTACTCCAACACCTTCTACCTCAACCAAGCCATCTACAAGCAACGGCGACAAGTCGAGTTACAAGAAAACTTCGACAACCTCAAGTCGTCCTCCTACTACAAGAAACTTCAAGCCATGCGCTTCATCATCTTCTCCAACCGATGAGATCGTCAAGACAAGTTCCATCAAGTGTTTCACATGCGGCGGCCGAGGCCACAAGTCCTTTGAGTGTACCAACAAGCGCACCATGATCCTCAACGATGACGGAACCTATGACTCCATGAGTGAAGAGGAAATGGAAGCCCTTGAGCAAGTGGCCATGCACCGGCGCGTGAACGAAGATGAAGATGATCAAGTCTTTTGTGATGAGGATTCGAGCACCGCTCTCATTATCTCCAAAGTCTTGACTCTTCAACATCAACAAGACGAAGACCAAAGATACCACATATTCCACACCAAGGCCGGCATCAATGGAAGGTCCGTCAAGGTCATCATCTGTAACATCCCAATTTTCAATTTGGATGTTATACATAGATCATCATATGCATATCATATTTATTCTTGCATTTGGTTGAGATCCTAGAAATCTTAAGCAACTCAAGGACCCAAGGAGAGAGTTCGAGGTTTCACAAAATCCATATTTGAATTTATTTCAAATTTTAAGAAAGGATCAATTTGATTTTATTATTTTTCCCTCGAATTATTTCCAATATTAAAAATATATGAGAGAAGATAATATGAGTTCTTCAACCCAAGAAAAATATTGGAGAAAGAATTTTAAAATCAAACTATGATTTTATTGGTATTTTATTTGAATTAGAAAAATATTGCATTTTTTGAAAATTGCATCTTAGTCCAGAAAAATGTTCATCTTGTCCTAAATATTAGGTTTGGATGTTGAAAATTGTTTCTGGAATTTTTAGATTTTATCTTTATATTTATTTAGGATATTTCCTAGCGGCGAATTATTTTAAAAAACAAATGTTCCACCGGACCGAACTGGGCCGAGGCCCAGCCGGCCCAGCCGTCGCGCCGCCGCCTCCTCTAAACGGGAGGACTCCCGCTCCTCGCCACTGTCGCCAGGGGAGTCTGGCTCAGACTCCCGTTGGACGCCCCCTTGCCCAAGTCGCGCCCGACCTCCCCCACCTCCTTAAATACCCCACCGACGTCGCCGCCTGCTGCCGCCGTCGCCAGCGCCGCCGCCTCACCTCGCCTCGCCGACGCCCGGATCTCGCCGCCGCCGATTTTTTCGAGAACCGGTAAAAACCCCACCAAACCGCCCGTTTTTTAGGTTTTCGTCGGATTATGTTTTTTAGGCCGGTTTAGTTATAAAACGAACGTTCATTCATTTGGATCTGTTAGTGAACGATTTTTGTTAGATTTGTTCTGTTAGCGAACATTTGCGTCGTAGTTTTTTTTCTTTTTAGTTTATTTTTGGCCAGGGATCTATCCGCGAATAGTTTTCTCGCGATTTAGCCCTTGATCTTTAGACTAGCATAACTTTTTACTCGTTTATCCAAATTAGATTAAACCAACGCCTCAATCTTCGTATAGTTCTGTTCTTTCCAATTAACCAACTTGAACATGATTTTTGTACTGTAAAAATTTGAGTTTAATCCAGATTAGTTAACGATCTTGTTTCGTTCGTCTTTGGAGTTTTGTTTCTTCGTTTGAGTTGAATATTTTTGCAAATCGTAGCTAATCACATGTACCTACTATTAATATCTAATCCATATGATAATATTGTTGTTAGGTTTGACTTTTGCTAGTTTAAGTCATTTGCTTGTTTCGTGTTCGATTTGGATCTTTTCTCGGTTTTCTCGTGTTTCGTTTGACTGATTGCTTATGTATGCTATTGTCTGTCTACGCTAGATTACCCGAAGTGCGAAGCTTGTTACTGCGAATCTCTAGAGTTTGCAGATTGTCAGCAAGGCAAGTTACACTTTGATCATACTCTTATCTACCCAGTTTTTTACTATGCATTAGTATTTGCCACTCAAATATTTGCATGAGTAGGATTGGGAACATGTGATTTTGGTTGTAGTACTTGAGGTAGGAACATAATACCTTTTGATCACCCCGGGAATATAAGTTATGCTTATTTATTGCTTAGCCATGCTCGTAGACGGGGATTGGATCGTGATTCACATGGAAGTTTGAGAGTTTTAATCATGGATAACATTAAGGTGGCAACATTAATATACATCTGGGTCGATTGGTTGAGGCACCTGGGGAACCCGGTGTTGCCTGTTTTTGGGAAATCCCGGAGTACCCCTGTGATTTTTCCTACGATTCGCCACCCAGGCTCTAAGGGATCATAAGATTATTCATGCTAGAAACTTCCGTGTGCAGCCACAAGCCATTATGGGCTCTGTCATAGTTGAGTAAGTTGCGTGAGCTCTTGCACAGGTGGACTAGCAGATGTAGGGGAAAGTAGGTGTACCGGTCCGCCAGGAGTAGAGAGTTAATGTTTCATAAAGACTATGTCTCGATCATCCGATCATGGATGCGGTCGAGTCTTGTGGGGAAAAGTGCGCAAACCTCTGCAGAGTGTATAAACTAATCATGGTTAGCCGTGTCCCCGGTTATGGACATCTTGAGTATCTAGTACTTGAATCTATATATGTGATCTCATCACCTTACTTTAATTAATTTGATTTGGGTTAATGATGATACTTTTAATTGGGATTTGAGTTGGGGTTACCTTCTCAAATATTGGGCAACTTGGGAGTAGTTAAATAAATTTATTCCTTTGTTGTAGGGAAAAACTAGCTTTATGTAAAATCATAAACTTACAGCCTCCACCAGCCAAATATTGCATGTAGATATAGTTCTTGCATATCATTGCTTTGCAGTATAACTCTGCTAGCATATTCAATGTGCTGACCTACATGGTTGCAACTCATGTTGCAGACTACTCAGACGACGAATAAGGTGCGATAGGTTGTTGTTTTGCACTCAGCTATGTCGTTGGAGTTGATGGACTCATTTACCTTCGAAGCTTCCGTAGTTATCTAGTTTAGATGGATTTCAGCCATGATATTTTTGTGTAATCCTACTCTTTATGAGGACTCGATGTAATAAGTGTGTGATTGAAACTCTGTTATAATTCCTTGAGTACTGTGCTTGTCAGCATTACCGATCCAAGGATGACATTGATGCACAGAGACTTGACAATTTGAGGTCTGGTCCCTATAAGATGGTATCAGAGCACACGCTGACTGTAGGACGCGACCACTAGAATGAGCCACAGGATTTCTCTTCTCTACTCATTTCTAATTCTCCTCTCTTTCTACTCTATAGATGGAGGATCCCAGGAACAAGTTCACTCAGCCGGATGATGACACCCCTTTCGGAGAACACTTGAAGGAAGTCACTAAGTATTTGAACATCGGGCTACCAAGCTTCACGGGGACTTTCTCTACATCTATACTGGAAGAGGAGCACTGGAAGATCAAAGTCTGGGTACCTGGGAGGACATTTGCGCCAACAACAGAGCCTATTTATTTCCACTTGGATGCACCAAGCTGGAGGAGTTCATCACCAAGGTCGCTCAGGAGTTGCAGGAATCGAGAGTCATGTGCGGCAGCCGCCGCCTTCCCAGCGTAGCTCCCCATCCAGGCAAGGATGGCGGGCTGCGCGTCTGCATTGCCTACCCAGGGCTCAACCGAGTCGCGTCTCAGGAGTGCTTCTGACCCTCGCACGTGGGGTGTTGCGCGGGTCCACAGCACAGCTACGTTCACATGCCCTTGGCCTGCCGAACGCGGCTACAGCCCACCAGCGCCTGATGAGAAGCATTTTGGAAGCTCAGGTGGCCAAGCATCGCGCGCTCCTGGAGGAAATGGAGATGGACCCCGCCGAGCCGCCCGGACCTCCAGAGCCTCCCGAGGCTCGGAGCCCCGAGGGCTCGTGAGGATTGGCTTCTTCACCACGCACCGTCAGATGCTCCGACACTCGCTCTACAATGGTATCAGGTGACTTTTTTCAAGTTTCATTTCAGCTGGGAGCGCCCTCAGGGCTGCATCATTCCCAGGTCGCGTAGGTCTGTCCCCGCGGCATGTATCCATTTTGCTTTTGTCTTCAGCTTACCTTGTTGGGGGCGCCCCTCGGGCTGCATCATCCCCAAGTCGCTTGGGCCTGACCCAGCGGCGTTTTCCATTCTTTGCATCTATCTAAGTCGATTTGCTTCTTCATGCTTAACCTGCTTATGATTATCATCCGCTGCCCACCACGGGCCTCTCCTCTCTCATGCAAAGCGCTTGCACGTTAAAAGGGGGGTGCCTGAGCATCGCGACTCAGGAGCTCTTACTGGCTCTCTAGCCCTCACCCCCTGGCCTTGACCCACGGCATCACGACCTGTCATACCAGCGGCGACTGAGCTCGCTCGAGGGCCGGGACCTGAGGACGTAGAGCATTTGCATTTTAACCACCTTGCAGGAATGTACCACCGACAAAGGCTGATAGAGGCAAAGGTGTCCCGTCTTTCGATGAGATGATGGATATCGCTTTGGTGGCAGTCGACTTTGACGATCCGACTACGAACGTGCGAGGACGTCGCGCCTTAGCAATCGCTAAACCAACTCCGAGAGGTTATTGACCACGCCGGAGCACGATCAACCTGACCACGAGGGTCTGTTTCCTGCAAGCAAATGAAGAACAAGCAAGAAACTGAGATTGCAATCTGGATATTGCGAATATAAGATGAAAGCTTTATTGATCAAGGTGGGGTTCTGTGACGCCTTTGTCTAGTCGTTGAACACAAACGAAGTACGCGAAGTTGCAGCTATGGCGAACTTTAATCTAAACAAAACCCAAAATCTAAACGGTGCCCTAAGGGCTGTATATATGGAGGAAGAGAGGGGAATTTCGTGGCCCTTGGTGGAGGGGTCCGCCTATCTCTTGTTTCCCCACACATACGGACTCTAAAAATAGCCTATACTTATGTATTTCGAAATTACATGGACCTGGCCCAATAAAAAGGTGACGCAGCACCTATAATAGCCTCGGGACGAAATTTATGAAGTGGCATCTTGTATATTTCGTCCAAGGCTTCATGCACCCATTATGGTGGCTTCAAAGTCCTGAAATCATCACTTGTAACTCCGTTCTTGTTCCCCTTGCGCATGGCATCATCTCCATGCTTGTTCTTGCTCCAATGTTCATCCTTCTCCAAGCTAGGCCCTTCATTTGTAAGCAAAACAAATGTATCCAATTTAGGCAGCATCATGTTCTCATGAACATTAGAATCATTACCAAGAAATGAAAGTACCTGATAATTTAATTGGCATGCGCGAGCTCTAGTAATTGGTCCCGTATATGTAGCAGTAGGGGCTGTGGGTGTAACAATGGTATTGATGTCCTCATCATCCTCCCCTTCTTGAAATGAAGTCGTCCTCGACGGAAGCTCATCTTCCTCACCCAAATAAGGCTTCAAATCTGCAATGTTAAAAGTGGGACTAACCCCAAAATCTGCAGGCAGCTCAAGTTTATATGCATTATCATTTATTTTCTCTAACACCTTAAAGGGACCATCAGCACGTGGCATTAACTTTGATTTGCGCAAATCCGGAAATCTATCCTTACGCAAATGTAACCAAACAAGATCTCCAGGTGCAAACACAACATGTTTTCTACCCTTATCTCCAGCAAGTTTATATTTAGCATTCATACGCTCAATGTTTTCCTTAGTTAACTCATGCATTTTTAAAATCAATTCAACACGTTGTTTAGCATCAAAATTAACCTTCTCCGAAGATGGAAGAGGCAACAAATCAATAGGTGCACGAGGTAGGAAACCATACACAATTTCAAAAGGGCACATCTTAGTAGTAGAATGCAATGAACGATTATAAGCAAATTCAATATGAGGCAAGCATTCCTCCCACATTTTCTTATTATTCTTCAAAACAGCCCTAAGCATAGTAGACAACGTTCTATTGACTACTTCAGTTTGTCCATCAGTTTGGGGGTGACAAGTAGTACTAAAAAGCAGTTTAGTCCCCAACATAGCCCATAAACATCTCCAAAAGTGGCTAAGAAATTTAGTATCACGATCTGAAACAATAGTATTTGGCACACCATGCAAGCGAATAATTTCACGAAAGAACAAATCAGCAACATTAACAGCATCATCGCTTTTATGACATGGTATAAAGTGTGCCATTTTCGAGAATCTATCCACGACAACAAATATGCTATCCCTCCCCTTCTTTGTTCGAGGTAAACCTAAAACAAAGTCCATAGATATATCCTCCCAAGGAACACTAGGTACAGGTAACGGCATATATAAACCATGAGGATTGAGTCGTGACTTAGCTTTTTGACATGTAGTGCAGCGAGCAATAAAACGCTCAACATCCCGTCTCATCTTTGGCCAAAAGAAATGTGTAGCAAGTACGTCCTCCGTCTTCTTCACGCCAAAGTGTCCCATTAATCCTCCTCCATGCGCCTCCTGCAACAACAAAAGACGAACGGAGCTAGCTGGAATGCATAGCTTGTTAGCACGAAACACAAATCCATCATTAACGATGAACTTGTTCCACATTCTTCCTTCTTTACAATTCTGCATTACATCTTTAAAATCAGCATCATGCACATATTGATCTTTGATGGTCTCCAAACCAAATATTTTGAGGTCAAGTTGTGAAAGCATAGTATAGCGGCGAGACAATGCATCAGCAATAACATTTTCTTTTCCCTTCTTGTGTTTAATGACACAAGGAAAAGTCTCAATGAATTCAACCCATTTAGCATGTCTACGATTCAGTTTAGCTTGACTTTTAATATGTTTCAAAGATTCATGATCGGAATGTATAACAAATTCTTTGGGCCATAAATAATGTTGCCATGTTTCTAAAGTCCGAACAAGAGCATATAATTCTTTATCATAAGTAGAATAATTCAGACTAGGCCCACTCAATTTTTCAGAAAAGTATGCAACAGGTTTGCCATCTTGTAATAACACACCTCCTAATCCAATTCCACTAGCATCACATTCAAGCTCAAAAGTCTTATTAAAATCAGGAAGTTGGAGTAAAGGAGCATGTGTCGACTTATCTTTCAATACCGTGAAGGCTTCTTCCTGTGCGGTACCCCAAAGAAAAGGCACATCTTTCTTTGTAAGCTCATTGAGAGGTGCAGCAATGGTGCTAAAATCTCTCACAAAACACCTATAGAATCCAGCGAGGCCAAGAAAACTCCTCACTTGTGTGACCGTTTTGGGCTGCGGCAAACTCTCAATAGCTTCAATCTTGGCTTTATCAACTTCAATTCCCTGTGGAGTAACAACATAGCCAAGAAAAGATACTCAGTCGGTGCAAAAGGTGCACTTCCCAAGGTTACCAAACAAACGTGCATCACGTAGAGCAATAAAAACAGCACGTAAATGTTCCAAATGTTCTTCCAAAGATCTGCTATAAATCAATATGTCATCAAAGTAAACTACCACAAATCGTCCAATGAAAGCACGTAAAACTTCGTTCATTAATCTCATGAAAGTACTAGGTGCATTAGTTAACCCAAAAGGCATGACTAACCACTCATATAATCCAAACTTAGTTTTAAATGCTGTTTTCCATTCATCTCCCAATTTCATACGAATTTGATGGTAGCCACTACGTAAATCAACTTTGGAGAATATTGTAGAGCCACTCAATTCATCAAGCATATCATCTAGCCTAGGAATAGGATGACGATAACGAATAGTAATATTATTAATGCCTCTACAATCAACACACATACGTGATGTACCATCCTTTTTCGGCACTAGAATAATAGGAACAGCACAAGGACTAAGGGATTCGCGTATATAACCTTTGTCGAGAAGCTCTTGTACTTGACGCATAATCTCCTTCGTCTCCTCTGGATTGGTACGGTATGGTGCACGGTTTGGCAGTGAAGCACCGGGAATTAAGTCAATCTGATGCTCAATCCCTCGAATAGGCGGTAATCCCGGTGGCACGTCTTGTGGAAAAACGTCAGCGAACTCCTGCAAAATGTTAGTGACAGCAGGAGGCAAACTTTTAACTAAACAAATCCCAAAGTCTAAACGATGCCCTAAGGGCTGTATATATGGAGGAAGAGGGGGGAATTTCGTGGCCCTTGGTGGAGGGGTCCGAAATCAACCCTATATCTTGTTTCCCCACACATACGGACTCTAAAAATAGCCTATACTTATGTATTTCGAAATTACATGGGCCTGGCCCAATAATAAGGTGACGCAGCACCTAAAATAGCCTCGGGACGAAATTTATGAAGTGGCATCTTGTATATTTCGTCCAAGGCTTCATGCACCCATTATGGTGGCTTCAAAGTCCTGAAATCATCACTTGTAACTCCGTTCTTGTTCCCCTTGCGCATGCCATCATCTCCATGCTTGTTCTTGCTCCAATGTTCATCCTTCTCCAAGCTAGGCCCTTCATTTGTAAGCAAAACAAATGTATCCAATTTAGGCAGCATCATATTCTCATGAACATTAGAATCATTACCAAGAAACGAAAGTACCTGGTAATTTAGTTGGCGTGCACGAGCTCTAGTAATTGGTCCAGTATGTATAGCAGCAGGGGCTGTGGGTGTAACAATTGTATTGATGTCCTCATCAACTTGCTACACATTTCTTTTGGCCAAAGATGAGACGGGATGTTGAGCGTTTTATTGCTCGATGCACTACATGTCAAAAAGCTAAGTCACGACTCAATCCTCATGGTTTATATATGCCTTTGCCTGTACCTAGTGTTCCTTGGGAGGATATATCTATGGACTTTGTTTTAGGTTTACCTCGAACAAAGAAGGGGAGGGATAGCATATTTGTTGTCGTGGATAGATTCTCGAAAATGGCACACTTTATACCATGTCATAAAAGCGATGATGCTGTTAATGTTGCTGATTTGTTCTTTCGTGAAATTATTCGCTTGCATGGTGTGCCAAATACTATTGTTTCAGATCGTGATACTAAATTTCTTAGCCACTTTTGGAGATGTTTATGGGCTAAGTTGGGGCCTAAACTGCTTTTTAGTACTACTTGTCACCCCCAAACTGATGGACAAACTGAAGTAGTCAATAGAACGTTGTCTACTATGCTTAGGGCTGTTTTGAAGAATAATAAGAAAATGTGGGAGGAATGCTTGCCTCATATTGAATTTGCTTATAATCGTTCATTGCATTCTACTACTAAGATGTGCCCTTTTGAAGTTGTGTATGGTTTCCTACCTCGTGCACCTATTGATTTGTTGCCTCTTCCATCTTCGGAGAAGGTTAATTTTGATGCTAAACAACGTGCTGAATTGATTTTAAAAATGCATGAGTTAACTAAGGAAAACATTGAGCGTATGAATGCTAAATATAAACTTGCTGGAGATAAGGGTAGAAAACATGTTGTGTTTGCACCTGGAGATCTTGTTTGGTTACATTTGCGTAAGGATAGATTTCCTGATTTGCGCAAATCAAAGCTAATGCCACGTGCTGATGGTCCCTTTAAGGTGTTAGAGAAAATAAATGATAATGCATATAAACTTGAGCTGCCTGCAGCTTTTGGGGTTAGTCCCACTTTTAACATTGCAGATTTGAAGCCTTATTTGGGTGAGGAAGATGGACTTCCGTCGAGGACGACTTCATTTCAAGAAGGGGAGGATGATGAGGACATCAATACAATTGTTACACCCACAGCCCCTGCTGCTATACATACTGGACCAATTACTAGAGCTCGTGCACGCCAACTAAATTACCAGGTACTTTCGTTTCTTGGTAATGATTCTAATGTTCATGAGAATATGATGCTGCCTAAATTGGATACATTTGTTTTGCTTACAAATGAAGGGCCTAGCTTGGAGAAGGATGAACATTGGAGCAAGAACAAGCATGGAGATGATGGCATGCGCAAGGGGAACAAGAACGGAGTTACAAGTGATGATTTCAGGACTTTGAAGCCACCATAATGGGTGCATGAAGCCTTGGACGAAATATACAAGAAGCCACTTCATAAATTTTGTCCCGAGGCTATTTTAGGTGCTGCGTCACCTTATTATTTGGCCAGGCCCATGTAATTTCGAAATACATAAGTATAGGCTATTTTTAGAGTCCGTATGTGCGGGGAAACAAGAGATAGGGTTGATTTCGGACCCCTCCACCAAGGGCCACGAAATTCCCCCCCTCTTCCTCCATATATACAGCCCTTAGGGCATCGTTTAGACTTTGGGTTTTGTTTAGATTAAAAGTTCGCCATAGCTGCAACTTCGCGTACTTCATTTGTGTTCAACGACCAGACAAAGGCGTCACAGAACCCCACCTTGATCAATAAAGCTTTCATCTTATATTCGCAATATCCAGATTGCAATCTTAGTTTCTTGCTTGTTCTTCGTTTGCTCGCAGGAAACAGACCCTCGTGGTCAGGTTGATCGTGCTCCGGCGTGGTCAATAACCTCTCGGAGTTGGTTTAGCGATTGCTAAGGCGCGACGTCCTCGCACGTTCGTAGTCGGATCGTCAAAGTCGACTTCCACCAAAGCGAAATCCACCATCTCATCGAAAGACGGGACACCTTTGCCTCTATCAATAGTGATTGTTTCTACCATGGTGTACAGAGTTTTTATCAAATTGCCATGGTCTACCAAGTAATAAGGAACATGCTTGCATAGGTACCACATCACAATCAACATAATCAGCATATGTAGAGATACTAAAATGCACACGAACAGTACGTGTTACCTTAACCTTGCCGCTGTTGTTGAACCATTGGATGTAGTAAGGATGTGGATGTGGTCTTGTGGTGAGAGAAAGCTTCTCCACCATCTCCATGCTAGCCAAGTTGTTGCAGCTCCCTCCGTCTATTATGACGCGCACAGAACGTTCCTTCACAACTCCCTTGGTATGGAACAAATTGTGCCTCTGATTTTGCTCAGCTTGTGTGACCTGCACACTCAAAACACGTTGAGCAACTAAACATTCATACCTGTCAGCGTCTTCAGGAGCCATGTATTGCATCTCATGATCAGAATCATCTCCACCATGTTCTTCACGTGTAATAAGATCCAATGTCTCCTCATCATAGTCACTAGCGGACTCATATCCACCATCCACGGTAGCAATCATCACACGCGGAGATTTGCATTCTCTCGCATAATGACCTCCTCCCTTACAACGACGACAAATAATATCACATGTGTGCCCTGTTGATGCCCTGGAAGAAGAAGAACTCTGTGCAGGCCCGGCAGGTGCGCTCTTGGCAGATAATGGTGGTTGTTCCTGTTTTCTTGTATCATGGCTGTAGGAGGCACCTGATTGAGGTGTTGGTGCAGTTGAAGTAGAAGATGCACGCGGCGTCCATGAGGAAGGTCGGCCTGCAGAAAAGTTAGTTCGCGCCAATGCTTGTCGATCCTGCACTTCACGTTCAGCTTTACAAGCAAGATGGAATAAACGAGTGATATTAATATACTCCTTATAGTCTGGAATGGTCTGAATCTCTCTATTTAATCCACCCAGAAAACGTGCAAGAATAGCTTCATTCTCCTCAACAATACCACATCGAATCATGCCAGTTTGTAATTCCTGATAATATTCTTCTACAGAATTTTTTCCTTGTCTTAAACGCTGCAATTTTTGAAGCAATTCACGTTGATAATATGGTGGAACCCAACGCGTACGCATAGCGGTTTTCAAAGCAGCCCAAGTAGTTGGAATAGGATATAATCTACAATGTCCAGACCACCAGACACATGCAAAACTAGTGAAAGCACAAACAGCAGCAGCAACCCGTCTCTCCTCGGGATATTGTAAACATGTAAAACGTTGTTCAGTTTCTAACTCCCAAGTAAGATATATATCAGGAACATATCTACCCTCAAATGGTGGAATATTCAATTTCAGTTTAGGAATATGGACATCATCTCGTACCTGAGGTAGTGGTGCAGGCCTACCATTACGAATATATACCTGAGGTCGACCTGGTGGTGGTGGTGCTGGTGGCTGCACGTAGTTCGGATTTTGATCAACCTCATCCTCATAATCTCCCACATAATCATCATCCTCCTGGGTACCAGCAGCAGCAGTAGCAGGAGCCAAAGAAGCACCAACAGCAGTAGCAGCGGCACCAGAATTTTGTCCTGGCTCAATAGGAACACGCTGTGCTCGTCCATACTAATTCGGAAGGGGGCGTAGTTGTTGTTGTTGCAGAGGTGCGACAGGTGCAGCCGGTGGTGGAAGACGCGCAAGCAGTTCATTAAATCTGTTATCGACCTTTGTTTCGAACGTCTTCTCAAGGCTAGTAATCTTCTCCATGGCCTCTTCAAAATTGTTCAGCACATCTTGCACCTGTTCAGTCATCATTTGCTGAAACTTATCATGAAGCTCCTTGTTCGATAAGTTCTCCCAGTCAATCTCGTCGGCTTGTGATCCTGGCATGGTTAGCAGCAATAGAAACACACAAGAATATGATCCTATAGACTACTAAGAAGTTGTGGTGGTGTATCACAAACCCGTCAAGCAAACCTCAAATTCTTACCAGTTCTTACCCAGCAGCAGGTGGTGATCGGCAACCGTTGTAGTCAAAACTTCTCAAAGCTTGGATAGAGCGATTACCAGGGAAAGTCAAACGCACGACGTAGATGTATGTGGAGCTGGGAAGGCTTATAATATGGTAGCAAAAAGGGTCAGCAATAATCAATTCAGAGATGCAAAGTTGAATAAACGCTCAACGATGGTACTGTGCTGGTCCTAGGCTAGACCGTGCTAGAGACGCGAGCCTAGAACACTAACAAAATCACGGCCCTGCACGTAAACAAGGGAAAAGCACACTCTCGAAATTTTTTTTCGCTCTTTTTTTTGCGCTGCTTTTTTTTGCGCTGCTCTCTTTTTTTTTGCGAAAAATCACTATAATGGCGAGTGTCTCAAAACTCTTCCCAGGTCAAACTGATAGTGTCACATCCCTGGTCCTGTTATGCACTAGGCTAGACCCTCATGTGTGCATCATGTTTAAATTCAAATGAAATTTGAATTGGGGAATTTTCAAAGCCTCAGAAACCTTCTAAAAATGATCAACATTAAAATCTTCTCAAAGAAGTCCAAGAAAATGTTCCTCTTAGTCTCTGAAAATATTGCAAAGAGGTAAAACTCAAAACAATATTTTTGGTATCTCAGAGTTAATTATTTTGGGCCATTTGAATTAATCCAATAACTATTTGCTTTGGATTTATATTTAATATATATTAAATATGACTCCAAATAATTCCGGAAGTTTGTGAGTGGCTTTGTATATATTTTAGCAAGCCACATAAAAACCTACAGAATTTATTAAAATGATTTAGTGTCTAAAACTAAATCAAAACAAACTACAGAAAATAGAAATAGAAAAGAGGAAATAAAAGAAAGGGAGAGAAGGCCACCTGGGCCACTTACCTGGCGCCCACTTACCTGGCCCAGCACGGCCCAGCCCATCTCCACTCCCCCTGTCGTCTTTCTCCTCGCCAGAAGGACCGAGGCGTGGCGCGCGCCCGAGAGGCCTCGGCCACCTCCTGCTTCCCCTGGCCACCTCCTGCTTCCTCCTCGACGCCCCGGTGACGCCACGCGCCTCCCCGACCCCCTCTCACCTCTCCCTCACTCGCTGCACCCTCTCTCCCTCCCCTGACTCCCTTCCCCGAGCTCACCCGAGAGTCGCCGTCGCCGCCGTTTGCCATAGCCGCAGCCACCAGCCCTCCCTCGCCCTTCCGCCAGTTCCAGAAGCTCCGCCGCTGACCTCTACACCGTCCCCGCCAAGCCACACGAGCGGACGCGCCCTGCAGCGGCTTCCCCGACCTCTTCTTCAAGCTTCGGCCGCCGAGATCGCCGGCGACCGTGTGCCCTCCCTGACGCCTCCCCGAGCTCCCCGAGGCCACCGTCGCAACCCCTGTGAGCCTCCGGTCGATTCCCCTCTTCTCCCCGCGTCGATTTCGCGCCCTAGCCACAGATGCACATAGCCGAGTTGTGCTCGCCGCCGGCGAAGTCGTCACCATGGCTTGAGCAAGCCCAGCTTGCCCCTGAGCATGTCATCGCGCTCGCGCTGCTCCCAGGAGCCGATCTAGCCCACCCGTTCGTCTCACCGTGCACCACAACATCGATTCCAAGCACACCCGAACTCCGGCCGCCACCTTGGAGCTCGCCGTCGTCAGCTCCGGCCTCCCCACGACCCAGCAACCGCACCGTTCGACGCGCGGGAGCAAGGGCTCTCCAACGAGCCCAAGCACGGCCTCGCCCGTGCCCTGTAGCGTGTTTCCGACGGCCGCCGCCATCTCGGGCCTCGCCGGCGTCATGTCGCCGGCGGGTTTGACTTGTTTGACCTGGGGTTTGACCCCCCAGGGTCGCTGACTAGTGGGGCCAGGCCCTGCTAATTTTAGTTAGATATTAACTAAACCTAATCTAACCCCCTGACACTGACATGTGGGCCCTAGTGCCCCTAATCTTTAATTAAACTAAACTAACCCCCCTGTCTAACCTGTGTCACTGACGTGTGGACCCCACACGTCAGGTTTGACCCGAGCCAGCCCAGTTGACTCTGCTGACGTCACAATGATGCGGTGCTGACGCCATAATTCATTTCTGGATTTATATTATTCAGGAAATTCCAGAAAATTGTATAAACTTCTAAAAATCATAGAAATTCAACCGTAACTCCAAATTAAATAATTTACATATGAAAAATTATCAGAAAAATTCAAGGAATCCATCTGTACCATTTTCATGCATGTTTGAACAATGTTTGTCCTCTGTTTTGGACAAAACAAATAAAGGGCATTTAAAATAACCATATATGGAGTTGGAATTTGAATCTTGTATTCAAACCAACTTCATTTAATCTGTTGCTAGTTGCATTAGCTCAAAACACATTCATATTGCCATGTCATGAGCATGCATCATATTGTGCATTGCATTGATTGTATTTCTTCTTTATTGCCGGTATCTGTTCCCTCCCGGTAGACGATGTTCCGACGTTGTGATCGTTGACACTGATGAAGACTCAATGTTATCTTCAGAAGTGCCAGGCAAGCAAAACCCCCTTGTTCATTCCGATAAAATCCCACTCTCTCGCTCCTGCTCTCTTTTACTGCATTAGGACAACAACGACATATTTGTTACTTGCTGCGGTAGCTGAACCCCTTTATCCTTTGCATGACCTGTCATTGCCACAGTAAATAGATGAAACCCACTAGCATGAGTAGGAGTTGTTTGAGCCCTGTTGTGCCTACTCATTCATGTTTGTTTGTCATGCCTGCTATTGCTTAGAGTTGAGTCAGGTCTGATTCATCCGGGATGAATCAGAGGTGTGTGAACATGTCCTACTGTGTGTGAGCTAAGTGTGTGAATACGATTTGGTAAAGGTAGCGGTGAGAGGCCATGTAGGAGTACATGGTGGGTTGTCTCATTGCAGCCGTCCTCAGGAACTGAGTTCTGTGTTTGTGATCCATGATTCAGCTACTACCATGCATTGGGCCCTGAAATATGACCCCGCTCGACTTCTTATCCACCCTAGTTCTCTGTCCAGGAGTTGCAAGTAGTTTCTGGTGTTTGTAGCCTACTGGAGGCCGTGGACAGCGCTGACCGTAGGCGTGGGCTGTGATGCGGTAGGTACGTGGCACGGTGTATCGAATACCCGTTAGGTATCTCGGGAACCCTGTTCACATCGTTTGGGGCTGTGAGCGAAACTCCGGCCGGATCTCCTCATGGATGGAACCCGAATAGGCGATAAACCTGGACTACAGACTTGAGTGTTTAGGTAGGTCGTGGTCTACACCCACGTCGGCTTTCGCTTGAAGTCTGCCGAGCACATGTCGTGTGCAGACGCTAAGTGGTGGAAACACGTATGAAGAAGTACACCCCTGCAGGGTTAACATCATCTATTCGAATAGCCGTGTCCGCGGAAAAGGACTTCTGGGTTGCTTATATCAGTTCATAGACAAGTGAAAGTGGATACTCTAAAATACGCAAGATAAGCGTGAGTGCTATGGATGGCGCTCTCGTAGGGAGACGGGAGTGGATCCATAGTGGTGTATTGATATGGTGAATATGTGGACTCGTGAGCGCCACCTCAAAAGAGTTACATTGCAGTCGTAGTTCAGGATAGCCACCGAGTCAAAGCTGGCTTGTTGCAGTTAAACCCCACCATCCCCTTTGTTGATAATGATGCATATGTAGTTAGTTCTGATGTAAGTCTTGTTGGGTACATTTGTACTCACGTTTGCCTATTTTATGTTTTTGCAGAGAGACTTCGGTCTCACTAGTAGTTTCGCGTGGACTTCGACGTTTAGCTTGTTACCTCAGCTACGATCTTGTGCCCTCGACAGGATCTGGTAGATAGTCAGGCTTCTCAGCCTTTTTCATTTATAGATGTCTGTACCCAGACATGATAAGCTTCCGCATGTGCTTTGACTTGTATGCTCTGGTTGTTGGGTCATGAGACCCATGTTTGTAATATCTCGCTCCTCGGAGCCTATTGAATAAATTACTTGTGTCGTAGAGTCATGTTGTGATGCCTTGTTGTATTTGCACATATCGAGCATATTGTGTGCATGATTGAAATGCTTGGTATGTGTGGGATCTAACTATCTAGTTGTTTATCTTTAGTAGCCTCTCTTACCGGGAAATGTCTCCTAGTGTTTCCACCGAGCCATGGTAGCTAGCTACTGCTCCGGAACACTTAGGCTGGCTGGCATGTGTCCTTCTTCGTTCCTGTGCCTGTCCCTTCGGGGAAATGTCACGCGATGAATACCGGAGTCCTGTTAGCCCGCTACAGCCCGGTTCACCGGAGTCCTGCTAGCCCAGTGCTACAGCCTGGATTCACTCGCTGATGACCGACACGTTCGATGTTGGGTCATGGATGCCTGTCCCTGTAAGTTTGTGCCACTTTGGGTTTACAACTAGCCATGTCAGCCCGGGCTCCTTATCATATGGATGCTAGCGACACTATCATATACGTGTGCCAAAAGGCGCAAACGGTCCCGGGCAAAGGTAAGGCGACACCCGTGGGAATACCGTGCGTGAGGCCGCAAAGTGATATGAGGTGTTACATGCTAGATCGATGTGGCATTGAGTCGGGGTCCTGACAGCGTTGGTATCAGAGCTTGACTGCCTGTAGGATTACCAAGCCAAACTGGTCGAAGTTGAGTCTAGAAATTCTTTAGTTATATAAGGGAATTGAATGTGGGATGGAACGTAAGGCTCTTTTTACTCCTTATACCTCATGGCCTTCTGATCTGAGTCATCATCCTCTCTTCTATGGGGATTAAGAACTAGACTATCTCTTCTTTCTATCAGGATCACGTGTTACTAATCCGTAGACTTACAAGATTGTTGGATTTAAGCTTGAGTTCAATTCCTACGACTTCTGTATGTTAACTGTTGATCTCGGAACCTTGATATTGTGCTTCTGAGTGGCTATGCCACCATTTTTGTAGCATGTCTCCAATCTTTTGAGCATTTACAGCCGTTATGCTGTCCGAGTCATCCCAGGTTTCTAAATAGTCGGATGCATTTGCAAATCCCTTCCTCCTGTTTCCGATGTGCCTTTGGTCAGATTAATCACACAAATCAGTGAGTTGAGGTACTTTATTGCCTTGACATATATGTTGGAGCTACTATTATGACCCTAGGTGTTTTAGGGAGTCACCTAGTAATCTAGCAATGTTTTGTGTTCCCAGTGTGAAGATTTTGGCCATCATTCTCGTAAGCATCCCGTGATGCCACTTAGTTAGTAGGCATTTCACTTCTGGGTTTTCGAACCGAGATTCACCCTACTTACTTCATGTTGATAGTAATTGCTAGCTCCCTTAGGTTATTAGTAACCTTTGCGATAGTCCTTGAAGTCCGTGGTATCTTCTTCTTCCAAATACCATGAACTACTTATGGCAGAAGTTCCTCGTTGAACTGAACAATCACAACCAGAGTGCTCTTGATGAGTTCTCCATGCTATATTGTGACTCTGCCAGCTCAACCTTTCTGCATGGGTTATCCGGAAGAAATATGTTGAACTTCGTCCGACATACTAATCTATGCATCCACAACTCAGAAAATTATATGTCCTTTGAGTTGTCCCTCTTAGTTGTCTTCTGACCTTCGTCTATCAATTGATAGTCAAGAGTATGCGTGCGTTCATTCATCGATGCCTATTACTCTTGTGGTCCATCGAGCCATCCTATTCCGGAATGACTAGGAGAAACAAACTCCAGTACCTTGTCCATATCTAGGATTGGGTCAAAGAAGTTGTGCTCCGTAGAACAAATTGCTAATCCAGCTTTTGTTCTGCTCTACCTTGGAGTATTACCATCTTTATATCGGGATTGTTATAGGAATTGCACACCATCCTATGAACTCTTGGTACAGTGATACTTCTTGCCATCATTGTTCATTCCTCGGTTCCTGTGTTATTGTAACCGGAATGCCGACAAGTGAATCGTGGTGTGTGAAATCAATACTGCTAGCAACTCCATTGCTTGGTAGTTAAATGGACGATAACCTCATTCTTAGCGTGTTGATTTTTGAACCATCCTTCTAAGACGGATCGTGCTACCTTGTTCTTCTTCCTGGTGCACATTTCGATTGATGAGTTAGGATTCTGTCAAGTCCTCGCTCATTTGATTATATCGTCTTGCCACAAAAAAGCAAGATTGTTCTCAAGCTTACTAACGTACCGGTGGTTCATGATTTTCTGAATATCTTCTCGGAAGTATCACCAGATCGTCACCTGACTGTTATGTTGAGCTCGTGATCAAGTTGGTTTCCTGTAAACCACCCTTTCTCCAAGAATCTGTGTGGGATACCCCTGAGCTAGTTGGTTAAGCTATGCATCAACTTGGAGAGTTGGAAGATAGAAGCTTGTCCGATATAGTTCATTATAAGGGATGTTTTGTATGTGTTGAAGAAAGTTGATATTTTCATCGACCGAACCTCGTGATCAGTTAATGGACCTATCATTTTATCCAACCTTTGATTGGAGTATGGGCTATCATCCAATCAGACCAGAACCAACGATATTCGTAATGTTGTCTTGCTCATGGTTGATCCCTCGAGCATACACCATTATATCTTTGGGTCTGACCAATGCTATCACTTGTTCACTTAACTATGGAATTCCTTTTAAAAGGAAACCCAGATGAATTGTTGTTGAGCCCATTGACAACATCCTTGTCTTCTCCATAATTTTGTTGAACATTAAGCTAGTATTGAAAACTTTTGAAAGCATTTGTTCATGCTAGCTCATGAAGCATATGTTCGGATGTAAGAAGTGACTTCCTCTAGTTCATGTGCATTTGATGCAAGTTGCCGCCGTGGACTCGAGAAAGTCAATGTTGTTTCCTTTGGAATCATCCCAAATCAGTCATGCATACGTGCGAAGTATTCTATGGTTCGGAGACTTGCAACCTCCATTCTATATGTGTCCCTAGCACACCAAGCCACTGATTGATTTGTTCAGGGAAAAGGAGCTGATGTGCTAATCCTAGGTCATGCACAAGACTTCGACATCCTCGATGATGGTTCCCAACCTGAACTCGATAGTGTTTTATTATAAGACTACTACGTGGTCATGCTTGTCTGGGACAGCGTGTTCACATGTACGTAGCAGAACCAGCTCATGTTTTGGAGCTTGCTATCGTAGTTCATTTCCCGAGAATCTCGCAACGTCATCTCGTCGATTTGTGTTGCAAACTTTTGTTTTTCTTCCTACACTCGATGAGTCTGGAATATCCTGACACCAACCAGATCTGAATCTCAGGCAGATGTGATGGTTGGAACATCTCCCAAGAACTATAATATCGGTCCCTCAGAAACCGGTAAAGTGGATGTCGTGGCCAACACACCCAGCCGGAAGACCCATTATTATAGTATCTTGATTGAAGCAGTTGGCCACCTCCCCATAGGGATCTCGTGGGATTTACTCCCTAGTTGTTCCTTATGGATTTTTGTCTTCCCAAAGTCCGACCTTTTACTTGATGTTCTAGATACCAAACCATTTCAATGAATGGGATACGCTAGCACATCAAGGAGAACATTAGGAGCGGAGTGCTAAATGTTTCTCGGTCAATCATCCAGATTTTGCTTCCTTGGCCTCGCTAAGGTGAAATCTGAGAAAGTGTTATCTTCCTTTGCATCTGCATCATCCATCGCTATTCATCATGGTAGTATGTTGTGTTGTCAGCACCCTTGACGCGGTTGTTGATAAAACCTTGATGATTGTGGAAATGCTCAAGTTCTTGAGAGCATGCACAAGCGCTAGGTATTATCGCCGGCACTAACCGGGATTGCTCCTAGTCTCTTCGGTTATGCTATAACCACTCCAACAGTGAATTCACTCTCTATTGTTGGGTTCTTCCCCAGTTACCAGAATCATTCCCATCATTTGCATTTTGTTCCCAGCTTGCACCGCCAATGTGCCATTCTACCATGGGTCTCTTCCATTTCCGGTGATAAGCAAATTCATCCATTACGTTGTCTTCAACAAGGTAATCCACATCATCCAAGTCCGAGTATGCCATTCTACCGACCCCCTCCAAACGATTGCTCGAGAATTGCCTTAGGCTGGTTTAAAGAGTTTCAATGATCTTTAAATCAAAGGTAATTCTTTTTGCCACTTGGATATTTCTACGAGTCACCTTCTCTAAGGTGCATCGTTATGGTATCATGGCAAATCAACTCCTCGCTACGTTGACAACCGGTCACCACATTCTTAAGTCTGAAATTGTTGTCTACCTAGTGAACCTTTATCATCTGCTTCACCCCATTCCTATGGATGTATGCTTCATCTCTCAGCTCGAGAGATGTTGCTATGTCTCATTCTGTGAGTTAATCCTGAGTTATTCGACCTTCAAGAAGACCGATCCTTCTAGAGTCTCCTTCTCCTCTCATTGTCATAATAACTGGAGTTCTCAGAGCAAGACTTCGAGACAAAGATGGTGATCGAAACAACGTTCCTATGAAGTGCAACCTGGATCGTGAAGATTATACTAGTTCGCGTTCCCCCTTCATCTTACCCTAAGCTTGAATCTCGGGACGAGATTTTTGTTTAGTGGGGGTGAGTTGTCACATCCCTGGTCCTGTTATGCACTAGGCTAGACCCTCATGTGTGCATCATGTTTAAATTCAAATGAAATTTGAATTGGGGAATTTTCAAAGCCTCAGAAACCTTCTAAAAATGATCAACATTAAAATCTTCTCAAAGAAGTCCAAGAAAATGTTCCTCTTAGTCTCTGAAAATATTGCAAAGAGGTAAAACTCAAAACAATATTTTTGGTATCTCAGAGTTAATTATTTTGGGCCATTTGAATTAATCCAATAACTATTTGCTTTGGATTTATATTTAATATATATTAAATATGACTCCAAATAATTCTGGAAGTTTGTGAGTGGCTTTGTATATATTTTAGCAAGCCACATAAAAACCTACAGAATTTATTAAAATGATTTAGTGTCTAAAACTAAATCAAAACAAACTACAGAAAATAGAAATAGAAAAGAGGAAATAAAAGAAAGGGAGAGAAGGCCACCTGGGCCACTTACCTGGCGCCCACTTACCTGGCCCAGCACGGCCCAGCCCATCTCCACTCCCCCTGTCGTCTTCCTCCTCGCCAGAAGGACCGAGGCGTGGCGCGCGCCCGAGAGGCCTCGGCCACCTCCTGCTTCCCCTGGCCACCTCCTGCTTCCTCCTCGACGCCCCGGTGACGCCACGCGCCTCCCCGACCCCCTCTCACCTCTCCCTCACTCGCTGCACCCTCTCTCCCTCCCCTGACTCCCTTCCCCGAGCTCACTCGAGAGTCGCCGTCGCCGCCGTTTGCCATAGCCGCAGCCACCAGCCCTCCCTCGCCCTTCCGCCAGTTCCAGAAGCTCCGCCGCTGACCTCTACACCGTCCCCGCCAAGCCACACGAGCGGACGCGCCCTGCAGCGGCTTCCCCGACCTCTTCTTCAAGCTTCGGCCGCCGAGATCGCCGGCGACCGTGTGCCCTCCCTGACGCCTCCCCGAGCTCCCCGAGGCCACCGTCGCAACCCCTGTGAGCCTCCGGTCGATTCCCCTCTTCTCCCCGCGTCGATTTCGCGCCCTAGCCACAGATGCACATAGCCGAGTTGTGCTCGCCGCCGGCGAAGTCGTCACCATGGCTTGAGCAAGCCCAGCTTGCCCCTGAGCATGTCATCGCGCTCGCGCTGCTCCCAGGAGCCGATCTAGCCCACCCGTTTGTCTCACCGTGCACCACAACATCGATTCCAAGCACACCCGAACTCCGGCCGCCACCTTGGAGCTCGCCGTCGTCAGCTCCGGCCTCCCCACGACCCAGCAACCGCACCGTTCGACGCGCGGGAGCAAGGGCTCTCCAACGAGCCCAAGCACGGCCTCGCCCGTGCCCTGTAGCGTGTTTCCGACGGCCGCCGCCATCTCGGGCCTCGCCGGCGTCATGTCGCCGGCGGGTTTGACTTGTTTGACCTGGGGTTTGACCCCCCAGGGTCGCTGACTAGTGGGGCCAGGCCCTGCTAATTTTAGTTAGATATTAACTAAACCTAATCTAACCCCCTGACACTGACATGTGGGCCCTAGTGCCCCTAATCTTTAATTAAACTAAACTAACCCCCCTGTCTAACCTGTGTCACTGACGTGTGGACCCCACATGTCAGGTTTGACCCGAGCCAGCCCAGTTGACTCTGCTGACGTCACAATGATGTGGTGCTGACGCCATAATTCATTTCTGGATTTATATTATTCAGGAAATTCCAGAAAATTGTATAAACTTCTAAAAATCATAGAAATTCAACCGTAACTCCAAATTAAATAATTTACATATGAAAAATTATTAGAAAAATTCAAGGAATCCATCTGTACCATTTTCATGCATGTTTGAACAATGTTTGTCCTCTGTTTTGGACAAAACAAATAAAGGGCATTTAAAATAACCATATATGGAGTTGGAATTTGAATCTTGTATTCAAACCAACTTCATTTAATC
Source organism: Triticum dicoccoides (assembly GCF_002162155.2). NCBI lineage: Eukaryota > Viridiplantae > Streptophyta > Magnoliopsida > Poales > Poaceae > Triticum > Triticum dicoccoides. Next base: position 227,485,453 of record NC_041389.1, on the reverse strand, counting down.
TGTTGCTAGTTGCATTAGCTCAAAACACATTCATATTGCCATGTCATGAGCATGCATCATATTGTGCATTGCATTGATTGTATTTCTTCTTTATTGCCGGTATCTGTTCCCTCCCGGTAGACGATGTTCCGACGTTGTGATCGTTGACACTGATGAAGACTCAATGTTATCTTCAGAAGTGCCAGGCAAGCAAAAACCCCTTGTTCATTCCGATAAAATCCCACTCTCTCGCTCCTGCTCTCTTTTACTGCATTAGGACAACAACGACATATTTGTTACTTGCTGCGGTAGCTGAACCCCTTTATCCTTTGCATGACCTGTCATTGCCACAGTAAATAGATGAAACCCACTAGCATGAGTAGGAGTTGTTTGAGACCTGTTGTGCCTACTCATTCATGTTTGTTTGTCATGCCTGCTATTGCTTAGAGTTGAGTCAGGTCTGATTCATCCGGGATGAATCAGAGGTGTGTGAACATGTCCTACTGTGTGTGAGCTAAGTGTGTGAATACGATTTGGTAAAGGTAGCGGTGAGAGGCCATGTAGGAGTACATGGTGGGTTGTCTCATTGCAGCCGTCCTCAGGAACTGAGTTCTGTGTTTGTGATCCATGATTCAGCTACTACCATGCATTGGGCCCTGAAATATGACCCCGCTCGACTTCTTATCCACCCTAGTTCTCTGTCCAGGAGTTGCAAGTAGTTTCTGGTGTTTGTAGCCTACTGGAGGCCGTGGACAGCGCTGACCGTAGGTGTGGGCTGTGATGCGGTAGGTACGTGGCACGGTGTATCGAATACCCGTTAGGTATCTCGGGAACCCTGTTCACATCGTTTGGGGCTGTGAGCGAAACTCCGGCCGGATCTCCTCATGGATGGAACCCGAATAGGCGATAAACCTGGACTACAGACTTGAGTGTTTAGGTAGGTCGTGGTCTACACCCACGTCGGCTTTCGCTTGAAGTCTGCCGAGCACATGTCGTGTGCAGACGCTAAGTGGTGGAAACACGTATGAAGAAGTACACCCCTGCAGGGTTAACATCATCTATTCGAATAGCCGTGTCCGCGGAAAAGGACTTCTGGGTTGCTTATATCAGTTCATAGACAAGTGAAAGTGGATACTCTAAAATACGCAAGATAAGCGTGAGTGCTATGGATGGCGCTCTCGTAGGGAGACGGGAGTGGATCCATAGTGGTGTATTGATATGGTGAATATGTGGACTCGTGAGCGCCACCTCAAAAGAGTTACATTGCAGTCGTAGTTCAGGATAGCCACCGAGTCAAAGCTGGCTTGTTGCAGTTAAACCCCACCATCCCCTTTGTTGATAATGATGCATATGTAGTTAGTTCTGATGTAAGTCTTGTTGGGTACATTTGTACTCACGTTTGCCTATTTTATGTTTTTGCAGAGAGACTTCGGTCTCACTAGTAGTTTCGCGTGGACTTCGACGTTTAGCTTGTTACCTCAGCTACGATCTTGTGCCCTCGACAGGATCTGGTAGATAGTCAGGCTTCTCAGCCTTTTTCATTTATAGATGTCTGTACCCAGACATGATAAGCTTCCGCATGTGCTTTGACTTGTATGCTCTGGTTGTTGGGTCATGAGACCCATGTTTGTAATATCTCGCTCCTCGGAGCCTATTGAATAAATTACTTGTGTCGTAGAGTCATGTTGTGATGCCTTGTTGTATTTGCACATATCGAGCATATTGTGTGCATGATTGAAATGCTTGGTATGTGTGGGATCTAACTATCTAGTTGTTTATCTTTAGTAGCCTCTCTTACCGGGAAATGTCTCCTAGTGTTTCCACCGAGCCATGGTAGCTAGCTACTGCTCCGGAACACTTAGGCTGGTCGGCATGTGTCCTTCTTCGTTCCTGTGTCTGTCCCTTCGGGGAAATGTCACGCGATGAATACCGGAGTCCTGTTAGCCCGCTACAGCCCAGTTCACCGGAGTCCTGCTAGCCCAGTGCTACAGCCTGGATTCACTCGCTGATGACCGACACGTTCGATGTTGGGTCATGGATGCCTGTCCCTGTATGTTTGTGCCACTTTGGGTTTACAACTAGCCATGTCAGCCCGGGCTCCTTATCATATGGATGCTAGCGACACTATCATATACGTGTGCCAAAAGGCGCAAACGGTCCCGGGCAAAGGTAAGGCGACACCCGTGGGAATACCGTGCGTGAGGCCGCAAAGTGATATGAGGTGTTACATGCTAGATCGATGTGGCATTGAGTCGGGGTCCTGACAGACAGGATGGGCACGAATTTTTTGTGACCAAAAAAAAAAATTTGACTGCCCGGACCCAAAAACTGGAAACTGGTCAAAAAAAACTTTCTATAACGGCGACTGTCTCAATACGCTTAGAAACACCTAAAAATAGGATAGCCAGAAAAATTTTTGTCATGTGCGTTTTCCGAAAATTTTGGGCCTAAACGGAGGGTGGTTTCCGGACTCATTTTTTTTGGAAACCAACCTCTTCTACGGACGGCAAAAGATTGCTGGAATCCGAAACCTACTCAGACAAGGAAACACGAATCGGAAATTAGATGGATCCCGAAAACAAACCTAATATGCAAGGAACTCGGATTGGTGGTGTATATATGGTGGTGGTATATGGCAGCGGTGGTGGTAGCGGTGGTAGTATATGGATATGGATCGGTGGTGGTATATCGACACGGATTGGTGGTGGTATATGGATACGGATTCGGAGCGGTGGCGGATAAGCGGTGGTGGTAGATGGCAGGGGCGATGATGATGGTGCGGCGGCGGCGTGACAACTTATGACCAGAACTCGAAACTCTAAAAGACTAGACTCTAAGACCAGCAACTAGACACGACGATGCAACCGCAAATTCAACAAAGCAAAACCCTAAAAAGATTATGCAAAGGCTCAGATTGGTTCGGATATGATGAACTAACCCTAATTTTTTTTGGCTTTTTCGTGGACTGTAGGTATGAAGAACAGACTCGATCTAAACTACGAAAAACTGTAAAATCTCAACGAGCAACCTGGAAATCTGATACCACTTGATAGAGGCAAAGGTGTCCCGTCTTTCGATGAGATGATGGATATCGCTTTGGTGGCAGTCGACTTTGACGATCCGACTACGAACGTGCGAGGACGTCGCGCCTTAGCAATCGCTAAACCAACTCCGAGAGGTTATTGACCACGCCGGAGCACGATCAACCTGACCACGAGGGTCTGTTTCCTGCAAGCAAATGAAGAACAAGCAAGAAACTGAGATTGCAATCTGGATATTGCGAATATAAGATGAAAGCTTTATTGATCAAGGTGGGGTTCTGTGACGCCTTTGTCTGGTCGTTGAACACAAACGAAGTACGCGAAGTTCCAGCTATGGCGAACTTTAATCTAAACAAAACCCAAAATCTAAAAGGTGCCCTAAGGGTTGTATATATGGAGGAAGAGAGGGGAATTTCGTGGCCCTTGGTGGAGGGATCCGAAATCAACCCTATCTCTTATTTCCCCACACATACGGACTCTAAAAATAGCCTATACTTATGTATTTCGAAATTACATGGACCTGGCCCAATAAAAAGGTGACGCAGCACCTATAATAGCCTCGGGACGAAATTTATGAAGTGGCATCTTGTATATTTCGTCCAAGGCTTCATGCACCCATTATGGTGGCTTCAAAGTCCTGAAATCATCACTTGTAACTCCGTTCTTGTTCCCCTTGCGCATGCGGGCCCTCTCCTCATAGCGCGCCAAGGTCGCGCGGTCATCGGCCAAGACCTTCGCCTTAGCATCCAGTTCCACCCTCTCCGCCTTTAGCGCCTGCTCCAGCATCTTCAGCCGGTCGCGGTCGGCTGAGAGTTCGGCATCGCGCTCCTTGACAGCAGCCTCCCAAGCCTTCATCTCCTCCTCCTTCACCTGGCAGTCGTGAACCTCCTTGGTGAGCTCATCACGCAGCCCTTTCAGCTCGCCATCTAGCTTCTCGCAGCGGCCCTTGACGGTTGAAGCATCCTTCAACGCTGCGTCGCGAGCGGCCATGGCCTGGGAGGTGGCTTTCTTCCCCTCCTCGGAAGCCGTCACAGCCTGGCTCGGTGCCGCTCGGACGGAGGCATCGGAGCGAACCCAGCTGGAGACCAACTCCAGGCGCCCGGCCACCAGGCAAGGGTCCACGCTCCGGAGATCCTCCCGCAGCCGACTCAGCTCATCGGCGGCACGGTCCAAGGCAACGGAAGAAGCAGAGGAGACTGGAGCCGGAGGAGTAGGAGGAGAAGACGGCAGCGTGATCACAGCTTGGGAGGAAGGAACCTCCTGAGCCTTGGCCACTTCAACGACAACAGCAAGCACAGGCGCCTCCAAAGTCAGCGGGGCCATGGGGGCTGACTCCTCGCCGGAGCGTCCCTGCTGGCCTCGCGAGGATGATCGGGCAGGGGACGTGCGGGCCCTGCTGCCTCCCTTTCCCGCGAGAGAAGACGCGGCCATGGCTGAGGAGCCCGTGCCAGGCGGGGTTGCCGTGTCTCCCTTCAGCCTCTTCGCCGCGGGTAGCAGCCTACCCAATAAAAGATGTCAGGCCTTGACAGCAAAAGACAGTAACGAGGCGGAATTCGAACACTTACTGATTGACTGCCGCGGGACGGACTCCGGCCAAGCTTGAAGCCTGAAAGCCTCTTGCGGGGCTCAGCCTCGGGAGGCCCAGCCGCAGGGGAAGGTGCACCTGAAGGGCTAGAGCTGACTTCGGCCGATGCGAGGGCCGGGGTAGACCCTCGGGAGATTAGCCCAGACCTGTCCTTCCTCGGGACCGGGGGCGCGTCCTCCCCCTCTCTCCTAGCACCGGCCTCGTCGTCGTCAGGCATGGAGCGGAGGGTGCTGGACTTGCGCCAGGGGGAAGTCTCCCCCGTCCCCTCGAAGGTCGCCTCCGAGTCACGCTCCTCGTCCTCGTCGTCATCTTCCTCCTCTCCCCCACTGGAGTCACCAGAGGACAAGTTCACCATCGCCGTCGCCGCCTGGCCCTCAGGATCCTCCGCTGGCACCAAACTGACCCCGTGGAAGGTGAGCATGGTGTCCAGCACCAGTTTCCAGTCATCACGAAGGAACAACGGGACCGGAGCACCCACCGGGCCTGCCACGTCCTCTTCGACCAAGAAGCGGAGGGCCGCGGTCAGATCCTCATCATTCAGGGTGTCCAAGCTAAGGAGGAGGACAACGTCAGCATCCGCGAGCCTCCACAGTGGGTGCAAGTGCGCCTGAAGAGGGGCCACCCGGTGCGACAGGAACTCCCTCAGGAGCGAGGCCCCGGTCAGCTTTGCCTCCCTCAGACTGCCCGGCCTCAGGTCGGCGTTCATCTTCTCCAGCACCAACTTCGCCCGCCGATCATCAAGCTTCGCGCGGGACCACGCCTCAACAACCTCAGGCTGCTTTGTGGGCAGCTCCAGCAGGGGGTTGTGGCACCTGGCGTCCACCATGACCCACTTGCTCTGGAAGCCCTCGGCCCTCTTCCCGGCCTTCGAGATGGCGTTGGACTTGGAGTATGCGACAAAGCTCGCGCACACCAAGATATTGCCGCTAGAGACCCGGAGGGAGAAGAAGTGGTGCAGCAAGGCCACGGAGGGCAATACCCCGACGTGCGCCTCACAGTAGTAGGCGAAGATTGACAGGAGAAGGATGGAGTTGAGATGGATATGCAGAGCATGCAACTGATACTAGCGGAGGACGACAAGGAAGAAATCAGAGAAAGGAGGAACCAGACCAGCGATAACGGCGCTCATGAAGAGGGGGTAGAAGGTGCTCCCCTTGTCCTCCGGCCAGGCGGAGCCAAGTCGGAGCGCAGTCTCCCCCATCTCGTTGATCCACGACGCCGCCATCTGGCGCATGAGAGCAAGATTCTTCTCCGTCACGTTGGGGGAGACCAAGGCCGGCGAGTACCAGGCCGATGCGGCCCCGGCCGAGGTCTTGCGGGAAGCCATCGCTCGTCGGAAGAGAAAGGATGCGGCAAATCTGGAGATTTTGGAAGCAGGAGGGCGAAGAGCAGGAAAGGGGATCTGGAGCAAGGAGAACTAGAGTAATGAAGGTAAGGCTAACCCCGGGCCAGCCTTTTGTCATTCGAGCAGTTGCCGAGGCAGTGTGGGGAAGCGGAGACGCCCACGTCCAATCAACCACCACGCGGCGCCCAAGGCCGCAGGCTGATGGGGTCCGCGGCGCTCCGCACTTGCCCCTTCGCTTCTCCGCTAAGCCAAGTCCGAGCACACCTTGGGCCCGGGGGCTACTGTCGGCGTTCTGGGAACGGGGGTCCCTAGACTTGCCTACATGCGGCCTGCGGCGTGCCTCAAGTGGTGGCCCAGTATGGCCCATCTTCATCAGCACAAGACTCAAGACCCTCGCGAGGGGCCAAGCCTCGCGGGGCGGACGACACAGGACTTCCTCAGGAACGGTGTCGCCAGGCAGGCTTGCGAGGAGCCGGAGAGATCAAGGCAGGGTACCTCATGAGGTGCTCATGACGCAAGCCATGACAATCGAGACCAGGCGAGCGCCAGGCGGGCGCCGGCCTGCGCAGTGTCCTTATTTCCTCTTTGGTGCAAAGGGGGCAAGCGCAGGCGTGGAGTACCGAGGCATCAGGCAAAGGTTGTCATTTCAGTGCAACAAGACCAAGACCAGCAGAGCGGCAGGATGGAGGTCACCGTGGAGCCCAGGACGGCGTCATCGCCAGTGCCTTTGGCAGCCGAAGACCAACTTTAGTCAGTATAACTTGTACTAGATGTTCCCCTTCGAAATGGCCGTTGTTGGCGCCCTTCCCACCCAATATTTGGGAAGAGGACCAGGGCCTCTATAAATAGGACTAGCCACCACAGAGGAAGGGGAGAGATCATCGAGTGCTCATTAGAACCATAGGCGATCGAACTCACCCAAGCAGTTCATCGCACCAGCTCAAGAACACCTCTCGCGAGGCTATTGATCCCTTGTACTGTTCATCATCAGCCCAGAGGCAATCCACCACACCACACACTGGAGTAGGGTATTACACCACAACGGTGGCCCGAACTAGTATAAATCTTGTGTCCCTCGTGTTGTTCATTGTTTTAGCTTAGATTCTCACGAGGCGATCGGACGTGAATCGGTAGGGGGAAGATCTTCGTGCGCACCCCAAAGTTCGAACCTTAAGGGTCCGCCAGAACCCAACATCCGACATATTCGGAGAAGGAATACGAGTAGACCCTACCAAGGTTGCTTCTGTTACTAAGTGGGTGGCACCCACAACAGTTGGAGAGATCAGAAGTTTTCTTGGACTCGCAGGCTATTATCAGAGGTTTATTGAGAACTTCTCCAAGATTGCAAAGCCCATGATGGAGTTATTAAAGGACACCAAGTTTAAATGGACAGAGGAGTGTGAATCCAGTTTTTAGGAGTTGAAACGTTTGGTTACAGCCCCAGTGATGATTCTCCCAGACCAACGTAAGGATTACCAAGTATATTGCGATGCTTCACGTCGAGGACTTGGAGATGTACTTATGCAAGAAGGAAGAGTTGTTTCATATGCCTCACGATAGCTTAAACCTCATGAGCGGAATTATACTATGCATGATTTGGAGTTAGCAGCCGTAGTGTATGCATCGAAGACATGGAGACATTTTCTCATCGGAAACCATTGTGATGTATACACGGATCATAAGAGTTTGAAATACATCTTCACGCAGAAGGAGTTAAATCTCAGGCAAAGGAGATGGTTGGAGCTCATAAAGGATTATAATATGAAATTACACTAGCATCCCGAAAAGGCCAATGTCGTAGCAGATGCATTGAGCCGCAAGAGTTATGTTAACATGCTCATAAACGGAGGATTACCTAAGGAGTTAGCAGATGATCTTCGAGATCTATGCTTAGAAATAGTTCTGAGAGGTTATGTTGCAGCATTGGAAATTCAGTCCACTCTTTTGGGTAAGATCAGAGAAGCCCAGAAGACTGACAAGGAGATTGCCGAGATAAAGGAAAGGATGAGCAAGGGAAAGGCTAAAGGATTTCGTGAGGATGAGCACGACACGTTATGGTTTGAGGATCACATATACGTGCCTAATGACCCTGAGATCGGGAAGTTGATTCTGCAAGGGGCCCATGATTCACCGTACTCTATTCACCCAGGCAACACCGAGATGTATCTGGATCTGAAGGAAAGTTTTTGGTGGACAAGAATGAAGAAGGATATAGCCGAGTATGTAGCAGTATGTGATGTATGTCACAGAGTCAAGGCAGAGCATCAGAAGCCAGCTGGATTGCTACAGCCATTGCTGATACCCGAATGGAAGTGGGATAAGCTTGGCATGGATTTTATCACTGGATTACCCAGGACTCGTTCAGGCTATGACTCTATCTGGGTTGCAGTCGATCGTTTGACGAAAGTAGCTCATTTCATCTCGGTGAAGACAACTTATACGAGTGCTAAGTTGGCAAAAAAATACATGACCAGGATCGTATGTCTGCATGGAGTTCCGAGGACCATTGTATCAGATATAGGAACCCAGTTTACTTCAAAGTTTTGGAATCAGTTGCATGAAACTTTGGGTACCAGGCTAGAGTTCAGTACAGCTTTTCATCCACAGACAGATGGACAGACCAAGAGAGTCAATCAGATTTTGGAGGACATGTTGAGAGCTTGTGCACTAGATTATGGATCTAGTTGGGATGATAATTTGGCATATGCAGAGTTCTCTTACAACAACAGTTATCAAGCCAGTTTAAAGATAGCCCCTTCCGAAGCTTTGTACGGAAGGAGGTGCAGGACACTGTTATCGTGGGATGAACTTGGAGATTGACAGTTGTTCGGACCAGACTTAATCAAAGACTCTGAAGAGAAGGTTAAGTTGATTCGCGACAGACTCAAGGTAGCCCAGTCCAGGTAGAAGAGTTATGCGGATACTAAATGGAAGGAGATAGTTTACGAAGTCGAAGACAGAGCATATCTTCGTGTGTCCCCACTTCGAGGAGTTAAGCATTTTGGAGTCAAGGGAAAGCTAGCACCCAATTTTGTGGGATCATACAGAGTCTTGGAACGCATGGGAGAAGTTGCATACAAGCTGGAATTGCCAGAAGGATTGTCAGGAGTTCATGATGTGCTTCACGTTTCTCAGTTGAAGAAGTGCCACGCAGAGATGGTCGATATTCCTCGAAGAGATACAGTGCCACTGGAAGCAATTCAGTTAGACGGTGATTTGACCTATGAAGAGAAGCCAGTCAAGATTCTCGAGTCTTCCAGTCGAGTTACTCGCAGCAAGGTTATCAAGTTTTGCAAAGTTCAGTGGAGCCACCATACCGAGGAGGAAGCCACCTCGGAGCGAGAAGAAGATCTCCGTAGAGACCACCCAAACCTTTTTGCTGACCAACCCGAATCTCGAGGGCGGGATTCATCTTAAGGGGGGTAGGTTTGTAACGTCCCAATTTTCAATTTGGATGTTATACATAGATCATCATATGCATATCATATTTATTCTTGCATTTGGTTGAGATACTAGAAATTTTGAGCAACTCAAGGACCCAAGGAGAGAGTTGGAGGTTTCACAAAATCCATATTTGAATTTATTTCAAATTTGAGGAAAGGATCAATTTGATTTTATTATTTTTCTCTCCAATTATTTCCAATATTAAAAATATATGAGAGAAGATAATATGACTTCTTCAACCCAAGAGAAAAATTGGAGAAAGAATTTTTAAATCAAATTATGATTTTATTGGTATTTTATTTGCTATTTTATTTGAATTAGAAAAATATTGCATTTTTTGAAAATTGCATCTTAGTCCAGAAAAATGTTCACCTTGTCCTAAATATTAGGTTTGGACGGTGAAAATTGTTTCTGGAATTTTTAGATTTTTTCCTTTATATTTATTTAGGATTTTTCCTCGCGGCGAATTATTTAAAAGTTCCTCCGGACCGAACTGGGCCGAGGCCCATCCGGCCAAGCCGTTGTGCTGCCCCCTCCTCCGAGCGGGAGGAGTCGCGCTCCTCGCCGCCGTCGCCAGGGGAGTCCGGCTCGGACTCCCGTTGGACGCCCTCTCGACCAAGTCGCCACGCAACCTCCCCCACCTCTTTCAATACCCCGCCAACGCCGACGCCTACTGCCACCATCGCCAGCGCTGCCGCCCGGATCTCGCCGGCGCTGGGTTTTTTCGAGAACTGGTAAAAGAACCACCGAACCGCCCATTTTTTTAGGTTTTCGTCAGTTTATTTTTTTAGGCCGGTTTAGTTATAAAACGAACGTTCGTTCGTTTAGATCTGTTAGTGAACAATTTTCGTTAGATTTGTTCTGTTAGCGAACGTTCGCGCCATAGTTTTTTTCTTTTTAGTTTATTTTCGGCCAGGGACCTATCTGCGAATAGTTTTCTCGTGATTTAGCCCCTGATCTTTAGACTAGCATAACTTTTTACTTGTTTATCCAAATTAGATGAAACTAGCGCCTAAATATTTGTATCGTTCTGTTCTTTCCAGTTAACCAACTTGAACATGATTTTGGTACTGTAAAACTTGAGTTTAGTCCAGATTAGTAAACGATCTTGTTTCGTTCGTATTTGAAGTTTCGTTTCTCCATTTGAGCTGAATCTTTTTGCAAATCGTAGCTAATCACATGTACCTACTGTTAAGATCTAATCCACATGATAATATTGCTATTAGGTTTGCCTTTTGCTAGTTTAAGTCGTTTGCTTGTTTCGTGTTCGATTTGGATCTTTTCTCGGTTTTCTCGTGTTTCATTTGAGTGATTGCTTATATATGTTACTGTTTGTCTATGCTAGATTACCCGGAGTGTGAAGATTGTTACTACGAATCTCTAGAGTTTTCAGATCGTCAGCAAGGCAAGTTGCACTTGGATCATACTCTTATCTACCCAGTTTTTTACTATGCATTAGTATTTGCCACTCAAACTGCTGGGAGAGGGGCGTCTTTATCGTACGAGGGAGCCGGCAGATGCCCGACACACGGCCATCTGAGCCATGGACGAGCGTTGCTCGTCCAGCACGTCCTCTGTGAACAGAGATAGGAGAAGGTGCAGGGGTGGGCTGGGCCTTATACTGTAGAATTAAAGCCCAAGTGCAAAGTATGATCCACCTCCTTTATATTTTCGTTTACTGTTTAGTTTTTCTACACTGTTTGCATTAAGTAGAGCCACCAATTGATTTTTGTGAAAAGTGTAACTTTCCACATAATTCAAATTGCATTAAATTGCATTGCCACAAAAAGTTTGAACCTCATTTGAATTCATTTGATTTTTTTGTTTGAATTTAGAAGTGATGTGAGGGCGCTATTGGGTCATTCAAAAAGAGCTATGGGCATTTTTGGAGTCTCAATTAATGTTGGGTTCAAGATGAAAATGGTCAGGGAAATTTATATACGAAAAAACTAACGCCCACACGTGTGTCATCTTGAACATCGCCCACAGGCCTCCATCACCACTCATTTTGCCACGTATGAACATATGACATCAGCAGGAATCTTTTTGGTTTTCGGCTTAAAAATGTTTTATCTCCTAATTAAAAAATCAAATTAAAAATCCATTTTCACCATTAAATTCGTCTCGACGAGATCTTCAAAACTAGACCACATGTTGATATGTTTCAATGAAATTTTTTTGCCCAAAAGCTGACATGATATTTACACCATAGTTGCCATAGTGCTTAAACTAAACTTGCCAAGTGGCAATTTTACTTTGTAGAGCATGGCAATTTTAGTTTTTTTATGATGGCAATTCCAGTAGTTTGAACATGCAAATTATTTTTTGTATGAACCATGGCAATTTTAAGTGCATGTATCATGGCAATTTTAGTTTATGGTTCATGGCAAGTCTAGTTTCGTAATTCCCCGTCTTATAATATGTCAAAAATTACTTTTAAGTGTAGAAGAAAATAGCTGAAACATATCATGGCAACTTCAGTGTAAACATCATGGCAACTCATGTGCAATAGACATGGCAACTTTTAACCCAAAAAAAATTTCATCAAAATATATTGATATGAGATCTAGTTTCGAAGATCTCGTCGCGAGGGATTTAATGGTGAAAACGGATCTTCAATCGAATATTTCATTTAAGAGATAAAACATTTTAAAAACAGAAAATCCAAAAAGATTCCCACGTGCATGCATGAGGTGACGTGGCGCAGTTTGTGTGTTATAGGGCGTGTGGGCGGTTTAGGCTCCCACCACACGTGTGGGCATTAGCGTTGTCCTTTATATAATATTGTGAACATTTTAGTTTTACTGTTTGAAGAAATAATTTATTTGACTTTGTTTTAAAAACTGAAATTGGCTTTGATTTTTAAGGGGCAATTTCTCTTAGTCAAACCTGGTGACATGGCACCATTAGTGGGAGATTACTGTAGCATGACACATGGGGTGTTACAACATGTCATCACCATAATCATCATAGATAAGAACTTTGTTATCATAGTCAATTGAAGCTTCATCCAAAATGGTGGATTTATCACTAAATAAAGTCATGACCTCTCCAAATCCACTTTCAGCATTGTGATAAGGTTCAACACCTTCCAAAATAGTGGGATCATTACCTAGAGTTGACACTCTTCCAAACCCACATTCATCATTGTAATCATCATAAATGGGAGGCATGCTACCATTATAACAAATTTGCACATCAAAACTTGGGGGAATAAAAATATCATCTTCATCAAACATAGCATCCCCAAACTTATGGCTTTGCATATCACTAGCATCAAGGATATTCAAAGAATTCATACTAGCAAGATTGCAACCATGCTCATCATTCATGGGTTCTATGCCAAACATTTTATAGCATTATTCTTCTAACAATTCAGCACATTTTTCCTTTCCATCATTTTCATGAAAGACATTATAAAGATGAATAATATGAGGCAACCTCAATTCCATTTTTTTGTAATTTTCCTTTTATAAACCAAACTAGTGGTAAAACAAGAAACTAAAAGATTCGATTGCAAGATCTAAAGATATACCTTCAAGCACTCACCTCCCCAGCAACGGCGCCAGAAAAGAGCTTGATGTCTACTACGCAACTTTATTCTTGTAGACTCGTGTTGGGACTCCAAGCGCGGAGTTTTGTAGGACGGTAGCAATTTTCCCTCATGTGGATGACCTAAGGTTTATCAATCTGTGGGACGTGTAGGATGAAGATGGTATCTCTCAAACAACCCTGCAACCAAATACAAGAAATCTCTTGTGTCCCCAACACACGCAATACAATGGAAAACTGTATAGATGCACTAGTATGGCGAAGAGATCATGATAAAAGTGTAACATGGATGGTAGAAATATAAAATCTTAATAAATAAAATAGCAAGGTAGCAATTGATAAAACGGAGCACAAACGATATTGCAATGCTTGAAATCAAAGCCTAGGGTCCATACTTTTGCTAGTGCAATCTCTCAACAAAGCTAATATAATTGGATCATATAGCCATCCCTCAACGTGTGATGAACAATCACTCCAAAGTTCTTACCTAGCGGAGAACATAAGAAGAAATTGTTTGTAGGGTACGAAACCACCTCAAAGCGATTCTTTCCATTTGATCTATTCCGGAGTTCGTACTAAAATAACATAAAGCTACTCTTTCCGTTCGATCTATCCAAGAGTTTGTATTAAAATAACACCAAAACAAATTCAGATTCATAATACTCAATCCAACACAAAGAACCTCAGAGAGTGCCCCAAGATTTGTACCAGAGAAACAAAGATGAGAACGTGCATCAACCCCTATGCATAGATTACCCCAATGTCACCACGGGTATCCGCGAGTTGAGTGCCAAAACACATATCAAGTGAATCAATATGATACCCCATTTTCACCATGGGTATTCATAGCAAGACATACATCAAGTGTTCTCAAATCCATAAAAGTATTCAATTGGATAAAACGAAATCTCAAAGGGAAAACTCAATTCACAACAAGATAGAGAGGGGAAAACACCATATATGATCCGACTATATTAACAAAGCCCGCGATACATCAAGATCGTGACATCTCAAGAACGCGAGAGGGAGAGATTAAACACATAGCTACTGGTACAAACCCTCAGCCCCGAGGGTGGACTACTCCCTCCTCATCATGGTGGCCGCCGAGATGATGAAGATGGCCACCGGTGATAATTTCCCCCTCCGGAGTAGTGCCGGAGAAGGGCTCTAGATTGGATCTCGTGGTTCTGGAATTGGCGGCGCTTGGAACAAAATTTCGTCAACTTCCCTGGGGTTTTTGGAATATTTGGGCATTTATAGAGTGAAGAGGCGGTGTGGGAGGCCACCGAGGTGGGCACAACCCACCTGGGCGCGCCCTGGTGGGTTGTGCCCCCCTCGGGGCACCCCCTCCCCCCCCAGGTGCTTCTCTGGCCCATTGGATGTCTTCTGGTTCAAAAAATCTCCGAAAGTTTTGCTATATTTAGACTCCATTTGATATTGATTTTCTGCGATGTAAAAAACAAGCAAAAAACATCAACTGGCATTGGGCACTATGTCAATAGGTTGGTCCCAAAAAATGATATAAAGTTGCTATAAAATGATTGTAAAACATCTAAGAATGATAATATAACAGCATGGAACAATCAAAAATTATAGATACATTGGAGACGTATCACTTATGAAGAAGATTCTGTGCTGAAATTCTTGAGTTATCCTTCCCTTGACAGGGAGAAGGGCATTATAGAGTCGGTGTTAACTATTAATGTAAGCCAGTCCTTCTAAAGCCGTTATCCTCAACTGTTGTTTAATTTGCTCATACTCCCTATCGTCAACTGCTGTTTAGTTTGATGTTTCTATCAAAATGCATGTTCACAACAATTGTAAGTTCCAAGTTTTATTTCATACCATGCACATTACTGAATACAGATCCAATGATTTTCTTTAGCCCTGCATGTATGCTTGTTTTTGTTGATCTATAATCAGTGTGTGGTGAAGCAGCCCACATTTGCACCTTGTCATCTCTTGCTTTATCTTACTGATTGTGTTTTGCCCTTCATCTATGCTTGTTTTGTTGAATGGTAATCCAGTGGCGTGGTGAAGCTCCCCGCATGATGAACAATGCCAAATTATGCTATTAACATTTTGAACGGACTCTTTATTTTCTAATTTGAAATTGGATGGAATTGACAGCACAGTTACCATCTTTGTTCATATACGTGCAAAACATGTCATCTATTTGCTTGTTTCAGGGTGATATGCCTAATGGCATGCACAAGTCTGTTGAAGGCTGTGAGACAAATCCAACATATATTGCGGCAAAGAAGGCAAAACATCTTGAAGATAGTGAGGCAACCCCAAAGTCATGTCTTGATGCAGTGTTCAAGTTACTTGAGATTAGCAGTCACACAAGCTCGTCGAATTAGCTGTTTGAATCAGCCTTCAAGCAGAACGGCATTCTGCAACTCAACTTTTACTTGAAGTCCAATCTCTAAGGAAGATTGTGGAGAACACCAATGAGAACCTCATTGCTAAACAGCTACACCTGGAAGCTATGACCAACATGCTAGGCCGGTCTCACAGCCTTGCTCAGCTGCTTGCGCAGTAGCTCCGGCGCAAGGCTAACCTTTCTTGAACTGTCTTGGAAGTGCTCTTTGTTCATTATTATTTTGTTACGCTGCAATGGTGCCTAGTTTTTGTAATCTGCTTCTTTGTTGCGCTTTATGATCACTAGTGGCGAACTTCGATGCCCAGTGGATGTAATATACCATAAATCCTTTATTATATAGTGTAGGTTTATTCTTAGTTGTCGTAATTTCTTTATTGTATAGAGTAGTTTTATTCTTAATTCCTATTAGTTACCGTATATAGCATCATTTGCTATCTGAAAAGAAAACGGCGAGAATCTGATGTAGTCGACCGGGCCAAAACATTTGCCTCTAACGGGCCTGCATTTTAGTGGGCCGCAATTGGGCCAGCCCGCAACTTTCTTGGGCCTATGCTGACTGGCCATTGGGGCCCTTCGTGGACACTGTGCGCCAGGCCCACAACTTACATGGGCCTTCATTGGGCCCAAAGTTTAGTTGGGCCTTTAGTGGACCCAGCGCTTAGTTGGGCCCATGTAGCTTTGGGCCATTAACAGGTTGAATATTCTGCTGGCCTATTACGACCCAAAAGATACCATGGGCCTTTAGCAGGCCAAAATGCATGTTGGGCCTCAATTTTTAATAATCATCCACGAGGCTTTAGCAAGCTGAAATTGAAAGTGCATTACATCGAATAGAGGGGGTGAATAGGCGATTTTTACAAATTCATCACTGAGGAATCTCAAGGTGAAGAAATTCCTAAGCACCGACACACTAGCAGCAAAATTCTCAGCTATAAGCATAACAGAGCAACAGCATAGTCATCATGATGAAATGAAACAAGCAAGAGTACAGTTAGCATGAAAACGGGATAAGTAGCCTAAAGACTATGTGACTGAAGAATTAGGATTAAGGAAATAAAGAAAGTCTTCAGTCAAAGTCTTCAAACAGTAATGATCAGGTTCGTCAACACATAAATGAGGAAATGAAAGAGTTGAGGAAATAGAACCAGTTGGCTTGGTGAAGATAATGATTTGGTAGACCAGTTCCATCTGTTGTGACAGTTGTACGTCTGGTTGGAGCGGCTGGGTATTTAAACCCGAGGACACACAGTCTCGGACACATAGTCCTCACCGTATTCTCTTGAGCTAAAGTCACACAAACCTCGCCCAATCGCTCGCTGTAAGTCTTCAGGTGACTTCCAAACCTTCACAGACTTGGTCACTCGGCAATCCACAATTCCTCTTGGATACTCAGACCATGACGCCTAACCGTATGGAGGATACACAGTCCTCAAAGGTAACAAGCGTCGATTCCACACAGGAACAATCTCTTCAGTGATGCTCAATCACTTTGGGTTGTAGGTGTTTGGGTTTTGGGTTTTTCCTCAATTGATAATTTTCGCTCAAAGTGCTCGGAGGATGGGATGCTCTCAATGACAAGTGTTAGTTTCTCTCGGAGCAGCCAACTAGCTAGTGGTTGTAGGGGGCGACTATTTATAGCCTAGGGAGCAGCCCAACATGATAAGACATAAATGCCCTTCAATGATATGACTGTTAGGTGGGTAGATATTTTGGGACAGCTGGCGCATAGCACAGCAACGGTCGGATATTTGAGGTTCAAAGTCCTCGGGGCTATCATGTTCTTCACTGTGTAGGCAATCCGCACTGGCGAATTCCTAACTCCTCAGTCATAACAAATTCCTCAGAGACTAGAAGATCTTCGTCTCTATCACTGAAGAAATTGACTGAACTGATATGAGATTTCCAATGGCTTCACTCAAAAGGATTGGGTAGGTGTAGGATTTTGAGATGAGCATCACTTGGAAATCACTATCCTTAGTATTACCTCGACCCCCTTTAACAGTACGGTGTTTCCTATGACTCAAAAAAGAGAAAATGAAACTATGAAAACAAAAGTCTTCACGCTTCATAATACTCACATGAATATCCAAGTCTTCAAGGTCACACAAATTTCTTCACTTTCAAAATCTTCAGGAGAGCCAAAGTCTTCAGCTGAAGACATACATTTTTAGGGGTCGACTTTCATCGTAAATATCAAACTCCTCATCGACTTATAGAGCATGTGTACACTCACAAACATATTAGTCCCTTAACCTATAATTCTTCAATACACCAAAATCACTAAGGGGTACTAGATGCACTTACAATCTCCCCCTTTTTGGTGATTGATGACAAATAGGTTAAGTTTTCAATGGGGATAAACATACCAATTAAAATTGCTAAAATTTGAGGATTTTGATAGGAATATATAGAAGAACTCCCCTTGAAGATGTGTATATTTGAGGAATTTGTTTTAGATAGCAGATGCACATTGTAGAGTAATAACACGAAGATCTCCCCTATATCTTGTAATTCATACATGCATTTGACATATAATATGAAGAGTTTGAAATGCATGATGAAATATGGTGTCTGACAAAATTCAGCATGCCTGCATTAAGTACTTGAGGAAATAAGCATGCAAAAGGTAGTCAAAAGTATCAGACCACCATAGGACTTAAGTTTATAACTCGGCAAATCAAACACTTCAGAAGAACAAGAGTTGTAACTTAGCAAAAAAACGCCCATATAATAGACCCACTTGAATACTAACTCAAATTTCTCCCCCTTTGTCATCAAATGACCAAAAGGGGCGAAAGATGAGGACTAACACCCCTGAAGAATATTATCATGATGTCGATGGAGGAGCGCCAGCGTTGCTGGGGTCGTCCGTTGTTGTAGGGCCTACCGCAGTGTCGTCCAAATCTTCAGCTTCGTCTATCTCGCGCGATGAAGAATATGAACTGATGACCAGCTAAGGAACTTTGACTTTCTTGTATTTCTTCGATGGAGGCTGAGACGAGTAAAAGTCATGTTGGAAGTCCATCTCCTTGAGTTCACCATCAGTGTATAGATGCGAAAGAATAGCCCCGGTGCGATCGAAGACTTGATGCAAATAGTAGTGATTCTTCTTCACAGAATTTTGAGTGACTGTCATGTTCTGAAGAATTGCACCAAACTAACGTTTGACCCACTTGTGATTTCTATCCACTTTCTGATGAAGACTGAGGAGAAGCTCATGATCAGTCATCACATGTGGAGCAGTGGCTTGGCGATTTTGCTTTGAAGCATTTGCAACAGTGTCATGTGTGGCAGAGTCATCATTACTTGAGTAAGATGCAGCCTTGCCAAATTGACCATCCAGAGGACGAGTGCCTTCATCAATAATAGCAGTCTTGCCCTTCTCATCAGCTAAGGAAATAGTCCGATTAAGGACTTCAATTGGGGGCAAATAGCTGAGATGATTCTGAAAGTCAGCCTTGTAATGAATTGAAGACCTTGATCTGATGAATTTCATGATCCAAGGAGCATAAGGCTTCAACTCAAAAGGTGACAGAGCAGCATTAGCCAAAGTCCTCATGAAGAAATCATGGTAGTTGATAGGAATACCATGCATGATGTTGAAAAGCAGATTCTTCATGATGCCAACAACTTCTTCTTCACAGTTGTGGCCCTTGATTTGACTAAGGGTTTTGGCCAAAATGTGATAAACGGTTCTTGGCACATAGAGAAAATCCTTGACGAGGAAAGTGGTCCTTGGAGCTTGGCCAGCCTTCAAAGGCTTCATCAGTACTTGCATCAAATGATTTGACAATTCAGGTTCCTCATAAAGTTTCAGAGCACCTTCAGTGGGAGGACTGATTGGGATGGCATGAAGCAATTCAGAGGCCGGAGCTTTGTAATGAGTGTTTTCAGTCATCCAGTCCAGCACCCATGAATTCACATCATCTACATTGCCCGTGAGATGCAAAGTAGCATAGAATTGAAGAATGAGTTCTTCTTTCCAATCGCAGATGTCGATGCAGAAGTTGAGAAGACCAGCATCATGAAGAACACTGAGGATTGGGGTGAAACACGGAAGGGACTCCATATCCACATGAGGAAGGTGCTCATGGTCAAAAACTTTGTCCTTACTCAAACAGCAATGAGGAATAGAAATTCATCTGAGTGGCAGTCCAAAAAACGCTTGCAGCAACGTCGAGCAGAGTCGTATGGATTGAAATCGAAGAAGAAATGATGCTCAGCAAAGAAGTCATCAGCCTTGAACTTCTGCTTCTTTGCGTGAGGATTCTGTGGCTTGGGCTGAAGATTTACAGTGGAAGTCTTCACAGCCTCTTGTTGCACAACCTCGGGAGCCACGGGCTGAGGAATTTCAGGAGCAGTTTCTTCTGTAGTCTTGTTCTCCATTTCATCAGCACTAGTGGCTGGAACTTCTTCTGGAATAGAATGAAGTGAAGCTTGACGTTCATCAGATTCTGTATGAATTTCTTCAGTTTGGACTGGGGACTGAGGAAATTGCTGGAGAGGAGTGGTCAGAGGAGATTTGGGATGATGTCTTTCCCAATAATCATCGTTCAGCACAGGAGTCATAGACCCAATGTCCACATCCTCATCTTCAGCGTCAATTTCCTCAACGCTTGCCTCTTCAGCAGTGAACTGAGGCACGGGAGATGATACTTGTAGAGGTGAAGGGATCGGATCCACTTCAATTTCATCATCCAACTACTCTGACGTAGCAGCAGAGGGATTTTCTTCATCAATGTCATCAGGGATGACATATTCCTCACCAAAGGGAACAATCTCCTTTGATGCCATGCTTGACAGAGGAACATCATCAATTGGATTCTCGAATGAGCTTGTCAAAGTCTTCACTTTCTTTGGAGCTGAAGACTCTGAG
Source organism: Triticum dicoccoides (assembly GCF_002162155.2). Classification (NCBI taxonomy): domain Eukaryota; kingdom Viridiplantae; phylum Streptophyta; class Magnoliopsida; order Poales; family Poaceae; genus Triticum; species Triticum dicoccoides. The sequence continues at coordinate 227,465,245 of NC_041389.1, read as the reverse complement.
GTAGCAGATGTTTTCCTTTTCTTCACAGCTACCCTTTCTGCAGCCTTTGTCTTCTTCACTTCTGATGCAGAAGGAAGGTTGATGCTTTTCATTTTTGATGACTTTGCAGGAGGAGCAGATGAAAGAGGCACATATTCTTCACGCACAACTGATGCAGTTGTCCTGGCAGGTTCATTTGGAGCTGGAATTTCATCATCATCCCTGGCACTCTCGGTATCATCAACAGCCTGATTTTCATCAGCTGTGCTGGCATGTTCTTCAATGGGCTAAGCAGAAGCTTCACCCTGAGGAATCTGACCTTGGCGCCTAGCCAATCAGCATGATAGGAGTCAAATTCATCACTGGGAGCTTTGATCTCAGACTGAAGATCACAAGTTCTTCAGTAGACATGTTGACAACATTCTTCTTCAGAAATCGCTCCTTCTTGTACTGAGCTTTCTTCACTGACCTGGCCTTATCTATTTTTCTTCAGTGATAAAGGCAGTCAGCATGTGACTTTCTCCAGGTGAGAGGTTCAGATCAGGCAGAGGTGTGTTGGGATCTTTGTGCCATAGATCTATGAAATTGAGGATCTTCTTCGGATCCAGCAGAAGTGGCACAGCACTGCCTTTGGCACTAGCGGCCCGGTGTTGTTGGTATCTGATGATTTTAGCAAGTTCATCATCATCAGTTTCATCGTTAGTTGACGGAGTTTCAAAAGCAACCTGCTTCCTGTGAGGACTTGGCCTCGTGCCACGTCCAGCAGCAGCCTTTTTCTTCAGCAACTGAGGCTGAGCTAAGGAACTAGCTGAAGCTCCTTAAGCAATAGAGATGCCAGCGGTCCTTTGGCACGTGGCAAGATGCACTGGTGTTGAGACGTTGCAGGTGCAGCGGAGGATTTTGCTTGAGCAGGTGCTGCACTTGATGGTGTTGCTTGAGGAGATGGACGTGAGGGCTTTGATGAGCTGGGCCGTGAGGGCATTGCAGAAGAACAAGGTGGCTTCACAGCAGATTTCTTCAGCATAGCCTTCTTGGGCTTGCTAGCAGAGGCCTCGGCAGCAGCAGTGTCTTCATTGAATTTCTTCACTGCTTCCTTTGCTACCTTGGCCAATTTCCTTTGGCGCTTTGCCCATTCCTTGGGAAATTCCTCACCTCTTCTAATGCTAGTGGGATCAGCTTCTTGGCCTAGAGCCAATGGAGGTCTTGGACATGGAGGATTGACAGCGAATTTCTTCATGTATTTGGGAGTGACATAACGATACTCCCACCATTCTCTTGCCCATCTGCGTTCGATCCGTTGAATGCGCACTTTGCGCTGATTTTTGTTCTCGTTGCCAGGCATGGCTTCATTAGGAGTACAGTATTCTTCATATATTTCTTCAGGGATTTCGAAGGCAGTGTTAGTTTCAGGCCTTTTTCCTCCATTCTAAGGACGCTTTGCATTAGCCATATTCTTCACCTGAGGATTCTGAACAATAGATGTCTCTGAAGAGGTATGCAGTTTTTCTTCGAGGAACGCTGCAAATGAGTTAAGTTGATGAGAACCTAGTGATTCAGCAGCAGACATGTGTACCTATGAACAGAGTATAGGTGCGAAGAATTTGGAGAGGTCATATGCATTCTCAGAATTTGTTTTAAAAGGAATCAAGTTTGAGGAATTTGACCAGGGGAGTCTTGAGGAATTTCACTAAGAGTTCTTGTCTTAGGTCCTAGGGTTGTATAGATTGGAAATCCACATCATTGAGGAATCTTGAAGAAAAATACATCTTAGAGAAATAGATCAAGAACAGAAGCAACTGTGGTGTTTAAGGATATGAAAGTTGAAGAATAAACACCTTTTGAAGATTTTGTGTAAATCATTAGAATCAACAAGGGCAGTAAAAGTGAATTTTATTTACCCTTGACGGAGAACACGACGAACTGAGAGGTGAACAGTGGAAGTCCGTCCGTTCAGATCTTCCACGCCCTAACTTGGCGGAGGAAGATAGCTACGGCGGCGGCGGAGGTGAAGATTTCCGCGGCCGACGCGAGTACAACGGCGACGAGGTCGAGGCAGTGAAGCTCTTCCTCACCAGCGATGATGGAGAGTAGCGGCGGCGCTAGGTTAGAGAGCTCGAGCGAGGGAGAGAGATCGAGCAGAGTAAATGAGCTCAGAGGAAGGGGAGGGGTATTTATAGCCGAAGTGAAAAGCCGCTCGTCCGAGGAAATTGGACAAACGTGCCCCTGACCCTTGCTATTCTAGCGACATGTGTCACCCACGTACTGAGAGGTGGAGATCATGATAGATCATGGGTGAGTAGTTTAATCTTGTCGTGGGATGCGGAAGGGTTTGAGCGGCAAAAGCTGAAAATTTAGAATTGGAAATTTTAATGTTTCGTTCGCAAATTCTTCAGCTGTCAAGGACACAGTGAAGATTTTGAACGGGTTTAAAATAGAACGCACATGAAGAATTTGTGAACAGACTGGGTTGAGTTTAGCATGGAGGGGGGAACGGGTCCGATCACATTCACTTAGATAAAAAAGCAACTTGAAGAAATAGCTATAAGTGAATGTTGTAGAGGACATGAAAAACTCAAATATATATATATATATAGCAATGAAGAACATAGTCGGAAAGATTGAGGAAATTGCAAAGTTGAAAATTTTGAAGATTGAAGAAATTGCAAAAACTCAAATTAAAGATTTTCAACTTTGGTTGGTGGCGTAGCCCACCGTATAAGAATGATGATTTCAGACATCGCGTACAATTGTCATAGAGTTATGAGAATCATCACACTTAGAGGGTTAGTCTTCATTGATTGAAGAAAAACGTTACTTCGTGTGTTGCACATCTAAGTCATCAATTTTGCATAAGTGTTAGGATGTGTGTCCTTTTCAAAGAACATTCGAAGATTCTAAGATATTTAGCTCACACCGCAACTTGCTAAATCTCTTCTCATCCAAGGGCTTTGTGAAGATATCTGCTAGCTGATCTTCAGTATTCACCTGGTCGATGGAGATGTCGCCCTTCAACACATGGTCACGAAGAAAATGATGACGAATCTGGATGTGCTTTGTCTTCGAGTGTTGAACTAGGTTGTGAGCAATCTTGATAGCACTCTCATTGTCGCAGTAGAGTGGCACATTCTTCACACTGATGCCATAGTCCTTGAGGGTTTGCTTCATCCATAGCAATTGAGCATAGCAAGATCCAGCAGCAATGTACTCAGCTTCAACAGTAGAGAGTGATACGCAGTTCTGCTTCTTCGAGGACCAACATACCAAGGATCGTCCGAGGAAATGACATGTGCCTGATGTTGACTTGCGGTCCACACGATCACCGGCATAGTTAGAGTCAGATATTCAATTATATCAAAAGCCGAGCCCTTGGGATACCATAATCCAAGTGTTGGAGTGTGAGCTAGATATCGAAGAATATGCTTCACAGCCTTATGGTATGATTCCTTTGGTGTAGCTTGAAATCGGGCACACATGCAAACACTAAGCATAATATCCGGCCTAGATGCACATAGATACAATAAAGAGCCAATCATAGAGCGGTATACCTTTTGATCGAAGTCTTTACCATTTTCATCGGTGCATAGGTGGCCATTTGTGGGCATAGGGATTTTGATGCCTTTGCAATCTTGCATGCCAAATTTCCTCAACACATCCTTGAGGTATTTCTCCTGGGATATGAATATGCCATTGTGTTGTTGACGAATTTGAAGACCTAAGAAGAATTTTAACTCTCCCATCATAGACATTTGATATTCCTCATTCATCATATAGGCAAATTGATCACTGTAACATTGGTTAGTATAGCCAAAGATAATATCATCAACATATATTTGGCACGCGAATAATTCATCATCATATGCTTTCGTGAAAAGAGTTGGGTCAAGTGAACCAAGTTTGAAGCCTATCTTCATGAGGAATTCCTTCAATGTATCATACCACGCCCGAGGAGCTTGCTTGAGGCCATAGAGGGCCTTGTTGAGTCTGAAGACGTGATCTGGAAGTTTTGGATCCTCAAAACATAGTGGTTGAGCAACATATACTTCTTCCTCAAGCTTACCATTGAGGAAAGCACTTTTCACATCCATTTGATGTAAGATGATATTATGATGGTTAGCATAAGCAAGCAATATGCGAATAGCCTCAAGTCTAGCAACAGGTGCAAAAGTTTCATCGAAATCAATTCCTTCAACCTATGTGTAGCCTTGAGCTACAAGACGAGCCTTATTCCTCACCACAAGTCCATTTTCATATTGCTTGTTGCGGTAGATCCATTTTGTGTTGATGATATTGTGCTTGCGTGGGTCTGGACGCTTGACAAGCTCCCACACACTATTGAGCTTGAATTGATGTAATTCCTCTTGCATAGCTTGAATCCACTCAGGCTCCAGAAATGCTTCATCAACTTTAGTGGGCTCTGTGATAGAGACAAACGCAAAATGCCCACAAAAGTTAGACAAATGTGAAGCTTTTGAGCACGTGAGAGGACCTGGTGCGTTGATGTCGTCGATGATTCTCTCAATCTGCACTTCATTTGCAATGTGAGGATGAGCAGGTTGACGACTTTGATTTGGCATGGCATTTTCTTCAGGGACATCTTCTTCAGTAGCACCAGCATGATTTTCTTCACGTTCAGGAATGACTTCTTCAGCATATTCTTCGGTAGGGATGACATCCTCAGTAGCTTTTAACTTGATGGATTCCTTAGGTGACATTTCATCTAGCACAGGAGGTAGGTGCTCTCTTTGCGAGCCATTAGTCTCATCGAACCGCACATCTGCAGTTTCAACAACCTTGTGATGATAGGTGTTGAAGACTCTGTAGGTGTGCGAGTCCTTTCCGTACCCAAGCATAAAACCCTCATGTGCTTTCGATGCAAATTTAGAATTGTGATGACGATCTCTAATCCAGCATTTAGCACCAAAGACTTTGAAATAACTTGCATTGGGTTTCTTGTCAGTGAGGAGTTCATATGAGGTCTTTTTTAAGAATTTGTGAAGATATACCCTGTTGATGATGTGGCATGCAGTATCAATAGCATCAGGCCAGAAACGAGGTGGAGTCTTGTATTCATCAAGCATAGTGCAAGCCATCTCAACAAGAGTCCTATTTTTGCGCTCCACGACGCCATTCTGCTAAGGAGTATAGGGAGCAGATAACTCGTGAGTAATACCAAGTTCATCAAGATAGTCATCAAGACCAGTATTCTTAAACTCGGTCCCATTATCACTCCTGATATGCTTGATCTTCACACGAAGTTCATAGATGCTCTTGAGGAAAATCGTTTGAAGACTTCCTGCACTTCATATTTGTAAGTGATGATATGCACCCATGTGTAATGAGAATAATCATCAACAATGACAAAGCCATATAAAGATGCAGCATTAGTGAATGTGGCATAATGAGTAGGGCCAAAGAGATCCATGTGAAGTAATTCAAAGGGACGAGAAGTGGTCATGATAGTCTTCGAGGGATGCTTGGCTCTGGTGATCTTTCCAGCCTCACAAGCCCCGCAAAGATGATCTTTGAGGAATTTTACACCCTCGATGCCAATGACATGCTTCTTCTTCGCAAGTGTATGCAAGTTCCTCATGACAGCATGATCAAGTCGTCGATGCCATAACCAGCCTTCTGAAGCTTTTGCAAGTAGACATGTGGCAGGCTATGGTCCTACAAAGAAATCAACAATATACAAGTCTCCTCTCCTAAAGCCTTCGAAGACTTTGGAATTGTCATATTCCATTAGCGCAATGCAGCGATATTTTCCAAAGACGACAACCATATCAAGATCACAAAGCATTGAGACAGACATAAGGTTGAATCCTAAGGACTCGACAAGCATGACTTTGTCCATGTGTCTATCCTTTGAGATTGCAACCCTACCTAGACCCAATACCTTGCTTTTGCCTTTGTCAGCGTAGGTGATATGCTTCAGATGAGATGGAGATAAAGCAATGTCCATCAATAAGTTCATGTCACCGGTCATGTGATTTGTACATCCACTATCGAGGACCCACTCAGTAGCTTTGGGTTGTTCATCCTGCAGATGAATTAGTGCAACTTACGAGCCCATATACTTCATTAGTGAAGAATATGATATCAATTTCATCATATTGAATTTCATCAACAATATAACAGATATAGCAATATGAGGACGTGAGAAATGAGCAATTCATTTCTTCATGATTAGCTTGTGTCCATTCAAGCATATTCAGGTCTCCAGCAAATTCTTCAGACGATTAAGTTCGTCTGGAGACCTGACCCTGCATAAGAGATTAGTTCTTTTTCTTCACCACCCACATCTGGAGGGGTGGCAAAGACATCATCATTCTGTGAGCTCCATAAGAGAAAGATGGCATAGAAGCTAGTGCACTTCGTTTCACAGAAGAGGGGTTAGGGTAAGCATATGAATAAGCAGAGAAATTCTTCGAGGGCTTATGAACATAATGGTCTGAAGAATAATGCACATATTCATAGCCTTTAGACTTTCCCTGTGAAACAGAAGTGTTAGCACGATGATGTTCATATGAGGATTTGGATCCACATGAGGAATTTGACCCAGATGAAGAATTCGGTCCATATGAGGACTTGGATCCATATGAAGATTTTGATCCATATGAAGAATTTCATTTGGGGTTCCTATTCTTCATAGGTGGTGTCATGATGACATTCACGTGAAGACTTTCAAGGCACCTTTTGGGAACCTAGATTTTCTTCATAGGGGGGTCGTTCCTGCAGTTAGTTCCAACATATCGAGCAAATACTTCACCATTATGATTCTTGAACAGTTTATAGTTGGAGTCAAATGACTCATCAGAGGAATATGAAGATTCATGAGTAAAGCCAGATAAAGTGCATGGATCTACGGGAGGTCCTTTCACAGCAACCCATGAGGTTTTGGGATACTATTCAGGTTTCTAGTAGGTCCCATCAGCATTGAGTTTCCTCTCAAAGGCAATACCCTCTTTCCTAGGGTTCCTGTTCAAGATCTGCTTTTTGAGCACATCACAAAGATTTTGATGCCCTTTGAGGCTTTTGTATATGCATGTCACATACAATTCCTTCAACCATGCATTATTGTCAGTGATACTTGTGGTATCCTCAGATGAGGAATTTGTGACCATAGAGATAGTTGAAGAATTTGCAACAATAGAAGCATTTGAACATTCAAGTGAAGAATTAGCAGATTCACGCTCAATGCATTTCAAACATGGTGGAGTGAATTCTTCCCAAGCGGAACTGATCTGTTGAGCAAGCAATGAATTGTTTTCCTTCTGAAGATCTTCATAACTCCCTTTTAACTTCTCAAGATCTTTCTTTCTCTGAAGAAATTCATAAGAAAGCTTCTCATGATCAGCTAAAAGAGATTTATGATGACTCTGAAGTTTATCAAACTTAGACTAAAGACTTTGAAGATCATCAGTCAAAGTTTGAGTTCGGTCCAGTTCCTCACCTAGTAGGTCATCGCTTTTGTCTAGCAAATTTTGAACCTTTTCCAAAGCCTTTTATTGTTTAGTGGCAATGGTAACAAGCTTGGTATAACTAGGTCCAAAGACATCATCATCAGATTCATCATCACAAAATTTGGATGAGGAGTAATCAGGTACCTTTACACCCTTAGCCATCAGGCATGGTGCGGATGATGATGATTCTGGTTCGAAAGTCATCGTTTTGAGTGATTCCTTGAAATCATCAAACCAGGGATCATGACGAGATCGATGACCTTCATAAACATCAGAGATTTGGTCCCAGATAAGCTTTGCATTGCATAGATGCATAATGGGCCTGAACTGATTTTTGGAGAGACAGGAGAAGATGATATCCTTCGCCATGCAATCCAGATGAGTGTACTTGCGAATATCATTAGCATCCGCCATCTTGCATAGGTCGGTAAGGCCAGTCTCTGTGACGGTCCACAACTCGTTGTTCATCGCCATGAGGCGCTTCCTCATCATGGCCTTCCACTTGGGATAATCATGACCATCAAAGATCTGTTACGGAACATTCTTCATACTTGCGGTCGACATAACTAAAACTCCAGGTGGTTAAACCAAAATCACAAAGAACAAGGGAGTACCTTGCTTTGATACCAATTGAAAGTGTGTTATATCAACTAGAGGGGGTGAATAGGTGATTTTTACAAATTCGTCACTTAGGAATTTCTAGGTGAAGAAATTCCTAAGCAACGACACACTAGCAGCGGAACAAGTACTCATGTATAAGCATAACAGAGTAACAACATAGTCATCATGATGAAATGAAAACAAGTACGGAGTACAGATAGCGTGAAAATAGGATAAGCAGGCTGAAGATTATGTCACTGAAGAATTAGGATTGAGGAAATAAAGAAAGTCTTCAGTCAAAGTTTTCAAATAGTAAGGATCAGTTTCATCAACACATAAATGAGGAAATGAAAGAGTTGAGGAAATAGAACCAGTTGGCTTGGTGAAGACAATGATTTGGTAGACCAGTTCCAACTGATGTGATAGTTGTATGTCCGGTTGGAGCGGCTGGGTATTTAAACCCGAGGACACACAGTCCCGGACACACAGTCCTCACCGTATTCTCCTTGAGCTAAAGTCGCGTAGACCTGGCCCAATCACTCATGGTAAGTCTTCATGTGACTTCCAAACCTTCACAGACTTGGTCACTCGGCGATCCACAATTCCTCTTAGATGCTCAGATCATGATGCCTAACCATCTAGAGGATACACAGTCCTCAAAGATAACAAGCATCGGTTCCACACAGGAACAATCTCTTCAGTGATGCTCAATCACTTTGGGTTGTAGGTGTTTGGGTTTTGGGTTTTTCCTCACTTGATGATTTTCGCTCAAAGTCCTCGGAGAATGGGATGCTCTCAATGACAAGTGTCAGTTTCTCTCGGAGCAGCCAACTAGCTAGTGGTTGTAGGGGTGGCTATTTATAGCCTAGGGAGCAACCCGACATGATAAGACATAAATGCCCTTCAATGATATGACCGTTAGGTGGGTAGATATTTTGGGACAGCTGGCACATAGCACAACAACGGTCGGATATTTGAGGTTCAAAGTCCTCGGGGCTATCATGTTCCTCACTATGAAGGCAATCCGCACTGCCGAATTCCTAACTCCTCGGTCAGAACAAATTCCTCAGAGACCAGAAGATCTTCGTCTTTGTCACTAAAGAAATTGACTGAACTGATATGAGATTTCCAATGGCATCACTCGAAAGGATTGGGTAGGTGTAGGATTTTAAGATGAGCATCACTTGGAAATCACTATCCTTAGTATTACCTCGACCCCCTTTAACAGTACGGTGTTTCCTATGACTCAAGAAAGAGGAAATGAAACTACAAAAACAAAAGTCTTCGCGCTTCATAATCCTCGCATGAATATCCAAGTCTTCAAGGTCACACCAATTTCTTCACTTTCAAAATCTTCAGTAGAGCCAAAGTCTTCAGCTGAAGACATACATTTTTAGGGGTCGACTTTCATCGTAAATATCAAACTCCTCATCGACTTATAGAGCATGTGTACACTCACAAACATATTAGTACCTTAACCTATAAGTCTTCATTACACCAAAATCACTAAGGGGCACTAGATGCACTTACAGAAATGTAGACCAGGCCATTATTGGCCCAGTTATATGACGGGTCGTTACCAGGCCGAAACATATCTCGGGCCTTAGTTGGCCCACTGATATCATGGGCCTTTAAGAGGCTGAAAGCTTAGTAGAGGCATCAACGGGCCGAATTATACGATGGGTCTTTAACAGTCCCAAAGTCACGTTGGTCTGAACTGTTGCCACCTTGATCACGGGCCGTCAGTGGGCCGGATGTCGCGGCGGACCATATATGGCCCATGGACAGCACGGGCCATTCCCAGGCTGAAAGACACACCGGGCTGAAATGGGCCCATGTCTACATCGGGCCTCTAACAGACTAAAATCTCACTGGGCCGTAATTTGCCCAAATACTTGTCAAAAATTAACGGTCCAGATCTGGTTTTGGGCCGTAAATGGGCCATGTTTAAGCAGGTCATTAGTGGGTTGGCCCTTTTAACCTATATGGGCCTCTGTTAGGCCCTGCCACGTGTCGAACTATCATAGGCACGTCTTCTCCATTGGATGGACGACATCTGGCCCACCGCGGAGCCGACATGTGTTTCCTCTGACCAATGATAATTTTACACGTGGATAATTCCTAATGGTCTGGACTGTTAACAGGTTATCGGATCCAAACCGGAACCCGATAGCTTAATGGCGACCCGTTACGGTGGATGCCACTGTTGGGGAACGCGGTAATTTCAAAAAACTATCCTACGATCACGCAAGATCTATCTAGGAGGTGCATAGCAATGAGAGGGGAGAGTGTGTCCATGTACCCTCGTAGACCGAAAGCGGAAGCGTTATGACAACGCGGTTGATGTAGTCGTACGTCTTCACAATCTGACTGATCCTAGCACCAAAGGTATGTCACCTCCGCGATCTGCACACGTTCAGCTCGGTGATGTCCCACGAACTCTAGATCTAGCTGAGGTCGAGGGAGAGTTTCGTCAGCATGACGGCATGGTCACGGTGATGATGAAGTTACTGGCGCACGGCTTTGCCTAAGCACTACGATGATATGACCGAGGTGGAAATCTTTGGAGGGGGGCACCGCACACAGCTAAACCAATTGTCAACTTGTGTGTCCTAGGGTGCCCCCTGTCCCCATATATAAAGGAGCAAGGGGGTAGGCCAGCCGGCCCCTATGGGCACGCCCCAAGAGGGGAGTCCTACTAGGACTACTAGTCCTAGTAGGATTCCACCAAGAGGGGAAGAGGGAGAAGGAAGGAGAGGGAGAGGGGGAAGGAAAGGGGGGGCGTTGCCCCTCCCCCTTCCTTGTCCGATTCGGACTCAAGGGGAGGGGGTGCATGGCCTGCCCTAGCCGCCCCTCTCTCTCTCTCCACTAAGGCCCATCGAGGCCCATTAGTTCCCCCGGGGGTTCCGATAACCCTCCGGCACTTCGGTTTTATCTGAAACTTCTCCGGAACACTTCCAATGTCCGAATATAGCCGACCAATATATCAATCTTTATGTCTCAACCATTTCGAGACTCCTCATCATATACATGATCACATCCGGGACTCCGAACAATCTTCGGTACATCATATCACATAAACTCATAATACCAATTATCATCGAACGTTAAGCGTGCGGACCCTACAGGTTTGAGAACTATGTAGACATGACCGAGACTCACTTCCGGTCAATAACCAATAGCGGAACCTGGATGCCCATATTGGTTCCTACATATTCTACGAAGATCTTTATCGGTCAAACCGCATAACAGCATACGTTGTTCCCTTTGTCATCGGTATGTTACTTGCCCGAGATTCGATTGTCGGTATCATCATACCTAGTTCAATCTCGTTACCGGCAAGTCTCTTTACTCGTTCTGTAATACTTCATCCCGTAACTAACTCATTAGTCACAATGCTTGCAAGGCTTATAGTGATGAGTATTACCGAGAGGGCCCAGAGATACCTCTTCGAAACACGGAGTGACAAATCCTAATCTTGATATATGCCAACCCAACAATCACCTTCGGAGACACTTATAGAGCACCTTTATAATCACCCATTTATGTTGTGATGTTTGGTAGCACACAAAGTGTTCCTCCGGTATTCGGAAGTTGCATAATCTCATAGTCTGAGGAACTTGTATAAGTCATGAAGAAAGTAGTAGCAACAAAACTGACACGATCATAATGCTAAGCTAACAGATTGGTCATGTCCATCACATCATTCTCCTAATGATGTGATCCCATTCATCAAATGACAACACATGTCTATGGTTAGGAAACATAACCATCTTTGATTAATGAGCTAGTCAAGTAGAGGCATACTAGGGACTATAAGTTTTGTCTATGTATTCACACATGTACTAAGTTTCCGGTTAATACAATTCTAGCATGAGTAATAAACATTTATCATGAATTATGGAAATAAATAATAACTTTATTATTGCCTCTAGGGCATATTTCCTTCAGTCTCCCACTTGCACTAGAGTCAATAATCTAGATTACATAGTAATGATTCTAACACCCATTGAGCTTTGGTGCTGATCATGTTTTGTTCGTGGAAGAGGCTTAGTCAACAGTTCTGCAACATTCAGATCCGTGTGTACCTTGCAAATCTCTATGTCCCCTTCCGACACTTTATGATGGATGGAATTGAAGCGTCTCTTTATGTGCTTGGTTCTCTTGTGAAATATGGATTCCTTTGCCAAGGCAATTGCACCAGTATTGTCAAAAAAGATTTTTATTGGACCCGATTTACTAGGTATGACACCTAGATCGGATATGAACTCTTTCGTACAAACTCCTTCATTCGCTGCTTCCGAAGCAGCAATGTACTTCGCTTCACACGTAGATCCCGACACGACGCTCTGCTTGGAACTGCACCAACTGACAGCTCCTCCATTCAATAAAAATACGTATCCGGTTTGCGACTTAGAGTCATACGGATCAGTGTCAAAGCTTGCATCGACGTAACCGTTTATGATGAGCTCTTTTTCACCTCCATAAACGAGAAACATATCCTTAGTCCTTTTCAGGTATTTCAGGATGTTCTTGACCGTTGTCCAGTGCTCCACTCCAGGATTACTTTGGTACCTCCCTGCTATGCTTATAACAAGACATACATCAGGTCTAGTACACAGCATTACATACATGATAGAACCTATGGCTGAAGCATAGGGAATGACTTTCATTTTTTTCTCTATCTTCTGCAGTGGTCGGGCATTGAGTCTGACTCAACTTCACACCTTGTAACACAGGCAAGAACCCTTTCTTTGACTAATCCATTTTGAACTTCTTCAAAACTTTATCAAGGTATGTGCTTTGTGAAAGTCCAATTAAACGTCTTGATCTATCTCTATAGATCTTGATGCCCAATATGTAAGCAGCTTCTCCGAGGTCTTTCATAGAAAAACTCTTATTCAGGTATCCCTTTATGCTATCCAGAAATTATATATCATTTCCAATCAACAATATGTCATCTACATATAAGATAAGAAATGCTACAAAGCTCCCACTCACTTTCTTGTAAATGCAGGCTTCTCCAAAAGTCTGTATAAAACCATATGCTTTGATCACACTATCAAAGAGTTTATTCCAACTTCGAGAGGCTTGCACCAGTCCATAAATGGATCGCTGGAGCTTGCACACTTTGTTAGCACCCTTTGGATCGACAAAACCTTTCGGTTGCATCATATACATTTGCAGTTTTGACATCAGAAATCCATTCAGGAATGCAGTTTTGACATCCATTTGCCAAATTTCATAATCATAAAATGCAGCAATTGCTAACATGATTTGGACAGACTTAAGCATCGCTACAGGTGAGAAAGTCTCATCGTAGTCAACTCCTTGAACTTGTCGAAAACCTTTCGCAACAAGTCAAGCTTTGTAAACAGTAACATTACCGTCTGCGTCGGTCTTCTTCTTAAAGATCCATTTATTTTCTATGGCTTGCCGATCATCGGGCAAGTCCACCAAAGTCCATACTTTGTTCTCATACATGGATCCCATCTCAGATTTCATGGCCTCAAGCCATTCCGCAGAATTTGGGCTCATCATCGCTTCCTCATAGTTTGTAGGTTCATCATGGTCTAGTAACATGACTTCTAGAACAGGATTAGCGTACCACTCTGGTGTGGATCTTACTCTGAAAGATCTACGAAGTTCAGCAGTAACTTGATCTGAAGCTTCATGATCATCATTATTAACTTCCTCACTAATTGGTGTAGGAATCATGGGAACTGATTTCTGTGATGAACTACTTTCCAATAAGGGAGAAGGTACAATTACCTCATCAAGTTCTACTTTCCTCCCACTCACTTCTTTCGAGATTAACTCCTTCTCTAGAAAGGATCCATTTTTAGCAACAAAGATTTTGCCTTCAGATCTATGATAGAAGGTGTACCCAACAGTTTCCTTTGGGTATCCTATGAAGACGCACTTCTCCGATTTGGATTCGAGCTTATCAGGTAGAAGCTTTTTAACATAAGCATCGCAGCCCCAAACTTTAAGAAATGATAACTTTGGTTTCTTGCCAAACCACAGTTCATAAGGCGTCGTCTTAACGGATTTTGATGGTGCACTATTTAAAGTGAATGCAGCCGTCTCTAAAGCATAACCCCAAAACAATAGCGGTAAATCATTAAGAGACATCATAGATCGCACCATATCTAAAAAAGTATGGTTACGACGTTCGGACACACCATTTCGCTGTGGTGTTCCATGTAGCGTTAATTGTGAAACTATCCCATGTTGTTTCAAATGAAGACCAAACTCGTAACTCAAATATTCTCCTCCACGATCAGATCGTAGAAACTTTATTTTCTTGTTACGATGATTTTCCACTTCACTCTGAAATTCTTTGAACTTTCCAAATGTTTCAGACTTATGCTTCATTAAGTAGATATAAACATATCTGCTTAAATCATCTGTGAAGGTAAGAAAATAACGATACCCGCCATGAGCTTCAATACTCATTGGACCGCATACATCAGTATGTATTATTTCCAACACGTCAGTAACTCGTTCCATTGTTCCAAAGAACGGAGTTTTAGTCATCGTGCCCATAAGGCACGGTTCGCAAGCACCAAGTGATTCATAATCAAGTGATTCCAAAAGTCCATCAGCATGGAGTTTCTTCATGCGCTTTACACCGATATGACCCAAACGGCAGTGCCACAAATAAGTTGCACTATCATTATTATACTTATATCTTTTGGCTTCAACACTATGAATATGTGTATCACTACTATCGAGATTCAACAGAAATAGACCACACAGCAGGGGTGCATGACCATAGAAGATATTACTCATATAAATAGAACAACCATTATTCTCTGATTTAAATGAATAGTCGTCTCTCATTAAACAAGATCCAGATATAATGTTCATGCTCAACGCTGGCACCAAATAACAATTATTCAGGTCTAAAACTAATCCCGATGGTAGATGTAGAGGTAGCGTGACGACCACGATCACATCGACTTTGGAACCATTTCCCATGCGCATCGTCACCTCGTCAGCCAATCTTTGCTTAATCCGTAGCCCCTGTTTCGAGTTGCAAATATGAGCAACAAAACCAGTATCAAATATACAGGCACTACTACGAGCATTAGTAAGGTACAGTCAATAACATGTATATCAAATATACCTTTTCACTTTGCCATCCTTCTTATCCGCCAAATAGTTGGGGCAGTTCCGCTTCCAGTGACCAGTCCCTTTGCAGTAGAAGCACTCAGTTTCAGGCTTAGGTCCAGACTTGGGTTTCTTCTCTTGAGCAGCAACCTTTTTGTCGTTCTTCTTGAAGTTCCCCTTCTTTCCTTTGCCCTTTTTCTTGAAACTAGTGGTCTTATTGACCATCAACACTTGATGCTCCTTTTTGATTTCTACCTCCGCAACCTTTAGCATCACGAAGAGCTCGGGAATAGTCTTGTTCATCCCTTTCATATTATAGTTCATCATGAAGCCTTTATAGCTTGGTGGCAGTGATTGAAGAACTCTGTCAATGACACAATCAACTGGAAGATCAACTCCCAGCTGAGTCAAGTGGTTATGGTACCCAGACATTCTGAGTATGTGTTCACTGACAGAACTATTCTCCTCCATTTTGTAGCTGTAGAACTTGTTGGAGACTTCATATCTCTCAACTCGGGCATTTGCTTGAAATATTAACTTCAACTCTTGGAACATCTCATATGCTCCATGACGTTCAAAACGTCTTTGAAGCCCCGATTCTAAGCCGTAAAGCACGGCACACTGAACTATCGAGTAGTCATCAGCTTTGCTCTGCCAGACGTTCTTAACGTCATCAGTAGCATCTGCAGCAGGCCTGGTACCCAACGGTGCTTCCAGGACGTAATTCTTCTGTGCAGCAATGAGGATAATCCTCAAGTTACGGTCCCAGTCCGTGTAGTTGCTGCCATCATCTTTCAACTTAGCTTTCTCTAGGAACGCATTAAAATTCAAAGGAACGGTAGCACAGGCCATTGATCTACAACAACATAGACATGCAAAATACTATCAGGTACTAAGTTCATGATAAATTAAAGTTCAATTAATCATATTACTTAAGAATTCCCACTTAGATAGACATCCCTCTAATCATCTAAGTGATCACGTGATCCAAATCAACTAAACTAGGTCCGATCATCACGTGAGATGGAGTAATTTTCCATGGTGAACATCACTATGTTGATCATACCTACTATATGATTCACGCTCGACCTTTTGGTCTCAGTGTTCCGAGGCCATATCTGCACATGCTAGGCTCGTCAAGTTTAACCCGAGTATTTTGCATGTGCAAAACTGGCTTGCACCCGTTGTATGTGAATGTAGAGCTTATCACACCCGATCATCATGTGGTGTCTCGGCGCGACGAACTGTAGCAACGGTGCATACTCAAGGAGAACACTTGTACCTTGAAATTTAATAAGGGATCATCTTATAATGCTACCGACATTCTAAGCAAAATAAGATGCATAAAGGATAAACATCACATGCAATCAAAATATATGACATGATATGGCCATCATCATCTTGTGCTCATGATCTCCATCACCGAAGCATCGTCATGATCTCCATCCTCACCGGTGCGACACGCTGATCTCCATCGTAGCATCGTTGTCGTCTCGCTAACTATTGTTACTACGACTATCGCTGCCGCTTAGTGATAAAGTAAAACAATTACATGGCGATTGCATTGCATACAATAAAGCGACAACCATATGGCTCCTGCCAGTTGCCGATAACTACTTTGTTACAAAACATGATCATCTCATACAACAATTTATATCACATTATGCCTTGACCATATCACATCACAGCAAGCCCTGCAAAAACAAGTTAGACGTCCTCTACTTTGTTGTTGCAAGTTTTACGTGGCTGCTACGGGCTTCTAGAAAGAACCGTTCTTACCTACGCATCAAAACCACAACGATTTTTCATCAAGTGTGATGTTTTAACCTTCAACAAGGACCGGGCGTAGACACACTCGATTCAACTAAAGTTGGAGAAACAGACACTCACCAGCCACCTGTGTGAAGCACGTTGGTAGAACCAGTCTCGCGTAAGCGTACGCATAATTTCGGTCTGAGCCGCTTCATCCAACAATACCGCCGAATCAAAGTATGACATGCTGGTAAGCAGTATGACTATTATCGCCCACAACTCTTTGTGTTCTACTCGTGCATATAACATCTACGCATAGACCTGGCTCTGATGCCACTGTTGGGGAACGCGGTAATTTCAAAAAAAAATCCTACGATCACGCAAGATCTATCTAGGAGATGCATAGCAACAAGAGGGGAGAGTGTGTCCATGTACCCTTGTAGACCGAAAGCGGAAACGTTATGACAACGCGGTTGATGTAGTTGTACGTCTTCACAATCCGACCGATCCTAGCACCGAAGGTACGGCATCTCCGCGATCTGCACACGTTCAGCTCAGTGACGTCCCACGAACTCTAGATCCAGCTGAGGTCGAGGGAGAGTTTCATCAGCACGATGGAGATGATGAAGTTACAGGCGCAGGGCTTCGCCTAAGCACTACGACGATATGACTGAGGTGGAAATCTGTGGAGGGGGGACCCCACACGGCTAAAACAATTGTCCACTTGTGTGTCCTGGGGTGCCTCCCTGCCCCCATATATAAAGGAGCAAGGGGGAGGCCGGCCGGCCCCTGTGGGTGCACCCTAAGAGGGGAGTCCTACTAGGACTACTAGTCCTAGTAGGATTCCACCAAGAGGAGTAGAGGGAGAGGGGGAAGGAAAGGGGGGCGCCCCCCCCCCCTTCTGTGTCCTATTCGGACTCAAGGGGAGGGGGCGCGCGGCCAGCCCTGGCTGCCCCTCTCTCTCCACTATGGCCCATCGAGTCCCATTAGTTCCTCCGGGGGTTTCAATAACCCTCCGGCACTCCGGTTTTATCTGAAACTTCTCCCGAACACTTCCGATGTCCGAATATAGCCGTCCAATATATCAATCTTTATGTCTCAACCATTTCGAGACTCCTCGTCATGTCCGTGATCACATCCGGGACTCCGAACAATCTTCGGTACATCATATCACATAAACTCATAATACCAATCGTCATCGAACGTTAAGCGTGCGGACCCTACGGGTTCGAGAACTATGTAGACATGACCGAGACTCACTTCCGGCCAATAACCAATAGCGGAACCTGGATGCCCATATTGGTTCCTACATATTCTACGAAGATCTTTATCGGTCAAACTGCATAACAACATACGTTGTTCCCTTTGTCATCGGTATGTTACTTGCCCGAGATTCAATCGTCGGTACCATCATATGTAGTTCAGTCTCGTTACCGGCAAGTCTCTTTACTTGTTCCGTAATATTTCATCACGTAACTAACTCATTAGTCACAATGCTTGCAAGGCTTATAGTGATGAGTATTACCGAGAGGGCCCAGAGATACCTCTCCGAAACACGGAGTGACAAATCCTAATCTCGATATATGCCAACCCAACAAACACCTTTGAAGACACCTATAGAGCACCTTTATAATCACTCATTTACGTTGTGACATTTGGTAGGACACAAAGTGTTCCTCCTGTATTCGGTAGTTGCATAATCTCATAGTCTGAGAAACTTGTATAAGTCATGAAGAAAGCAGTAGCAATGAAGCTGACACGATCATAATGCTAAGCTAACGGATGGTCATGTCCATTCATTCTCCTAATGATGTGATCTCGTTCATCAAATGACAACACATGTCTATGATTAGGAAACATAACCATCTTTGATTAACGAGCTAGTCAAGTAGAGGCATACTAGGGACTATAAGTTTTGTCTATGTATTCACACATGTACTAAGTTTCCGGTTGATACAATTCTAGCATGAATAATAAACATTTATCATGAATTAAGGAAATAAATAATAAATTTATTATTGCCTCTAGGGAATATTCCTTCAGCCACGTGTCGGTTACCCTTGACGAAAGCACTTCCATGACGCGTCATTTATCGTCATGGAAGTGGACACTTCCGTGATGATAATTTTGGTATTGTCATGGAACACTTCTACGACAACACAGGTATGACTATCTTGATTCTGTCATAAAATCGTCATGGATGTACATGCATGACAGAAAACGTGACCCACTGTGACAAACACGTATCATCACGGAAGTGGCTTTTTTGGTAGTGAGAATAAATGCTTTCAAAAATATCCATATCTTTTAAATCCTAACGCCGATTTGACATATTACACATGGAATTTGATTAAAAATGTGTAGAGTCTAAATATGATATTATTTTACATGTTGATTTTTCAAATGCTATTTAGGGTGTAGCTTTAATCAATAGCACACGGTCCGTCTTTGTTTCGTACCGGCATCGATCTGGTTGCAAATGAACACGTCAACAAAACCATAATGGAGATAACGACACATGTATGCCTCAGCAAAATCAGGGGGAAGAAATCAGATTGCTCATTTTATGCCCAAAGAGAAACACCTTAAATTAACCACATTCAAACACAACATAGTTGTACGTGCAGTCAGGCCACCGCCTACAAGGTGAGAAGAAGAATAAACAGCAACACATATAAGTATATGTTATTTTACATGTTAAATATTTTTTAAATGCTATTTAGGGTGTAACTTTAATCAATAGTACACGATCCATCTTTATTTCGTACCGGTGTCGATCCTGGTTGCAACTAAATACGTCATGAAAACTAAAATGGAGATAACTACACATGCATGCATCGGAAAAACCTCGCAGGGGAAAAGAAATCAGATTGCTCATTTTATGCGAGAGACGCCTTAGGATTGATCATATCAAACGTGTTATGGTTGTACGTGTACTGAGGCCACCATCAACAAAAATGAAGATAACTACACATGCATGCCTCGGCAAAACCTCGCAGGGGAAAAGAGATCAGATTGCTCATTTTATGCTCAGAGAGAGACACCTTAGGATTGACCATATTCAAACACATTATGGTTGTATGATCAAACGTGTTATGGTTGTACGTGTACTGAGGCCACCGTCAACAAAAATAAAGATAACTACACATGCATGCCTCGGCAAAACCTCGCAGGGGAAAAGAAATGAGATTGCTCATTTTATGCTCAGAGAAAGACGCCTTAGGATTGACCATATTCAAACGCGTTATAGTTGTACAATGTACTGAGGCCACCGTCAACCGTCATGGTGGGAAGAAAAATAAACAGTAACACAGATGAGACGACATGTTGAAATAAAGGACGTGGGCACCGAAACAGTAAAACAGATGAGACAACATATTCAAACGGTAACACAGTTACTGTACTGTTTTGGTCTGATTTGTCTTTTTTACTGAGAACTGCTCAGATGTCCAAATGATTTGAAATTTATAGCAGGCCTCATGCATCAAATTTCCTACCACACAATTTTTTTTAAACTTTTTACAAAAAAATTCTAACCAAGTACAGACGAGACTGGGCACCGAAACGCCCTACTCTATCTTGTGCATACTTTGCGCCTCCCTTCTACGATTCGTCTCTAACTAGCAAACATGCCCGTGCGTTGCAACGGGAGAGAAAAAATTTACGCGCTACCCAAATAAGTTTGAATCAATACCCTGACATACGAGCGTCATCTATTTTAACACAGTAACTCGCCATGTTGCGAACATGTTTCAATTTGCGAACAATTATAAAATTATTAATATTTTTTAGACAACAACAACAATAGGCTAGAGGTGAAACCCATAAAATCTCGCGACCAACTCATGGCTCTGGCACATGGATAGCAAGCTTTCACACATCCCTGTCCATAGATAGTTCTTTGGTGATACTCCAATCCTTCAGGTCTTTCTTAACGGACTCTCCCATGTTAAATTCGGTCTATCCCGACCTCTCTTGACATTAAAATCACTAATATTTTTTAAAACTGCAAAAAAGTTATGATTTCCCACACATTTTTGAATTCACAAACATTTTATGATTTCTCAAACATGTTTTTCAAAACTCGCAATGTTTTGAAATTTGAAAGTCTCGAATTAATTTAAAGAAGAAAAAAAGAAATGAGAAAAGAAAAGAAAAGACAAAAGACGAAATGAAAAAATTAGGGGAGTCACGCCCTGCGGGCCGGCCCATGAACGCGCATTGGGGGAGGAGAGGTGCATCACAAAAAGAGGGGGAAAATCTGCAGAGCCTGGGGATAAAAAATTACACTCTAGCCAAATAAGTATGACTCAATACCTTAACACATGAGTGTTCAAAAAAAATACCTTGACATATGAGCGTCCGCTTTTTTTTGCGTCCTCTATTTTGACACAGTGACTCGCCATGTTGCCACTTATCTTTCTTCCCACCCTCGCTGATGATGGATGCGATGTCCACGTGATCGCAATATAGTCGACTTGGTAAATCCCAAGGCAATGAGCTTGCCACTTCACGACACACTTTAAAAACAAATCTCATCGATCACAAACTTGCATTTTTTTTGAGTTTTTTCAATATTTTCTAAAATCTCATGGACATTTTTGTCAGATTCACGAATTTGTTTTGAATACACGATTATTTTTTCAAAAATCATGTACATTGTTTTATTTCCCGACATTTTTTTCCAAATTGTGTTTTTTTAATAATTTGCGAACACTTTTGAAAAATCAATTATATTTTTGAAACTGCAAAAAATTTATGATTTCCCACACATTTTTGAAATCACAAACATTTTATGATTTCTAGAACATGTTTTTAAAAATTCGCAATCTTTTGAATTTTGGAAATCTCAAATTAATTTAAAGAAGGGAAAAACAAAACAAAAATAAATGAGAAAAAAAAGCAGAAGACGAAATGAAAAAAAAAAGAAAAAAAAGAGGCGTCAGGCCCTGCGGGCCGGCCCACTTAACGCGCACTGGGTGGGTAGGGGAGGTGCCTGACAAAAAAGATGGGGAAATATGGGGCACCTGGGGATCGAACCTTGGTGTCTAAGGTAGAATAGAGAGGCTTTAGCCACTGCGCTTCTGATATATGTTCAGCATCATCATTTTAAATAACTGGGCGCGGCGGCAAATTTGATGGAACCGAATCGTTTTTTAACTTACGGGTGGCATTGGTGGGTAAAATTTTGTCAACTTATGGGGTAAATTAAATGACGTACCACCAGAAGCAATATGTGCTTTATTAGTATATATATATATATATATATAATATATATATATATAATATATATATAATATATATATATATATAATATATATATATATATAGGTAAAGATAAAGAGGTAAAGATAAAGATAAAGATTTTAAGTCACATACCACGAAAGTCTCGACAAGGATTATGGAGAAAACACCACTACAATTCCACTCTTCAACTTCTTTTTCAGTCAATTTCTTCCGCCTTGCTAACGAAATAACAAATCCCTAAAAGGTAGAACTACAATAACCGTGTGACACACACCGGCACACCTCCAGTTTGATTGGTCCACAACGAGGAGTCCAAAAATACCAAAGCACACAGCCATGCAAGAAACAGGTTTTGTTCGAAACCATCTATATCAACATGAGAGAGCACAGCAATGGGTTTAAAGCTCGACGGCGCACGAAGCTGATGATGGCTTCCCCCTGCCCATGGCGAAACCACGAGTGCCATCAGGCATTCGTGGGCCAGGTGGCTGTTTGTTTGCCACAGGTAGTAGCTGCTCGACCATGATAAGCTGGGTGTTCGGTGGTGTCCCAACTGGATGGCTGCCACGACTGTTGATAACCTGGTGATGGTTGCTGCCATTGTGAATGTGATGATGATAGTTGTTCAGTTGATGGTAGCCACGGCCTCGGCCTTTACCGCAACGCCCACGGCCTTTGCCATGCTTTGGACCTTGCTTGTCACTGTTCTCATCAAACTGCACAATATCAGGGTGGTAAGGTACTGAAATTCAATAATCCTGACTTCCTGGCGTCTAAGTTAGTTTGGAAGAATAATATTTCTGGGGTTTAGATGATCACGCTTTTACCTCACATCCAAGTGAGACTTAATTTTAAATAAGCATGTGATGTGTCAAGTAGATTACAGCAAGATTTCTTACCAGGTGCTCTGGCAATACATCTGCCAGTTGAAAGGATCCTTCAAGCTGTCTCTCGTTTGATTGGTTTGAAGTGGAGACGTCGTCCTCACCATTTCCATCACCTTCATGCCCTCCCGTTTTCCCTTTTACTGGACCCTTTGTCTACACCCAAATCATGCCAAAAAAAATTTAATACCAAATGCCGAAACATCATATTTATAGGTTACATTGAGATTACTCCCTCCGATCCATAATACGCGCCGAGGTTTTAGTTCAAATTTGAACTAAAACCACGACACTTATTATGGATCGGAGGGAGTAGATAGCAACCCATGTGTCGTGGTTTTAGTTCAAATTTGAACTAAAACCACACTTATTATGGATCGGAGGGAGTAGATAGCAATCCATGACATACATACTGACATACATATTTGATATACTTCTTTTGCAGCAGTTACTACATAGATTTTGTGAAACAACAAGCATCAAGTATATTGACGTTCACTACTGATACCCAAATAGAGAACACAACTTGTAATAGTTGATTACAGATGGTGACGAGGTTGTTGACACAATAGTAAGTCATTGGCAAGCAAAGCAAAACTATCATTTTGTATCTATATATCAGCAAAAGCAAAACTAATTGCTGAGGCCGATTTGAAGACACTAGGGCACAACAAGTACACACAATCTAAAGAAGCTTTTAACCGAGTATATCAGCTTATGACTTATATATTATATGACAGATAAACACAAGTGCACATATTAACATTAAATATATCAGTGGTCAACTAGAGACAATATATGAATAGTCGATCCCAGTATGTGTGTCTACCATGCAAGTATTCAGCAGCCGTGATCTAAGCCCATTTCTCCAGTTCCTTTCATCATTCAGCTCCAGAATCTGCATCAAATCAACCAACATCAAGGCAAAACACAGCACAAACATTGTGCTTCGGAATTCAAAATCATGTAGTACATACTGCGTTCTCAGCATCCTCATGAGTCTCATACTCCACAAAAGCATGCAGCTAGTTCCAACGAAAAATACAATTTGTTAGCAAGGGAATGAATATGAGCTACTGCAAACGCAAAAGTATATATAAAACTATTGGAAACATGACAGATTTTCAAATAATAAACATATTGCGCCTTTTCAATTGTTGACTATATTGAAACAACCAAATGAGACCTCTGGATGCCTACGTCAAATTCTGTATGACCCATTAGGTGGACTGGAAGATCTTACGGCTTAGTATTGTGAATCTGTGAGGCCATGCAAGTGAAACATGTGGACACTGTTTGTCCAGATTACTCTGTGGCCAGTGTTGTAAATGCACACTAGAACAATCCCTGACAACAAAAGGGAGGTCTTTAGTCCATTTGATTAGATTGATCAGGGCTATTGTAAGTGGCATTTTAAACCTTTTTACTACAGATCTATCTGCTGAGAGATATCTAGGATTTTAACATATCTGACAACTTATGCAATTTCATGGGTTTCAGAGACACTTATATTCATAGTACCTAAACTCGTATTTGGCTCATTAAAGTGAGACTCGCCTTTGTACACTTTCGCACCGCTTCGACTAGACCCCGCTACTACCTCGTATCCAAATACCTGCGATCTAGCTCATTCCTTTTAAGCCCGATTTTTTTTCAAAAGAGACCACCTGCCGAACAGAATTGTCAAAAAAGACCTCCTCCGAATGAAAGTGACAAAAAGGACCCCCTCGGCCGTGGCGGCAGGCTATGTTTTTAAGGCGACGCCTTACCGCCTTAGGGAGGGGGGGCGCTTTGGCGCCTAGGCGACGCCTAGGCGGGCGCTTTGGACGCCTAGGCGCCCAAAGCGGTCGATTTTCCAAAGCGGAGGGGGAGCGCTTCGACGCCTAGGCGTCGCCTTAGGGACGCTTTAAAAACATAGGCGGCAGTCACGCCGGGCGACACGTGGCACCTGCCGCCACGGTGCCAGGCGGCAGGCTCGGCATAACCGCAAAAGGTTGGCGCGACGGAACGGGCTGGCTATGTGGGCCCCCGCCGCCTCAGGGGCTGGCGGCAGGACTGTGCCGGTGGGCCTGGCCGCCTCTCTAGCTGGCGGCAGGTCTCTGCATGCGCGCTACGGTGCCGCTCGTCTAAGACCAGTACGGACTAAGGAAGGAATTGAAAAAGGCAACTCCTCCTTAGTAGGAATAGTAGCTGAGGCTGCTTCAACTCATAACAAAGCTATTCCAGCACATAAGTCCAGGATGATCTGAGGTCACTGGTCTCACATGGAAGAGATACAAATCAGAATATGTAACATGAGCGTTGTGGGATGCCTCAATTTGCAAAAACAATTATGTCTTTTTTTGTACTCGTGTGTGCCAACTATATTAACTGTAAACCACATACTTCCTCCGTCCGAGTTTATTGGGCCCAAGAGCCACCAAAGATTGTCCCTATTTTTAAGTCCCCAATATAATACCAAGTCAGTTATGCCCCGGTTTCCCGAGTCGCTCCATGGAACGCAGCGCACGGTCCTATTTGATTGGACATGCATGCCGTAGCCAATGCATGCGTTGGGGGTGGTTAGCATCCCTAATTAATAGGGCGATTACAGGGTAATTTAGGAGATTTATTGCTCTTCCTTGATCTTTGCGCTTTGGCTCTCGGGCCCAATAAACCCGGGCAGAGGGAATAATTGTTTGGTTCTTTTCTAGGTTTTAGACATTGACACAAATTATGCAATATGAACATGTTTAAAGACAGTTATGAAGAAGAAAACGACGTGTCCTGATGAAGGATTTGGAGGTATAATATAGAAAAAAAAAGGATTTGGAGGTGATTACAGAGCTAAGCTTCAAGTACGTATATGTATTGGTGATTGATAAAACTAACAGCTTAGATAATTGCAGTATGTATAATGCAATTGCTTATTCAAGTTGCTTCATTTTCAGCTTTTCACAATGTTGCTACTTGATGAAATTTATGCACCCTTCTGTATTCAATGTCAGGTAATACACAAAGGGCGTAGCCATCACACAGGGATGGGAACTTAGGTTGTATGAACTTGGCAGCATCATATCAGCTTAAGTTTTAGATGTTAAAAGGATTACGGGTCGAACAACTAGTCTAGTAGAGTCTCAAGCTGATTGTCGACTAGGTTCTTCGTGTACACTAGCTCTGTGAGTTAAGGGGTGGAGCGACTAGTCGTGGACTAGTCCGGACTTGTCAACGTGCTTTGAGTCGATCGGCTCAAATTTGGAGGGATAAGTGTAAGTGCATCTAGTGCCACCCTTTGTTGGTTTTGGAGTATTGACAAACTTGGTTAAGGGACTAATGTGTTTGCGAGATTCCAGGAGAAGACAGGTAGAAGTCCCTAGAGATTCGGTTTGCCCATCAAAGATGACCCCTAAAAATGTATGAAGACATTGAAGATAATGGCGGTACGCGAAGACATTTGTTTGAAGACAACGGAACGCAAAGACTTTCGCCTGAAGACAATGGAGCGCGAAGACACAGTCTTCTGGTAGTTTTATTTTCTTTCTTGTCATAGAAACCACCATACTGTTAAGTGGGGTCGAGGTAAACAAAGTCAGAAACTTACGTGATGCTCAACCTAAAATCCTAAGTCTTCAGTGACGACAATGAGAGAAAACCTCTTCCAGAGTTGGTTGAGCTCAAGTAAAGCTGCCGCATGTGTTTGAAATCCGACCGCTGGACACGTGTCGGTTGGCCAATGACCCAGGTCATTTCGGTCATATCATGTCGGGTTGCCTCCTGGCTATAAATAGCCCACCCCCTCCACCATAAGTTGGTGGCTGCTCCGAGTTATTACACGGCTATTGTCGTTTGAAAGGAACCCACCTCCAAAGCCTTTGAGAGAGATTCCTTGCAAGGTTAAACCCAAAATACCCAGAGCCCTGATGCCTTTCTGTTCCGCGTGAACCAAAGACTTGTTACACTTGAAGACTGTCATCTTCCAGCCGGTTTCTGAGCATCCAAGAGTCATTGTGGATTGCCGGTGAACAAGTCTGTGAAGGTTTGGAAATCTTCCTTAAAGACTTACCCGAGTGATTTGGCGAGATTTCCAGATCTTAGCTCAAGGGGAATAAGATGAAGACTAGGTCTTCAGAGTTCAATCTCAGCCTCCCTAACCAGACGTACAGCTGTCACAAACAG
>NC_041389.1:227436942-227437723 GCF_002162155.2 Triticum dicoccoides | reverse complement strand
AGCCATACACACCTTGCAACTGATGGTTGTAGAGCCCATATAGTTCTGGAGAGGATGGAGAATCTGCAGGAGAGGAT
This sequence comes from Triticum dicoccoides, assembly GCF_002162155.2. Lineage (NCBI taxonomy): Eukaryota > Viridiplantae > Streptophyta > Magnoliopsida > Poales > Poaceae > Triticum > Triticum dicoccoides. The sequence goes on along the minus strand of NC_041389.1, from coordinate 227,437,646 downwards.
GGAGAATCTGCAGGAGAGGAGGAGGAGGAACTGCAGGAGAGGTGGGGGAGGGGGATCTGCCGGAGAGGAGGGGGAAGCTGCCAGAGAGGAGGGGGAGAAGCTCAGATCCAGCCTGGGGGTGGGGGGAAACTGAAAATGGTTACAGGTCTCTCTCTCTCTCTCCCTCTAGTACCTGTTGGCGCCAAAACAAAGTTTCCCGCCCTTTCCTTCCCTCCCAGTTATCTGTTTCCCGCCTAAACCACCCAGCTCTATCTAAGGCGTCCTTATTTGCCTAAGGCAGGCAGAGTGGCGCCTAGGCAGACGCCTTGGACGCCTTAGACACACATGTAAGGCAAGGCCGACGCCTTGCCTCCTGGGGGCGCCCTGACGCCTAGGCGTCGCCTAAGCGACGCCTTAAAAACAGAGCAAACAGCTGGAACCGGTCAAACAAATCACGTGTCTTCTCCGAGCATCACTTCACTCCCTTACCGTTTAGTCTCGTGAAGCCTTTGTATGCTCCTTCTATTCGAAGACATTGTGTGAAGACATTCTCTCTGTGAGCATCTTTGTCTTCACATTAACTTCATCTACGTTTTGTGCTGCCTTGTTTGTGTTTGTCTACGCTTCTAACTTCAATTGTGTTGACAGCATACCTAGTGTAGTTTATCTTTCGATGTATCCTGTTTAATTATTGTTTTGCTTTCGCATCTTCGAAGACAATCATA
>NC_041389.1:227288894-227436771 GCF_002162155.2 Triticum dicoccoides | reverse complement strand
AGTGAGCAACCCGCGGGGTAAAATGCAACCCTAGCTTTCCAGCCTCCTGGGACCAGGCCACCGCCACCACCCGCTAACCCGCCGCCGCCGCCAGCGGTGGTCAGGAGCATTCTGCTCCTCTACCTCCGTTGGTTCTAAACCTCCCCTGGATCTGCCCCTCTGCTGCTGTGCTCCTCCCTTGTTGTCCTCCACTGCTGCTGTGCTCCTTCCCATGCTGTCCTCCTCTGCTGCTGTGCTCCTCCCTTGCTGTCCTCCACTGCTGCTGTGCTCCTTCCCATGCTGTCCTCCTCTGCTGCTGTGTTCCTCTCCCTTATTATATTGTACTCCCTCCGCCCCAAAATAAGTGTTTCAACTATACACTTATTTTAAGACGAAGGGCGTACAATATAATAAGGGAGACAGCTGAAACCGGCCTTAGTAATTGAGTACTGTAAGTTGAGTACTATAGTACCATGTCGACTAGTCCAGCAGTAGTCTAGAGTAGCCACGATTAGTCTATGAGTCTCAACCTCAGCTCGACTCGCAATTCTTGTGTTGAAGACTGCTGAAACCGGCCTTAGTACTTCAGACAAGAACTGAAGATACTTACACAAAAAGTTGCTACTTTATTGTGTTATCATTTCAAGGACCGTGCTTGTTGTGCATCAATTATATTTTGTTTATTCCCTAGATGCATTCCTGCTTTGTTTTATCAAAGGGGTAAGCATTCTGAGAGTTCTGGGGTGTTATATTCATGGTAACAAAGGTGTTAGTAGGGGTTGCATAAAAAATAGCGCCAGAAGATTCATAACCAATTCTCAAAATGATTGCAATGATCATGTTAGTACTAACACAGTTTTTACTGTGGAGACAGCAATCCTCAAAACCTTTAATAAGCTCCCTGCCAACTAGGAGACATGATCCAGTAACTATTGTGCTCCACAGATCCACAAGGCAAGTTCAGGACTTCAGGTCACACTAATTTTTGGACAGTAGGCCCATCTACAGAGCAAAATGGTTGCAATGAGCAATGTTGAGAGCTTTGCGACATTCCCAAAACATAGGCACATCCATCTGTTACACGATTTGGAGCCAATGCAAAAAAGGTTAGAACAGTCCTAGATGCAAGGGCCAAATCTCCATCCTAATGTACACTTGAGTGTTAATTATTTGGTATTAAATCAGGACCTGAAGTTATAGAACAGAAATGAAGACCAAAGCTTATGCATTAGGAATAAAATCATAAGAACCTGCAAGGTAATAATGCTCGATTCCCCACAACATTATTAAGAAGCACTGAAATCACGATTACCTTGTTGGCAAACAGCATATCTAGCTTGGCAGATCTATTAGTAGCAGGACCAGGACCATTTGGAGTCTGAGGATAGCAAGTACGAATTGTTCTCACACTGAAACATGAAAATTTTGCATAGTACATATGTTAGTATTTCTATTGTTCTTTTTCAGGGTGCGGGGATGGGGGTTGCATGTTGTAATGACACATACCTGCCAACAGCTGAAAAGATCTTCATAAGATTCTGGTAAGAAGGATCACCAGGAAGATTTTCTGCCACTATAATTCGGGACTACAAGAGAGAGTGAGCCAAATGACTCGGCGTCCATTATCTAATACTCCCTCCGTTCGAAATTACTTGTCACAAAAATAAATAGAGTAATTCCGAACGGAGGGAGTATTACAAAATGGAACAACATATGATGCAGAGACATTCATGAATACCTGGAACTCCTGCATATCAGATTCAGTAAATGGATGTCGGCGTTTTACTCTTTTTCCATCACCACTTACAACCTACGATGTAAAGGTTTTAAGCAATTACATGAATGTACTATATATGCTAAGAATGTAAGTAAATAGTTGCTGATATTTTACTCCTTTCTCTAATGAAAGAGAAGACATTGCTAAAAACAACCTGTATGTATCTTTGTAGAATGGGGATTGGATAAACATACAAGTTTTGACGAGGTACGGAGAGCTGCAGCAAGCATTGGGTTATTATGCACTAAAGCTTTTATTTTCTTGAAGCCAGCAATAACTGATATTGGCACTGCATTCAGTGAAAGAACATGTTACTCACCCGATCTCCCCCCCATAATGTCAGTTGGAAGATGCTAAATAACATATTCGTATGATTTGGACCAAAGATGCAAGACGCCCCTTATGACAAATTATGCTTACCAAGTAAGTTAAGCAAATGAAAAAAACATCGTTATAGTGCAGCCAATTTGAATCAGCGTATCTAACAGAAAGCATGTCTACATAGAAGAAACATGTTGACTTCTGCTTCTAGCAAAGCGAAGCAGCAGTGTTGTCCTAAATCTTCCATGAACAGATTTGAAGCAACAGACTACTGTGACTGGTGTTTCTACTCCCAATACTGTGACTGGATTTGAAGCAACAGACTACTGACACAAACACATGAACAGATCCTCTAAATATATATCCCAAGTTACCAAAAAAAGTAGATCCGGGTATAGATATTCAACTCACCATATCCCTGAGGATCCTTGCTAATAAATCTCATCAGATGTTCCGTAGTGGCCAGGTTTATATCACTGAAATAGTATTCCACCTACAATTTCAAACTATGAAGGTTTAGTGGGCAACCAATAATAACTGGGAAACAAAACACCAAGAGGACACTACCATTTGATGGCTACCCTTGTGTTCTTGAGTAAATTAAATGAAACTACCACATTTGGGGCTTGGTTAACGGAATACCACTTTTGAGATTTTTTTTTTATCAAAAAACTAGCAGTTCAGGGGCAGAGCATTGTGAATCACACTGGTAATCGTCTAATGACACGTTGACAAAAGTTTCTGATTGGTGCGGTCAGTCTATCAGTGCCAAGTTGGCAAACAAATCGCCACATGGCGGTGCCGACTCATTTCTCCTTCCCAGACCTCCCTCTCCTCTCTCCCTAGGACAGTCCGCTTCCCCACCGTCTATTAGATAATCACAACACGCACCTTGATGCGAAGCATCCCACCGACAGCACCATGGAATCACCGCCAAGCCCAAGTAAACACATGACAAGAGCACGTGCACGAGCTATCAAAACTGAGGTGACTCCACTCCTCCATGAGCTTCCTATGCATTTGAATGAGACATGGCTACTACCTTAATCTGGAACTCTCTGTGTGCTTAGGTACTATGATGATGACACAGAAGAAGTACCAAGGAAGAACCACAACCATAGAACAAGGAATTGAACAAGAAGAAGCTGAGAATCTCTGAAGAGAACCAAGATAGCTCCTACTAACCATGGAACCTTCAAGCCGCCGAACCCTGTGCACTGCGATGCAACATCTGTTAAGCCTGGAAGTACCCCGGAACCTCCTGGACCCGAAGCCTTCGGACAGCCCTAGAACCTTTGGCCTCCCTGGCGCACAGCTTTGCCCACGTTCTATTAAGCCTGGACCCTCCGGCCTGCCTGCGCGCAATGAGAAAGGCCATGTGCCCATGTACCTTTTTCCCCACCTTCTTACCTCTTCATACCTAGACTATATAAACCGTACTCCTTACATCTAGGGTTAGCAAAGGATACAATAAGAGCTTGAGAGAACTTTGCCCAACATACCCTCTCCCCATGGAAACCAAGGCCTCCCTTGTGGAGAAGACTCCATTGGAGTGATCAAGACCTCCATTGGAGAAGATTCCCAAGGTATTCAAGACCTACTCTTCCTTTGGATTTGGGGATGAACTATCCAGGTGTTATTTTCTTTTCTTTGTTTCCTTCTTGGATCTTGAGGTTCCTCTTGTATTGACTTCTGATATGAGAGCATACTTGGTAGTGGATCTTACTTGTGTGTGTTTCCCCTTGTGATTCCATTTGTTTCCCCACTTGTTGATGAGGAACACTAGATGAAAAAAATATATCGTATGTCAGATTTGTTTGGCTACTTCTAGATGCTTCCACTCTAGTGTAGTGCTTCTTTTCTTTTCTTTCTACCCTACCTGCTGTTTCTAGAGTTCTCTAGTTATAAGTAGCAGTGAGTAGAATGGTGAATCCTAAATAATGTTTTATAGAGTGTTCCAGCTATAAGTAGAAGTATGTGAAGGCTTCCCAAAGCCCTATAAATAGAGGTCCTCACCTCTACTTTGTAACCCAGACTATGTACCCACCACCTATAATAGAACTTCTTGTTCTTATCTAAGATCTTGGAGTAGATCTTGTGCCCTAGGAGTTCTGGATTGAACTCTTGCTGCCCTATCGGCCTACATTCGCTTCTAGAGCAATATCTAGCACAGCACGTTGAAGCTGTTCCTTCAACACTTGTGCTGTACACAGTGTAGCAGCAAGGTGGAGTTGCTCCTCCACAACCTTTGTGCAGCTGCAGGTGGTACCAGAGCCTCGTTGATCCATACTAGTTCTTGCTGTCCTCTTCAAGAGCAAGCTGCAGCAAGCAATGGAGCAATTGGAGAAGAGGATGATGCTGCAGAACAACAAATCAAAGAGCTGCGTGAAGATCTTAATCGGAGATTTGATCAGCTGGTTCAGATGATAAGAAAGGGTGTTTCCCCTGCTACCAATGAAGGAGATTCATCTAAAGAAGAAGATGTTCATCAAAGAAGAAGGGAGAGGTAATCTTGGAGCAAGACCGCCACAACAACGTGCTGTTCAACGTGCTTCAAGAAGGCCAATTTATGTTCAAACTTCTGAAGGTGAAGAATATGATGAAGCCCTTGAAGAAGCTGATCTCTATGCATATCGGAGAGTACCCAACCTTACATATGAAGGGATACATACAAGGTGAAAGCTGAGATCCCAACTTTTAATGGAAATATTGATATTGAAGGGTGCCTTGATTGGTTATATGAAGTGGAGACTTTCTTTGAGGTCATGGAGGTTCCGGAAGATCGTAGAGTTCCTTTGGTCGCATACAAGCTGAAAGGAGGAGCCGATGCATGGTGGCACCGCGTTCAAGAAGAGCGCAGGCTGAGAGGAGAACCTCGTGTGAGAACTTGGCGGCAAATGAAAAGTCTTTTGAAGGGGAGATTTTTACCCGCTGATTATGAACAGATCCTATTTATCCAATTCCAAAATTGTGCCCAAGGAAATAGGACCGTTTCAGATTACACAGAGGAGTTTCTAAGGCTACAAGTGAGGTGCAACTGCCGAAACTGAAGATCAACAAGTTGCAAGGTACATCAATGGTCTCAATGATGCTATTCAAGATCGATTGGTGATGCAAAAAACTGGTCCATTGATCAAGCACAAGCTCTAGCATTGAAGGCCGAGCGGTTTGTGAGAGCAAGAAAGACAACTAAGGCTCCATATCCTCATACCGAAGGTTTGTCTAGGGATCACACTAATAGAGCGGAAGAAAAGACCGCTCCACCAAAGGCAAAATAACCCATCCCGAAGCAAACTAGAGGCAAGGGTAAGGCAAATGAAGGACCAAAGTGCTATAAACGTGGTAAAGAGGGACACATATCCAGTGGCTGTCTGCTAAGAAAATTTGTCAACAGTCAACACAACTATCCATGATGGTGAAGACAATGAGGAAGAATACGAATCTGAAGATGTAGAGGGACAAGAGGTTTGCCAAGAAGAAGGTGAAGAGGTGGTGTGTGTGATTAAGCGTCTCCTATGTTCTACACCACACAGCCTGACGACACACAATGGAAGAAATTATTTGAGAGCAAATGCACGGTGAATGGCAAGGTATGCAAGTTAGCGATTGATAGTTGCAGTTGCGAAAGTCTGATCTCCCAGAATTTGGTGAACCACTTAAAACTTGAAACCCATGATCATCCAAATCCCTACACTATTGGATGGATCAAAAAAGGAGTGAATATGAGGATCACCAAACAATGCAACCTGCCACTTTCTTTGGGCAAACATTATCGCTCAAATGTGTTGTGTGACGTGGTTGATATGGATGCCAACCATGTTCTTCTTGGAAGACCTTGGCAATTTGATGTGGATACTACACACAAGGGCGGGGAAAATTCTTACTCTTTCATTTGAAACAAGAGAAAGATCATTATTCTACCAAATAAAACTGATGGTAATATCTCTAAGGAGGAGGGGGAAAGTATGTTAACTATCTCCCACACCTCTAATGAGTTTATCGAAGACTTGAAGGAGGCAGATTTGTGTGCTGCACTTACAGTAAAAGGAGAAGAGCACCCGGTTGTTGAAATTCCAGCAAAGGTACGTGGATTATTGGCAGAATTTCAGAACATACTTGGAGAACCACAAGGCCTGCCACCGATGAGAGGAATTCAACATAGAATTGACTTAATTCCGGGAGCAAGTCTTCCTAATCTTCCACACTATCGAATGAGCCCAAAGGAGCATGATATATTGAAGGAGAAAGTGGAGAAATTGCTACAAAAGGGGCACATTCGAGAAAGTATTTGCCCATGTGCTGTACCAGCCCTGCCCATGCCAAAGAAAGACTGATGTTTGTGCATGTGTACGGACAGTAGAGCCATTAACAAGATCACCATAAGTATAGATTCCCTATTCCCCGTCTGGATGATATGTTGGATCAGCTTAGTGAAGCAAGAGTATTCACAAAGCTAGATTTAAGAAGTGGTTATCATCAAATCCGTATCAGACCTGGGGATGAATGGAAAACCGCCTTCAAGACAAAGGAAGGGTTGTTTGAATGGCTAGTAATGCCATTTGGACTCTCAAATGCACCAAGTACCTTGATCACATTCGGAAGGTGCTAGAAGTACTAAGGGAAAATGAGCTCTACGTCAACTTGAAGAAATGTGTTTTCCTGCAAACACAACTTCTTCTCCTAGGATTCATCATAACATGTGACGGCATTCGTGTTGATGATTCTAAGGTTGAAGCAATCCGAGAATGGACAACTCCGAAGACCATTTCTGAAGTAAGAAGTTTTCATGGCCTTGCAACTTTCTATAGGCGATTTCTGAAGAATTTCAGCCCTATCATGGCACCAATTACCGAGTGTTTGAAGAAAGCGAAGTTCCAATGGACAGAAGCAGCTGAAGCTAGTTTCAATGAGATTAAACAAAAACTATCACAAGCTCCTATCTTGGTGCTACCTGATTTCAACAAGACCTTTGAGTTGGAATGTGATGCAAGTGGAGTAGGCATTGGAGCTGTCCTATCTCAAGAAAGGAAGCCCGTTGCTTTCTTTAGTGAGAAGTTAAGTGAAGCTAGGCAGAAATGGAGTACCTATCAACAAGAATTATATGTTGTTTTCAGAGCGTTGAAAACTTGGGAAGTCTATTTGCTGCCTAAAGAGTTCATTGTTTATAGCGACCTTCAATCCTTGAAGCATTTTAGAAATCAGAAGCATGTTGACCGCATGCTAGCAAGATGGGCAGCATATCCGGAGAGGTTTAACTATCTCATCGTGCATAAATCTGGGACAACTAACCGAGTGGCCGATGCTTTGAGTCATCGTGCGTGCCTCTTGACTTCTTTTTTAGCTGAACTTCCAGGCATGGATCAAATAAAGGAGTTGTATGAGGATGATGAAAACTTTGGCCATGTTTCGGTGAAGCACATCAAGGGCCAGCCATTAGGTGACGACTATTTGGTGCAGGATGGCTACCTCTTCAAAAATGATCATTTGTGCATCCCAAGGAGTTCTCTGCGTGACAAACTAATTAGAGAACTCCATTCAAGTGATCTTAGTGGCCATGTTGGACGGGACAAGACTATCGCTAACCTGGAAGCTCGCTACTTTTGGCCACAACTAAAGAGAGATGTTGTAAAGTTTGTTCAGCGGCGCCCCATATGTCAAACCTGCAAAGGCCAAGTCCAGACCACAGGGTTATACATGCCTTTGCATGTTCCTGTTGCTCCATGGGAGGACATCTCTATGGACTTCGTCTTGGGCTTGCCAAGAACAAGACGAGGAAGTGATGCTGTCTTTGTGATCGTGGACAGATTCTCTAAGATAGCTCATTTCATCCCATGCCGCAAGACAACAGATGCTCATCATGTGGCAAATCTATTCTTTCAAGAAGTGGTTAGACTTCATGGAGTTCCAAGGTCCATCGTCTCAGACCATGATAGCAAGTTTCTTGCTGCATTTTGGCTCACGTTGTGGAAGCAATTCAACACTGAATTATAATTTTCTAGCAGTGCTCATCCACAAACAGATGGACAAATGGAAGTGGTGAACAAGTTTTTGGGTAATCTGATCCGTTGCATTTGTGGAGAAAGAAAGGGGCAATGGGATTTGGCTTTATCTCTTGCAGAGTTCTCCTACAATAACTCCAAGCATAGATCCACAGGAAGGAGCCCTTTTTCCATTGTCTACACTAAAGTTCCAACACATGTGGTGGACCTGGTGAAGCTACCATCAAGGGGAAACCCAAAATCAGCATTGTCCTTTGCCGATAATTACACCGAGTTATTTGAAGAGATTCGCGGTGCTTTGGAAGCACAAAATCAGAAATATAAACAACTTGCGGATTGCAAAAGGAGGCCAAAATCATTCCAAGTCGGTGATAAGGTGATGGTCTACCTCCAAAAAGAGAGGCTGCCTTTAGGTGTTAAAGGGAAACTTAGGCAGCGAAGGTATGGGCCCTTCTCTATCATAAGGAAGATAAATGATAATGCTTACGTGATAGATCTTCCAAGCAACATGGGCATATCCAACACTTTCAATGTTGCGGACTTGACTCTCTACCATCCAGAAGAAGCGCTCTGTGAAGATAACTCGAGGGCGAGTTCCAAACAACCAGAGGAGAATGATGAGGAACACTAGATGAAAAAAAAATCGTATGTCAGATTTGTTTGGCTACTTCTAGATGCTTCCACTCTAGTGTAGTGTTTCTTTTCTTTTATTTCTACCTTACCTGCTGTTTCTAGAGTTCTCTAGTTATAAGTAGCTGTGAGTAGAATGGTGAATCCTAAATATTTTCTAGAGTGTTCCAGCTATATAAGTAGAAGTATGTGAAGGCTTCCCAAAGCCCTATAAATAGAGGTCGTCACCTCTACTTTGTAACCCAGACTATGTACCCACTACCTATAATAGAACTTGTTGTTCTTATCTAAGATCTTGGAGTAGATCTTCTGCCCTAGGAGTTCTGGATTGAACTCTTGTTGCCCTATCGGCCTACATTCGCCTCTAGAGCGATATCTAGCACAGCACGTTGAAGCTGTTCCTTCAACACTTGTGTTGTACACAGTGCAGCAGCAAGGTGGAGTTGCTCCTCCACAACCTTTGTGCTGCTTCACTTGTTCTTCGTGTTCCTCCTCGAATCCCTCTCCAATAGTGAAGGCCGGGCCACCCTAACAGCTTGCCCTCTATCATGCGGTCATCATCTCCATCAACAACCAAGGTCACCTAGGTCAATGCGCCCTAAAGCCTCCGGCCCTACCCTCAAAGCCTCTACCTCCCAGAACCTTCAGGCTTGACAGAAACTTGTGGCTACGAGTACATCACGTGGTAGTTGGCCATCTTCGCCGGCTTCGGACCTCGGACGCCTACAACAATCATGACAAGTATCTCTACATCCCCCCTGCGCGCGCACACACACACACGTCCTTTTTGACACCTTCACCAGAAGCAAGGCCGATAACCTCAGAAGTGTCTACGAGGTATACGTTTTATCCCACAACTTTACCTTCATTGCCATTAACCTCAGAAGTGTCTACGGGGGTTTGCCCTACATCAAATAACATATATTGCTATACGACCTCGATGAAAACATCTCCAGTACAACACTACACCACATAACAGCATATCTATGATAAGACTCATAAGAGATAATCAGAAAGACATAGGGCCCATATATTATGAGAATCTAAGACAAGGTAGACAAGCCCATCAAACTATGAATCAGAAACCATTCCGCACAAATGAAAAAACACCCATGGTAATAATCTCTAGATCATTATCAACCATCGCAAGTAGGTAAAGATCCCTAAGTGCATTGTGCACAAAAGATGAAAATGATGGGCATGGTCAATATTTAGCACAAAACTGGGGTTGAAAATTATAAGAAGAATTTGTTGTCTACCAACCACACCCAATGGCCTGCTTTTGTATATCTACCAGTGATAGTCTGAGAGACTGGTAGAAATTAGCAAAGGGGGAAGGTTCTGGAGTTCTGCCAATATATCCCCCCGTTCCGTTCCATGAATCCAGCGTATTTTCAATGTTGGATGCCAACTGCCAACTATCTATTTTTGAAGCAAGCAAGATGAATCAATTTAATGTCTTCAAAATATCCTCACGCACCTCAACTTTGTCTACCTAAATCCCCTGGAGCTATGCAGTCTGACTATCTTTAGCAAGGTAATTATCATGTTATTGAGGTTCGCAGCACATATTGATAGCACGGAATGCAAAAAAATTATGACTGAGGTGGGTATAAACACAAACTCTAGGATAAAAGGGGTGTATGTACTTTGTTTCCTTTTTCCTACTGTCGTGTCTTCATTTTATTTTGTGCAGTAGAAATATTTTACTGCAATAACAATCAGAAAGATACAACCAATTTATTTAAAACAGTTGCCAAGAAAACAGATGGAAATGAGTAACCCAATAGTTAATAAGTACGAAAATGGAGCCAATCCAAGAAATTTGAACAGATAAGTTGATCAGAAAGGGGGCGTTTTGATGCACTGAAATGTCCCAATAAGTCAATCCCGAATCCCTACTTAATGAAGAGGAAGAGCTCCCGCTGGTTACTCGAAAAAGTCACTCCCAGGAAAAAAAATCAGAAGGTATGTATATTACTCACCTCAGCACAATAGCATAATAGTACCATTTAATCCCCTAACCTGACCAGAACAAATCTCGAAAACTACATTATTCAGCAGGGATAACTAGACGCTAGCTGCTACTAACACATCATCATCACAACAGTTGACTGGACTAAAAACCTATCTCAGTCAAAGATATTCCACTGAGACACGATCTCCTAATAAACATCAACTCGGTCCTAATGTATGTGTTCGATCTAAATCCAATAGCATCTACCGGGCAAGAGACACCCACCTGCTTGGTGATCTTCTGCACCACCTCATCAGTAAGCCCGTCCACCGCCGGCTCAGCAACAGGTGGCGTCGCGCGCTCCATCTCCGGAGCTGGCTCCTCGGCCACAAATGCACCGCCAACCCTCACCGGCGCGAAGAACTCGAACGACGGGGGAGGCGGGGGAGCCGCAAAGAAAGCCGCGCGAGGTGGAGGCGAGGGAACCGCAAACACACGAATCACTGCCGGCGGTGGCTGTGGCGGTGGAACCACCGCCGCGACCCGCGGCACGAATTCCGGCGCCTGCGCGTTGAGGCGGCTGTTGGAGCCGCTCCTCTGGAGGCTCCCCGGTCGCTCCGGCGCCTCCACCGCGAACCACCCTGCGGCGATCTGGTCGGGCACCTCCTGCTGCGGCATCAGGGCTAGGGTTTGGACGGCGGCGGTAGTAGCACCGATAGCAACCACTACTAGCTAGAGAGCAAGAGCACAACAGTTGAAGCTTCCTCTGCTAGTAATGGCGGTGGTGCAGGCAGAGCTTGAATAGTGGCGGAGAAGGGATTTCTCAAAGGTAGGGTCCCGCTGAGGTCGGGATATATGCACGGGGCTGGCTCTCGCCGGGTTCTTCGGGGGAGAGGTGGAGACCAGTCGACTGAGGGCCTTGGGTACACCTGGCGTTGGGTGAGATAGAGTAGGAGCCGTCCGATTAGTTTCGAAATTTGTGCTGCAATATGTTGGTGTTGTGGGCGGGAACTCCTAGTCGGCGCCTTTGGCGTCGATAGGTAAATTGGCGCATGTAGGTTTCTTCGTTCCACTACACGCAGCACAGGAAAAATTCATTAATAGCGCAAAAAATAGCTCTCGTCAGGATTTGAACCACCCTGCGGCGATCTGGTCGGGCACCTCCTGCTACAGCATCAGGGTTAGGGTTTGAACGATGGTGGTAGTAGCACCGATAGCAACCACTACTAGCTAGAGAGCAAGAGCACAACAGTTGAAGCTTCCTCTAGTAGTAATGATGGTGATGCAGGCAGAGCTTGGATAGTGGCCAAAAGGGGGTTTCTCAAAGGTAGGGTTCCGCTGAGGTCGGGATATATGTACGGCGCTGACCCTCGCCGGGTTCTTCCGACGAAGAGGTGGAGACGAGTCAGACGACTGAGGGCCAGACTTGGGTACACCTGGGGTTTGGTGAGATAGAGTGGGAGTCATCCGATTAGCTTCGGAATTTGTGCTGCAATATGTTGGTGTTGTGGGCGGGAACCCCTAGTTGGCGCCTTCAACGCTGATTAGGTAAATTGGCGCCTGCACGTTCTTTTATTGGGCCGATTTCGACACCGGCTCATTCCACTACATGCAGCACAGGGGAAATTTATTAAAGCGCAAAAAATAGCTATCGTCGAGATTTGAACTCAAACTCTCCGCCTCTGGTGCGTGTTGCCCAACCACTAGACCAAACAAGCTTTAGTGAATTGTTAGGGCTCAAAATTTTTAAGAAGTAAGTATAGCAACGCTATTTACTGCATATAGAAAATAGAACAACGCGAATTTTGAAAAACAATGTGAAGAAAATTTGAAATTTCGCAGATCTCGAAACAAATCACGAATTTCAAAGAATTTTCATGAATTAGAAAAAAAAGTTCAATGGTTTCAAAAAAGTTCACAAACTTGGAAAAAGTTCATCATTTTTGAAAAAAAAAATCATCGTTATTGAAATAGATATATTCAATTTTGAAAAAGTTCATAAGTGTTGAAAAAAATTCATCTATTTTGAATAAAAGTTCATCGTTCTTAAAAAAACAATTTTGGAAAAAGTTCAGCAATTTTGAAAAAAGTTCATCTATTTTCAGTTCAGGTTCATCGATTTGAATAAAAGTTCAACGTTCTTTAAATAAATACGAATAAAGTTCATGGATTTTGGAAAAAATCATTGAATTCAAAAAAGTTCATCCAATTTTAAAAAAGCTCATAGAATTTTAAGAATAGTTCATAGATTTTGAAAAAAAGTTCACTGAACTTGGAAAACAATCATCGAATTTGAAAAATGTTCATCAAAAAATTAAAAATGTTCATCGATTTGAAAAAAGGGTTCATCGGATTTTCAGAAAAGATCATCAAAATATGAAAAAAATCACCAAATTCAATGAAAAAGTTCACGAACTAAAAAACCGCGCATATAAGAAAAAGCAAAGTAAAAGAACAAGAAAAAAAGAGCCTTGATGAAGCATTTCTAATATTATATGTCGATGACATATTGTTGATTGGAAATGATATAGAATTTCTGGATAGCATAAAAGGATACTTGAATAAGAGTTTTTCAATGAAAGACCTTGGTGAAGCTGCTTACATATTGGGCATCAAGATCTATAGAGATAGATCAAGACGCTTAATTGGACTTTCAAAAAGCACATACCTTGATAAAGTTTTGAAGAAGTTCAAAATGGATCAGTCAAAGAAAGAGTTCTTGCCTGTGTTACAAGGTGTGAAGTTGAGTCAGACTCAGTGCCCGACCATTGCAGAAGATAAAGAGAAAATGAAAGTCATTCCCTATGCTTCAAACATAGGTTCTATCATGTATGCAATGTTGTGTACCAGACCAGATATGTGCCTTGCTATAAGTATAGCAGGGAGGTACCAAAGTAATCCCGGAGTGGAGTACTGGACAGCGGTCAAGAACATCCTGAAATACCTGAAAAGAACTAAGGATATGTTTCTCGTTTATGGAGGTGACAAAAAGCTCGTCGTAAACGGTTACGTCGATGCAAGCTTTGACATTGCTCCGAATGACTCTAAGTCGCAATCCGGATACGTATTTTTATTGAATGGAGGAGCTGTCAGTTGGTGCAGTTCCAAGCAGAGCGTCGTGGCGGGATCTACGTGTGAAGCGGAGTAAGCAGTAAATGAAGGAGTCTGGATGAAGGAGTTCATATCCGATCTAGGTGTCATACCTAGTGCATCGAGTCCAATGAAAATCTTTTGTGACAATACTGGTGCAATTGCCTTGGGAAAGGAATCCAGATTTCACAAGAGAACCAAGCACATCAAGAGACGCTTAAATTCCATCTGTCATCGAGTGTCGGAAGGGGACACAGAGATTTGCAAGATACATACAGATCTGAATGTTGCAGACCCGTTGACTAAGCCTCTTCCACGAACAAAACATGATCAACACCAAAACTCCATGGGTGTTAGAACCATTACTTTGCAATCTAGATTATTGACTCTAGTGCAAGTAGGAGACTGAAGGGAATATGCCCTAGAGGCAATAATAAAGTTATTATTTATTTCCTTATTTCATGATAAATGTTTATTATTCATGCTAGAATTGTATTAACCGGAAACTTAATACATGTGTGAATACATAGACAAAATATAGTGTCCCTAGTATGCCTCTACTTGAGTAGCTCGTCAATCAAAGATGGTTAAGTTTCCTAACCATAGACACGTGTTGTCATTTGATGAACGGGATCACATCATTAGGAGAATGATGTGATGGACATGACCCATCCGTTAGCTTAGCATTATGATCGTTACAGTTTCATTGCTACTGCTTTCTTCATGATTTATACATGTTCCTCAGATTATGAGATTATGCAACTCCTGAATATCGGAAGAACACATTGTGTGCTATCAAACGTCACAACATAAATGGGTGATTATAAATATGCTCTATAGGTGTCTCTGAAGGTGTTTGTTGGGTTGGCATAGATCGAGATTAGGATTTGTCACTCCGAGTATAGGAGAGGTATCTCTGGGCCCTCTCGGTAATGCGCATCATAATAAGCCTTGCAAGCAATGTGACTAATGAGTTAGTTATGGAATGATGTATTATGGAACGAGAAAAGAGACTTGCCGGTAACGAGATTGAACTAGGTATGAAGATACTAACGATCGAATCTCGGGCAAGTAACATACCGATGACAAAGGGAATAATGTATGTTGTCATAACGGTTCGACCAATAAAGATCTTCATAGAATATGTAGAAGCCAATATGGGCATCCAGGTTCCACTATTGGTTATTGACCAGTGAAGTGTCTCGATCATGTCTACATAGCTCTCGAACCCGTAGGGTCCGCACGCTTAACGTTCGTTGACGATATAGTATTATATGAGTTATGTATGTTGGTGACCGAATGTTGTTCGGAGTCCCGGATGTGATCACGGACATGACGAGGGACTCCAAAATGGTCCGAAGATAAAGATTGATATATGGGATAATAGTGTTTGGTCTCCGGAAGGGTTCCAGAATTTACCGGAAGGGGTTCCGGATGTTTCCCAAAATGTTTGGGTATGAGAACACTTTATTTGGGCCAAAAGGGAAAGCCCACAAGGTTTTTGGAAAGCGCAAAAGGAAGTTTTGCGGAGTCCAGGGGCCAGACGCCATGGTCCCTGTCTTCTGGGTCCAGACGCCGGGGGCCAGGGTCCCTATCTTCTGGGTCCAGACGCCGGGAACCCTGGCGTCTGGCCCTGGAGTCCGAGAAGGACTCTTGCCTTTCGGGTGAAACCGACTTTGTGGAGGCTTTTACTCCAAGTTTCGACCCCAAGGCTCAACATATAAATAGAGGGGCAGGGCTAGCACCCAAGACACATCAAGAAACACCAAGCCATGTGCCGGCAATCCCATCCCCTCTAGTTTATCCTCCGTCATAGTTTCCGTACATGACTTCCAGAACAGGATTACCGTACCACTCTGGTGCGGATCTCACTCTGGAAGACCTACGAGGTTCGGTAGTAACTTGATCTGAAGTTTCATGATCATCATCATTAGCTTTCTCATGAATTCGTGTAGGAATCATTGGAACTGATTTCTATGATGAACTACTTTCCAATAAGGGAGAAGGTACAATTACCTCATCAAGTTCTACTTTCCTCCCACTCACTTCTTTCGAGAGAAACTCCTTCTCTAGAAAGGATCCATTCTTAGCAACAAAGATTTTGCCTTCGTATCTATGATAGAAGGTGTACCCAACAGTTTCCTTTGGGTATCCTATGAAGACGCACTTCTCCGAGTTGGGTTCGAGCTTATCAGGTTGAAGCTTTTTCACATAAGCATCGCAGCCCCAAACTTTAAGAAACGACAACTTTGATTTCTTGCCAAACCACAACTCATAAGGCGTCGTCTCAATGGATTTTGACGGTGCCCTATTTAAAGTGAATGTAGCCGTCTCTAAAGCATAACCCCAAAATGATAGCGGTAAATCAGTAAGAGACATCATAGATCACACCATATCCAATAAAGTACGGTTACGACGTTCGGACACACCATTTCGCTGTGGTGTTCCAGGTGGCGTAAGTTGTGAAACTATTCCACATTATTTCAAATGAAGACCAAACTCGTAACTCAAATATTCTCCTCCATGATCAGATCGTAGAAACTTTATTTTCTTGTTAGGATGATTTTCCACTTCACTCTGAAATTCTTTGAACTTTCCAAATGTTTCAGACTTATGCTTCATTAAGTAGATATAACCATATCTGCTCAAATCATCTGCGAAGGTAAGAAAATAACGATATCCACCATGAGCCTCAACACTCATTGGACCGCATACATCGGTATGTATTATTTCCAACAAGTCAGTAGCTCATTTGATTGTTCCGGAGAACAGAGTTTTAGTCATCTTGCCCATGAGGCACGGTTCGCAAGCACCAAGTGATTCATAATCAAGTGATTCCAAAAGTCCATCAGCATGGAGTTTCTTCAATATGACCTAAACAGCAGTGCCACAAATAAGTTGCACTATCATTATCAACTTTGCATCTTTTGGCTTCAATATTATGAACATGTGTATCATCATGATCGAGATTCAACAAAAATAGACCACTCAGCAAGGGTGCATGACCATAAAAGATATTACTCATATAAATGGAACAACCATTATTCTCTGATTTAAATGAATAACTGTTTCGCATTAAACAAGATCCAGATATAATGTTCATGCTCAACGCTGGCACCAAATAACAATTATTCAGGTCTAAAACTAATCCCGATGGTAGATGTAGAGGTAGCGTGCCGACCGCGATCACATTGACTTTGGAACCATTTCCCATGCGCATCGTCACCTTGTCCTTAGCCAATCTTCGCTTAATCCGTAGCCCCTGTTTCGAGTTGCAAATATGAGCAACAGAACCAGCATCAAATACCCAGGCGCTACTATGAGCATTAGTATGGTAGACGTCAATAACATGTATATCAAATATACCTTTTACTTTTCCATCCTTCTTATCCGCCAAATACTTGGGGCAGTTCCGCTTCCAGTGACCAGTCCCTTTGCAGTAGAAGCACTCAGTTTCAGGCTTAGGTCCAGACTTGGGTTTCTTCTCTTGAGCAGCAACCTTTTTGTCGTTCTTCTTGAAGTTCCCCTTCTTCCCTTTGCCCTTTTTCTTGAAACTAGTGGTCTTATTAACCATCAACACTTGATGCTCCTTTTTGATTTCTACCTCCACGACCTTTAGCATCAGGAAGAGCTCGGGAATAGTCTTGTTCATCCCTTGCTTATTATAGTTCATCACGAAGCCTTTATAGCTTGGTGGCAGTCATTGAAGAACTTTGTCAATGACACGATCAACTGGAAGATCAACTCCCAGCTGAGTCAAGTGGTTATGGTACCCAGACATTCTGAGTATGTGTTCACTGACAGAACTATTCTCCTCCATTTTGCAGCTGTAGAACTTGTTGGAGACTTCATATCTCTCTACTCGGAAATATTAACTTCATATCTCTCTACTCGGGCATTTGTTTGAAACGTCTTTGAAGTCCCGATTCTAAGCCGTAAAGCACGACACATTGAACTATTGAGTAGTCATCAGCTTTGCTCTGCCAGACGTTCTTAACATCATCAGTAGCATCTGCGGCAAGCCTGGCACCCAGTGGTGCTTCCAGGACGTAATTCTTCTGTGTAGCAATGAGGATAATCCTCAAGTTACGGACCCAGTCCGTGTAGTTGCTGCCATCATCTTTCAACTTAGCTTTCTCTAGGAATGCATTAAAATTCAAAGGAACGATAGCACGAGCCATTGATCTACAACAACATAGATGTGCAAAATACTACTAGGTACTAAGTTTATGATAAATTAAAGTTCAATTAATCAAATTACTTAAGAACTCCCACTTAGATAGACATCCCTCTAATCATCTAAGTGATCACGTGATCCAAATCAACTAAACCATGTCCGATCATCACGTGAGATGGAGTAGTTTTCGATGGGGAACATCACTATGTTGATCATATCTACTATATGATTCACGCTCGACCTTTTGGTCTCAGTGTTCCGAGGCCATATCTGCATATGCTAGGCTCGTCAAGTTTAACCCGAGTATTCTGCGTGTGCAAAACTGGCATGCACCCATTGTATGTGAACGTAGAGCTTATCACACCCGATCATCATGTGGTGTCTCGGCACGACGAACTGTAGCAACGGTGCATACTCAAGGAGAACACTTGTACCTTGAAATTTAGTAAGGGGTCATCTTATAATGCTACCGACGCTCTAAGCAAAATAAGATGCATAAAGGATAAACATCACATGCAATCAAAATATGTGACATGATATGGCCATCATCATCTTGTGCTCATGATCTCCATCACCGAATTATCGTCATGATCTCCATCGTCACCGGCGCGACACCTTGATCTCCATCGTAGAATCGTTGTCGTCTCGCCAACTATTGTTACTACGACTATCGCTGCCGCTTAGTGATAAAGTAAAACAATTACATGGCGATTGCATTGCATACAATAAAGCGACAACCATATGGCTCCTGCTAGTTGCCGATAACTCTGTTACAAAACATGATCATCTCGTACAACAATTTATATCACATCATGCCTTGACCAT
This sequence comes from Triticum dicoccoides, assembly GCF_002162155.2. Taxonomy (NCBI): domain Eukaryota; kingdom Viridiplantae; phylum Streptophyta; class Magnoliopsida; order Poales; family Poaceae; genus Triticum; species Triticum dicoccoides. The sequence goes on along the minus strand of NC_041389.1, from coordinate 227,418,016 downwards.
ATCACATCACAGCAAGCCCTACAAAAAACAAGTTGGACGTCCTCTACTTCGTTGTTGCAATTTTTACGGGGCTACTACGGCTTCTAGCAAGAACCTTTCTTACCTACGCATCAAAAAGCATAACGATTATCAAGTGTGATGTTTTAACCTTCAACAAGGACCGTCTGTAGTCAAACTCAATTAAACTAAAGTTGGAGAAACAAACACCCGCCAGCCACCTATGTGCAAAGCACGTCGGTAGAACCAGTCTCATGAACGCGGTCATGTAATGTCGGTCCGGGCCGCTTCATCCAGCAATACCGCCGAATCAAAGTAAGACATTGGTGGTAAGCAGTATGACTATTATCGCCCACAACCCTTTGTGTTCTACTCGTGCATATAACATCTACGCATAGACCTGGCTCGGATGCCACTGTTGGCGAACGTAGGATGCAATTTCAAAAAAATTCCTACGATCACGCAAGATCTATCTAGGAGATGCATAGCAACGAGAGGGGGAGTGTATCTTCGTACCCTTGAAAATTGCAAAGAGGAAGCATTTATCAACGCGGTTGATGTAGTCGTGCACCTTCACGATCCGTCCCGATCAAGTACCGAACGTACGGCACCTCCGCGTTCAGCACATGTTCAGCTCGATGAAGTCCTCGCCTTCTTGATCCAGCAAGACGGGCGAAGTAATAGATGAGTTCCGACAGCACGACGAACGTGGTGACGGTGTTGGTGAAGAACAATCTCCGTAGGGCTTTGCCTAAGCACTACAGAAACTATGACGGAGGATAAACTAGAGGGGATGGGGATTGCCAGCACACGACTTGGTGTTTCCTGATATGTCTTGGGTGCTAGCCCTGCCCCTCTATTTATATGTTGAGCCTTGGGGTCGAAACTTGGAGTAAAAGCCTCCACAAAGTCAGTTTCACCCGAAAGGCAAGAGTCCTTCTCGGACTCCAGGGCCAGACACCAGGGTTCCTGGCGTCTGGACCCAGATGCCAGGGACCCTGGCGTCTGGCCCCTGGACTCTGCAAAACTTCCTTTTGCGCTTTCCAAAAACCTCGTGGGCTTTCCCTCTTGGTCCAAATAAAGTGTTCTTGTACCCAAATATTTCGGGAAACATCCGGAACCCCTTCCGGTGAATTCCGGAACCCTTCCGAAGACCAAACACTATTATCCCATATATCAATCTTTATCTTCAGACCATTCTGGAGTTTCTTATCATGCCCGTGATCACATCCGGGACTCCAAACAACATTCGGTCACCAACATACATAAGTCATATAATACTATATCGTCAATGAATGTTAAGCGTGCGGACTCTACGGGTTCGAGAACTATGTAGACATGACCGAGACACCTCTCTGGTCAATAACCAATAGCGAAACCTGGATGCCTATATTGGCTCCTACATATTCTACGAAGATCTTTATCGGTCGAACCGTTATAACAACATACATTATTCCCTTTGTCATCAGTATGTTACTTGCCCGAGATTTGATCGTCGGTATCTTCATACCTAGTTCAATCTCGTTACCGGCAAGTCTCTTTAGTTGTTCCATAATACATCATCCTGTAACTAACTCATTAGTCACATTGCTTGCAAGGCTTATTATGATATGCATTACCGAGAGGGCCCAGAGATACCTCTTTGATATTCGGAGTGACAAATCCTAATCTCAATCTATGCCAACCCAACAAACACCTTCGGAGACACCTGTAGAGCATCTTTATAATCACCTATTTATGTTGTGGCATTTGATAGCACACAAGGTGTTCTTCCGGTATTCAGGAGTTGCATAATCTCATAGTCTGAGGAACATGTATAAGTCATGAAGAAAGCAGTAGCAATGAAACTATAACAATCATAATGCTAAGCTAACGGATGGGTCATGTCCATCACATCATTCTCCTAATGATGTGATCCCGTTCATCAAATGACAACACGTGTCTATGGTTAGGAAACTTAACCATCTTTGATTAACGAGCCAGTCAAGTAGAGGCATACTAGGGACACTGTATTTTGTCTATGTATTCACACATGTATTAAGTTTCCAGTTAATACAATTCTAGCATGAATAATAAACATTTATCATGAAATAAGGAAATAAATAATAACTTTATTATTGCCTCTAGGGCATATTTCCTTTAGGAGGGCGCGCTCCCCATCCTCGTGGGCCCCTCATGGCTCCCCCGACCTAGTTCCTTCGCCCATATATACTCTTATACTCTCAAAACATCCAGGAGAGCCACAAAACCACTTTTCCACCGCCTCAACCTTCTGTACCTGTGAGATCCCATCTAGGGACCTTTTCTTGCGTCCTGCCGGAGGGGGATTCGATCACGGAGGGCTTCTACATCAACACCATTACCTCTCCAATGAAGCGTGGGTAGTTTACCACAGACCTTCAGGTCCATGGTTATTAGCTAGATGGCTTCTTCTCTCTCTTTGATTCTCAATACCATGTTCTCCTCGATGTTCTTGGAGATCTATTCGATGTAATATTCATTTACGGTGTGTTTGCCGAGATCCGATGAATTGTAGTTTTATGATCAAGATCATTTATGAATATTATTTGGTTCTTCTCTGAATTCTTATATGCATGATTTGATATCTTTGCAAGTCTCTTCGAATTATCGGTTTAGTTTGGCCTACTAGATTGACCTTTCTTGCAATGGGAGAAGTGCTTAGCTTTGGGTTCAATCTTGCAGTGTCCTTTCCCAGTGACAGTAGGGGCAGCAAGGCACATATTGTATTGTTGCCATCGAGGATAAAAAGATTGGGTTTTCATCATATTGCTTGAGTTAATTCCTCTGCATCATGTCATCTTTCTTAATGTGTTACTCCATTTCTTTATGAACTTAATACTCTAGATGCATGCTGGATAGCGGTCGATGTGTGGAGTAATAGTAGTAGATGCAGGCAGGAGTCGGTCTACTTGACACGGACGTGATGCCTATGTTCATGATCATTGCCTTAGATCTCGTCATAACTATGCGCTTTTCTATCAATTGCTCGGCGGTAATTTGATCACCCACCGTAATATTTGCTATCTTCAGAGAAGCCACTAGTGAAACCTTTGGCCCCCGGATCTCTTTTCCATTATATTGAATCTCTTTTCCATATTATTTAATCGTGTTTACATCTTGCTAGTTTTCGATCTACTATTTTGCAATCTTTACTTTCCGATCTATAAACCAAAAATACCAAAAATATTTACTTTACTGTTTATCTATCTCTATCAGATCTCACTTTTGCAAGTGACCGTGAAGGGATTGACAACCCCTTTATCATGTTGGGTGCAAGTTGTTGATTGTCATGTATTCGGTGACTTGTGCGTTGTCTCCTACTGGATTGATACCTTGGTTCTCAAAACTGAGGGAAATACTTACGCTACTATGTTGCATCACCCTTTCCTCTTCAAGGGAAAACCAACGCAAGCTCAATAGGTAGCAAGAAGGATTTATGGCGCCGTTGCCAGGGAGATCTACGTCAAGTCAAGTCATACCAAGTACCCATCATAAACTCTTCTCCCTTGCATTACATTATTCGCCATTCGCCTCTCGTTTTTGTAGTGATCACGATCCCAATGGTCCGAAGTCTCTGTGCTTAAGTGCCATCCCTGGATCGGTAATGCTGACACACACAGTACTCGAGGAATTATAGTAGAGTTCAATCACACACTTATTACATCGAGGTCCTCAAAAGAGTATGATTACACAAATAATATGGCTGAAGGCATCTAAACTAAATAACCGTGGAACCTTCGAAGGTAAATGAGTCCATCAACTCTAATGGCATAGCTGAGTTCATGATAACGACCTATCGCACCTTATTCGTCGTCTGAGAAGTCTGCAACATGAGACATTGCAGCCGTGTAGGTCAGCACATCTATAATACCTAAATAGTTCATCCCCACTATGTTATTTCTCTTGACATGCAGCCTATCCACCTCATCACATGTGTCACATCATCAACGTCATATTTATTTTTTCGATCAGCTTTGGTAACGCATCTCTTCACTGGAAATTTTTTGTTCGCCGGTTCATTTTTCATCATGGACCGCTATGTTTTCCGCTAAACGTCTGACCGCGTCGCTTCCTTCCTCCGATCGATCCCCCATGAAAGCGCACTATCGCACTGCTTTTTCCCACTTCAGTTTCAACACCACCGTAGAAATCTTTCCCCAATCCTCGCGGTGTGGTGGTTAGACAACAATCTCAGTGTGAGGGCACCCATCCTTCTCTTACCACCAGTCCGCTCGCCTCCTGTACGCTGGTGTTACTCCCCTTGGAAACCTCACTGGTCGATGGGTCGCGGGCAAAGCCGTGGTTCCATTGCTGCACACCCAGAACATTGAGTAGCCCAGCGGAATCAGCCTGTACGCACGTCATCTATTTGCCCCGGCCCTCCTTGCACCAGCGGCCTCAGACCCGTCGAAAGCAGACAACCCAGCCGCGACCCCCGATCTGTACAAGGAGTTCGGGTTCTGGTGGGAGGATCTCGACAAGGAGAAGCTTGCGGGGCGGGCAACATCCACGAGCATCATGTGTTCCTCTGCTACAAGGTCCCTGAGTAATTCTTGTCCATCTCCCCGTCTCTCGAATTGCTTTATGATTTCCTTAATTTGATGCAATGATGTTACGTTCGTATCCCTTTCCTCTTCTCTCGGCAGGAGCGGCCAAACTCAGCCTGCCAGTCACTGCTCGATGTTGATATTTCCTCTTTTTGTTGCCGCTATCTTGGTAGACGGAGCGGTGGGAGTACATATGGCCACCCCACATCTTCCTACGCAGGTCCTAGGCCTAGCGTGTCCCATGTGTACTTCTGTCGATATGTACTTCTGTGTGTGCCATGTGGGTAGATGCATGTCCACTAGCATCATCGATTCAACCTTAGTTAGGCCATGTCATCTCTTTTTTTATATGAACTGTTATTTTATCTCATATAGTGTTTTTCCACAATGTCTCATCGGAACAACTTTGTTTACTTACAATCTCTTCTTGACCTAACATATCTCTTGAGTATATTATTACTAGATCAATGGCCAATGTTGTACTATGTGCCAGCTTTCGGTATGCTGGAGGTATGCCCATTTGAACTGTGATGCCATTCTATTTTCAGTACACGGGCCATCCAGCTGGTGCTACTGATTCTGATCAGGCCGAGGGGAACTATCATGTAGAAGTACTTTTTCAGACTCTCAAACAGAGATTGGGTTATTTGCGCCTTAACCTCTCAACCCAGTTGATATTGGATGGTAATTATTCTTCATATTTAACCACTTATTTATGGACTCCGAAGAAGCCGACTATGGGGAGTCGGCCAGCGACTCCCAACTACCCGGTAATTAATGACGAGCGTGGCCACAGTGCGCCATACTCGCGGAGATCTCCGCCCGGCGCGACACTGTTGCCATGCCAGCCCTGACATCAGCCCCTGGGGCGGGGCCCTGTACCCACGACGTCTTGTCGGTACGGCCCGGAGACGGCGGGACCTACCAGTCAGCGAGAGTATTGAAGACAGTGGGTGCGCCGAGAGTCGGACCCGTTGGGAGTCGACCCCCCGGAGCCGGCCGGCCCGTCCCACGGGCCTCACACGCCATTAACCAGATGCGACCGGGGAATGGCCACAGTGATCGCCCACAGGCGGCGGCACTGTTGCCATAACCCCATGACCAGGCCCGCGTCATTAGAAGCACGGCTACAGTAATCCGCAGCCGGCAAGACCCGCCCGCGGTGGACGCGGGCTGACGCCCTCGTACCAGGCCAGTCAGCGGGACCCACTAGACGGCGGGCCCCAGGAGTCGGCGGAGAAGACGGCGCCTAAGAGACAGACGGCTGGGACCCGCGCCCAGCCGGTTTTACCATTGTAACCCTGGGGGGTAGGCCTATATAAACCCCCCAGGGCACCCATGCAAAGGGTTCGCATCTAGTAGCATTAGACAGAACACACCGGAGGGAGAGAACTAGCCTTGTCTTCTCCTTCCTCCAGAAACAGCTCTAGGAGCACCCTTGTATTCACTTTGCCTTAGTGATCATGCGGAGACCCCGCAGAGCAGCAGTAGGGGTGTTATCTCCTCGGAGAGCCCTGAAGCTGGGTAAGATCCGTCGGTGTGCATGTCTTTACCTCATCCCGTTTCCAGGCACCGGCGATGTTCTACTCGCCCCCACCATGATAAGCCATCCTTTGGCATATGTCGCACCCAACCCCCGACATTTGGCGCCCATCGTGGGGCCTGGTGCACCGTCATCCGGAGATCTGTTCTGGACGGGAACCCTCTTCCTCCCTGGCGAGCGCAGCCAGCCAGGCTCGCCAGACGGAGTCTGCATCGACGAGCTGCGCGGTGCTGAGGCCGCCTGTGCAGCGAGCAGCCTCGCCGAACTTGTCGGCGAGGTTCGACTCTCCGACGAACCTACATCCGACGCAGGCACGGGTGGCCCCGAAAGTCTCCTTGCGGGCCTCCTCGACCAACTCCACGTCGTCGGCGAGCCTGCCGTGGACTTGGAGTCCGTAGGCTCCACCGACCCGATGCTGGTCGACTCCGACGCCGTGTCGCTTGACACTTTCCCCACCAACGTGGTGGTCTACGACGAGCCGCTTCCTCACAAGGAGAGTGGCGGAAGTGCCGTCACGGAGGTGCTCGTCATCAGTCACGATGAGCGCTCCGGTGAAGAAGCTCAGGACCCGCTCGCCGCGGCCCTGCAAGACCTAACTGCGCCCATTCCAGAGGACGCATACGCTGAGACGCTGAGACACGCCGCCTTCAGATCATCGAAGGCACCAAGAGGCTGGCGAGCATGAGGCGCTTGTCAGAAGCCTACCAGCGCGAAATGGATCGCGCCGTGGGCGGCTCACCGGATCCGACTGGGCCAAGCCGCCTAGGCGCGGTCCGGCAACGCGGCGCGACCATCACCGACTTGTTCGGGGCAAAATGCCCCGTATACGCCACCCCTGCGGAGAACATCCGCGCCGCCCAAGCGGCGACTGACAAACTGAAGAACTTCGAAGGTGAAGAGCGCCGCATGATGACGGAGCGAGTCCAGCAGCTCCTCGACGCGGTTGCTGTGTAGAACGCGGCCGGCGGCCGCGCGGATGCGCTGCAACAACCGAATGACGACTTGCCTCCCCGCTGAGATCAAGGCGCGACATCTCGGACGCCGACTGGCACAATCCGCGGAAGGAAAGAGAAAGAGCCGGCTGTCAGTCACAGCCGGACTCGCATCACCATCGAGCGCGACCAAGACGGCCGTCCGAGAGCAGTGGAGCGGCGGGACGACTACCTGCCTCCCCCACCCAGAAGAGAACGACGAGTTTCCCCGCCGCGTGTTGAGCATCCGACTCTCGGTGGCCGCCTTGGCCGCCGAGAGGGAGTCAGAGAGAATGACGCCCGCCATCGGATCGACCGATTCCACCGATCCCTGGCGCTGGAAGAAGAAGATGAGCTGGGTCCGCCTTGCTTTGGACCCCGCATCCGGGACGAGCCCTTCCCCAAAGGGTTCACGCTCCCCCGAGACACACCCAAGTACACCGGCTCCGTGAAGCCAGAAGATTGGCTAATTGATTACTCCACGGCCATCAGTATACCGAACGACAACAAGCGAGTCGCCGTGAAGTACGTTCCACTCATGCTCAAGGGCACGGCCCGGACATGGTTGAACAGTCTGAAGCCCCGCAGCATCAACAGCTGGGTCGACTTCACCGAAGCCTTCATCCGCAACTTCACAAGCACGTACAAGCAACCTCCCAAGCCGCGCCAGCTTTCCTTGTGCGTGCAAGGCCCCGATGAGTCAACGCGCGACTACCTCAAGCGATGGGGCAAGCTCCGGAACTCCTGCGAGGGCGTGCACGAGGTGCAGGCTATCGAGTACTTCACAGCCGGGTGCCGAGAAGGCACCCTCCTCAAGCACAGACTCCTCTGCGACGAGCCAGAAACCCTCGACGAACTGCTGGTCATAGCAGACAAGTACGCCATAGTCGACTCATCCATGAAGACGGAGATTCAAGTCAATGCAGCTGGCAAAGTGGCCCCTCAGGCTCCTAGAACTCCAGCTGGAGACACCGATCGGCGACAACAACAGAGCGACCACAAACGCAAGGCCCAACCGCCGACTACCAGCAGTCGGTAGGTTGCGACAGTCGAAGATCAACAGCCGGAGGGGCAGCCTCCGGCCAAACGGCAGAAAGGCGGAAAATCCAATTGGTTGCCGGCCTTTTCCTATGAGCAGACTCTGGATGGTCCCTGCAAGTTCCGCAGTGGCGCGAAGCCGTCAAATCATACCACCCGAAAGTGCCACTGGCTCACCAGAATCGCCAAGGGAGACGGCCTCCTTCCCCCTCCGCCTGCTGGGCCACCGCCTCCACCGCCGCCCCAGCAGCCGGCTGCTCGGCCAGTCGACGCAGTACAAGACGAGTACCCTGAAGAGCATGGAGCCTATGTGGTGTTCACCAGTGTGGTCGATGATCGACGCAGCAGATGGCAGCAGCAGCAAGAAGTAAATGCAGTGGCATCAGATACTCCAGAATTTATGCATTGGTCCGAGAGGCCTATCAGTTGGAGCAGAGCGGATCACCCAGAGGTGATGCCGAATCCGGGCTCCTATGCCCTGGTCCTAGGTGCCACCTTGGCCACTGATAGGCGGGCCGCCCGCTTTTCGAGAGTGCTAATAGACGGAGGCAGTAGCATCAACATCCTGTACAAAGATACTATGGAGAAGCTAGGAATCAAGCAAAGACAGCTGCAGAGCAGCCGGACTGTGTTCCATGGTATTGTACCCGGCCTTTCCTACTCACCAATCGGCAAGATCCTGATAGACGTCATCTTCGGAGACAAAGATCATTTCCGCCGAGAGCCAGTCTGGTTTGAAGTAGTGGACCTTGAAAGCCCATACCACGCACTGCTTGGCCGACCTGCCTTGGCCAAGTTCATGGCGGTTCCTCACTACGCCTACCTCAAGATGAAGATGCCAAGTTCCAAGGGAATTCTGACCGTAGCCGGCGACTACAGGAAGTCGTCCGCCTGCGCAGCCAAGAGCAGCCGGCTGGCCGAGTCCCTGGTGATTGCAGCTAAGAAGCGGCTCCTTGACCGGGTCGTGGCAATGGCCGGAAAGCAACCAGAGATGTCGCCTGACCCCAAGGAGTCGGAAGCTGAGGGTTCGTTTAAGCCAGCCAAAGAGACCAAGAAGATACCCTTGGACCCGGAGCGCCAAGAGAGGTACGCTGTCATGGGTACAAACCTTGACAGTAAATAGGAAGGCAAGCTCGTCGATTTCCTCCGTGAGAATCGAGACATCTTTGCATGGTCCCCCAAAGACATGCCAGGTGTACCAACGGAATTCGCCAAGCACAAGCTACATGTCAGGCCGGATGTGAAACCCGTTAGGCAGCCCTTGCGCCGCCTGTCAGAAGAGAAGAGAAGAGTCGTTGGAGAAGAGATAGCCCGGCTTCTTGCAGCCGGCTTCATCATGGAAGTGTTTTTTCCAGAGTGGTTGACAAACCCGGTTTTGGTATTGAAGAAAAACAAGCAGTGGCGGATGTGCATTGATTACACAAGCCTCAACAAAGCCTGCCCAAAGGATCCGTTTGCCTTGCCAAGAATCGATCAGGTGATAGACTCCACAGCCGGATGCGAGCTGTTGAGTTTCTTAGATGCATATTCAGGGTATCACCAAATGAAGCTGAACCCAGCAGACAGACTGAAGACCGCCTTCATCACGCCGTTCGAAGCCTTCTGCTACCTGACCATGATGTTCGGCTTGAGGAATGCCGGCGCCACCTTTCAGCGTTGCATGCAGAAATGCCTCCTCAAGCAACTCGGCAGGAATGCCCATGTCTACGTGGATGATGTAGTGGTGAAGACGGAGAAGCGTGGGACGCTGTTGGAAGACCTCAAGGAAACCTTTGAGAACCTGCGCCGATTCCGGATCAAGCTCAACCCTGAAAAGTGCGTTTTCGGAGTACCAGCCGGCCAGCTCCTTGGCTTCCTGGTCTCCGAACACGGCATAGAGTGCAATCTAGTGAAGGTCAAGGCCATCGAGAGAATGGAAGTACCCAGCCAACTGTTAGATGTGCAGAAGTTCACTGGCTGCTTGGCGTCCATCAGCCGATTCATTAGTCGGCTGGGCGAGAAGGCTCTCCCTTTGTATCAATTGATGAAGAAGACCACCTTTTTCGAGTGGAATCACAGGGCAGATGAAGCATTTCTCCAGCTGAAGAAGATGTTGACTACTCCCCCTGTGTTGGCGGCTCCGACTCCTAAAGAGCCCATGCTCGTGTACATCGCCGCCACCAGCCGAGTAGTCAGCACAGTCATTGTAGTCAAACGCAAAGAGGAAGGCAAGGTGCTCCCTGTCCAGAGACCGGTATATCACCTGAGCGAGGTACTGTCGACCTCCAAGCAGAACTACCCCCCATTACCAGAAGATGTGCTACGGTGTGCATTTTGCCGCCAAGAAGCTGAAGCCTTACTTTCAAGAGCATCCAATCACTGTGGTTTGCACAGCCCCGCTGGCCGAGATCATTGGAAGCCGAGACGCCTCTGGCCGAGTAGCCAAATGGGCCATAGATCTGGCTCCTTACACCATCTACTACCAGCCCCGCACCACCATCAAGTCGCAAGCACTGGCCGATTTCCTCGTCGACTGGGCTGAGACCCAGTACCTACCGCCAGCGCCCGACTCCACCCATTGGTGGATGCATTTCGACGGCTCCAAGATGCGTACCGGCCTGGGAGCCGGCGTCGTCCTCACCTCCCCCAAAGGCGACAAGCTCAAGTATGTGCTGCAGATCCACTTCGCCGCCTCCAACAATGTCGCCGAATATGAGATGCTCATTCATGGACTCTGGCTTGCCAAAGAACTCGGCATTCGTCGGATCCTGTGCTATGGCGACTCCAATTTGGTGGTCCAACAGTCATCCGGCGACTGGGACGCCAAAGATGCAAACATGGCGAGCTATCGTTTCCTGGTGCAGCAACTCAGTGGATACTTCGAGGGGTGCGAGTTCCTTCACGCGCCAAGAAACGACAACGATCAAGCAGACGCCTTGGCACGAATCGGCTCCACCCGCCAAGCAATACCGTTCGGCATCGCTCTTCAGCGCCTCCTTAAGTCGTCCATCAAGCCTTCACCAGAATCAGACTCCATCTTTGTGTCGGCTCCTCCCGAAGAGGTCGGATCCGACTCAAGAGCCCCAGCAGACGGCCCCAAGGAAATTACAGTCGAAGCCAGCCTGGGGACTTCAGAACTCGGCCCAGGGACTGCGCCAGTCGGCCCGGGGACTGCGCCAGTCGGCCCGGGGACTTCGTCAATCCAGCAAGCGGCCGCAGACGCCAGCCCGCCGCCTCCCAACCCAGTCGCCCTTGTCCAAGTCGCTGTGGTGGCGGTCGAAGAAATAGCAGCACCCTCCTGGGCGTAGCCCATCCTCAAGTTTCTAGTGAACAGAGAGCTGCCAACTGATGAGATCTTGGCTCGGCAAGTGCAACGCCGAGCGGCAGCATACACCATAGTCAATAGAGAGCTGGTCAGGCGCAGTGTCACTAGTGTCTACCAGCGCTGCGTAGAGCCAGAACAAGGCCAAGTAATTCTCAAAGACATTCATCAGGGCGAGTGCGGCCACCATGCAGCTTCAAGAGCACTCGTCGCCAAAGCCTTTCGACACGGTTTCTTCTGGCCGACTGCCCTGGAAGAGGCTAAAGAGTTAGTCCAAAAATGCAAGGGGTGCCAGAAGTTCCGCTCGAAACCACTTCAGCCGGCTTCCATGCTGAAGACAATCCCCATCCCCTGGCCCTTTGCAGTTTGGGGCCTGGACATGGTGGGACCATTCAAGATGGCCCGAGGCGGCCTAACCCACCTGCTTGTCGCGGTGGACAAATTCACCAAGTGGATAGAAGCAAAGCCCATCAAGAAGTTGAACGGTCCGACTGCAGTGACTTTCATTGCCGACATCACGGTGCGGTACGGCATACCGCACAGCATCATCACCGACAATGGCACAAGTTTCGCCAAAGGCGCCTTGGCCCGTTTCTGCGCGACACAGGGCATCCGACTGGACTTAGTGTTTGTTGCCCATCCGCAGTCAAACGGCCAGGTGGAGCGAGCAAACGGCCTCATCCTGTCCGGCATCAAGCCTCGACTGGTCGAACCTCTAAAGCGTTCGGCCGGCTATTGGGTTGAGGAGCTGCCAGCCGTCCTCTGGAGTCTGCGCATGACTCCAAACAAGTCAACCAGCTTCACGCCTTTCTTCCTCGTCTACGGTGCCGAAGCCGTCATCCCGACGGACATAGAGTTCGACTCTCCACGAGTCACCATGTACACCAAAGAGGAAGCTGAAGAAGCACGTCAAGATGGCGTCGACCTGCTGGAAGAGGGCCGGCTGTTGGCACTCAGCCGGTCCGGCATCTACCAGCAGAGTCTACGCCGATACTACAACCAAAAGGTCAAGCCGAGATCGTTTCAAGAGGGCGACCTTGTGCTCCGGCTGATTCAGCGAACAGCCGACCAGCACAAGTTGTCGGCGCCTTGGGAAGGCCCCTTCATCATCAGCAAAGTGCTGGGCAACGGCTCCTACTACCTAATCGATGCTCAGAAGCCTCGAGCACGCAAGAGGGACGACTCCGGCAAGGAGTCAGAACGGCCATGGAACGCAAATCTTCTCCGAAGATTTTACAGTTAATGCAGTATGTACCAGGCTATCCTTTGTGTTAAAGTACCAAGACTTTGGGCCCCCGAGACGAGCTCGGGGACTATCCTTTTTTGTTATCTGTATGATAAGAATTATGCCTTCGAGTATGCTACTCTTTGTCATGCCGCTTGGCACCGGGTTCGACTAGTCGGCCCGGGGACTTGCCATCTTGCGCTATGAAATGCTTCCTGCAGTCGGACAAGTAGTGTGCTGCGCTTAAGCCGCCTCCTGTCAAAAGCCACAGCTCACAGAGCGACTGTTGGTAGGCAGAGAATAAGCAAGAACGAGCGCACACACGAAAAATGGCTAAGGACTCAAAGCGTATGCATAGCCCAAGCCGGCTCCCAGCCCCTCTCTGCAGAGCCGACTCTTGAATAGTCGGCTCACCGCCTTCTATCCCACTTGTTAAAAAACTCTAAAAAGGCGAAGTACTTGCCTTCCCTAAAGTAGCCAAGCATTTGACCTGCGGCAGCCCGCGGAGCGACTGTCCGTCTGGCAGAGCAGCGACTATGGGAAGGCGGCAAAGGAAAAAGCCAAAAAGAGCAATAAGCAAGGAAAGATAGAAGGCAGATAGATATTTACATAAGCAAAGGCCTCTGGCCGAGTTCAAAATACACCCCGCGGGTGGAATTGTGCAAATTAACAAGTTCTTCAAAGACTATGAAAACAGATAAAGTAAGGACAAGACGGCAGCCGAAGGAGCAGCAGACGGGTTCGGCGGGTCGGCGGAGACGGCGGTGTCAGGCGCTGGAGCGGCCGGCTTGGCAGTCTCGGTTTGATTGTCTCCGGCGGCAGCCGGCCCGGTTGGACGCGGCTCGTTGCTGGAGGCACGATCGAGCTGAGGTTGGTCGTCCGCTCCGTCTTCTGGCGCCTCCGTCTCGTCCTCGTCCCCCGCCTCGTCTTCCTCCTCGGTGCTGGAGCTGATCACCTCCGCCGAGTCCTCGTCGTAGTCGGGGTTCATCCCGAACCACTCCGGAGGCACCTCCTCACCGTTCGCGGCCCGCTCGGGAACGAAGACGCTGGTGTCGGTGTAGTCGGTGATCGCCGCCGCACGCTCGATGAGGGTGCCTTCCACAGCCGCCAGTTCTGCCTGGGCCTCTGACCGGAACGCGGCCAGCCGGTCCAGGTCCATCCCTGGATACCAAGCCTTGATGAATTCCAAGGCCCGGTGCACTCCAGCCCGGGCCGAGGAACCCTTCCAAGCCTCAAGACGGTCGGCCGCGACCTCCAACCAGTCGGCAGTTCGACTGGCGGTGCGCAGAGCCGGCATGCCTGGCCACAGGGCGGAGATTGCCTGGGCCCCGACACATTGAAGCCGGCGCAGCAGCTGATGAGCCAGCCGCAGACGGGTCTCGATGCTCAGTAGCTGCTCGTCGACGGTCAGGGGGGCGTTGGTGGCGATCTCCTCGCCATTCGCCCTCCGCGTCTCGCGATCAGCCTCGATGGCTCGATTGACCGCTTGCGAGTGGCCAGGGAAGAAGTCTGCCCAAAACAGAAAGAAGCAGAGAGAAAATTAGTAGTCGGCCTGACTTGCAGTCGGCAGCTCAAGGAAAGAAAGAAAAGAAACTCACCATCGACGATGTCCTTGATCTCGTGGAAGCCGGAAGTCAGCATCGCCTCCCTGTCGGTCCAGGAGGAGCGCTCCATCTCGAACTCGGCCAGGAGAGCAGTCTCTTTCTTCCCCGCCTCGTCCTGGGCTGCCTTCAGCAGCTACTTCTGCTCGGCCAGCAAGTCGCGCTCTTTGGCGAGCTTGCCGCACTACTCCTCCTTGGCACGAAGGGCCGTGCTGACTTCGCCCAACTGTTCCTGAAGAGCGGCATTGGCCTCTGAAAAAAAAGAGAAGAGTCGTTAAGTCGTCAGCAGCAAAGGTCGCCGGGAAGATCCGGCCCGACTGCTTAGCAGTCGGCCCGAATCTCGGGGACTATAGCCCGCGGGTGCGCCAGCGCGCCCCCGCGGAAAAAAAGAAGAACTCACTCTGGCTCTCCGACAAGTCGGCAGTCCGCTTCTCCAGCCGCTCAACGTTACGGTTGTAGGCGGTGACACGGAGGTTGTGGTACTCCTGCGATAAAAAATCAGACAAAGACAAAAATAAGGAACTCGCCGGACTGAGTTCCGGGCCACCTGCGCAGCAGCCGGCCCGAAACTCGGGGACTACACCCAGTGGGTGCGCTGGCGCGCCCCCACAGAGAAGAATGAGAAAAGGCAAAGTCAAAAAATAAAAACGTACTCGGATAGACGCTCGCGACGCCAGATGCGCCCTGGTGCAGCCCTGGATGGCTTCTCCTTCAGCTCGCAGCTTCGCCTGCACATCCAGGAGCGCCCGGTTCAGCGGACCGTCGCCACCTCCTCGCACCCATCCAGTAGGCGTGGCACTTGATGCCTCAACATCTGGAATGGCTGAGCTGGCGGCGCCGGTTTCCAAGGGGCGCGGCGCCGAGACCGCCTTCACGAGACGGCAGCGCGCCGGCGAGGCGACTTGAAGAAGCAGCCTCGCCAACGCCTCGTCCTTAGCCGGCGGCACTGGAGGGCCCGCCGGCTGCTTGCCATGCGGCGGAGGCGGCGGTGGCGGCGAGGCCGTGCCCGACGTAGAGGCCTCGCCTCCGTCCCTCTCCACGATGAAGTGCTCCCCGCCGACTTCTCCAGTCTGCCCCGTGAACTCCGGGGGCGGCGGCGCGGAGCTCAGCGGGACGACGAGCAACGCTGACTGGCGGCGCGCGGCCTCCTCGGCCTGCTGTTTGGCCGCGGCCGCGGCTTCGGCCTCCTCCAGCCTCTTCTGGGTGGAGGCCACCGCCTTCTCGGCCTCCGCCTTCTCCAGATGGTCGGCCTCTTCCTCGTCGCGCTTCTCCCGCGCGTTGCGCTCCATCGCCTCCCGGAGGTCGGTGGCGGGGTCAATCCGCCGGGTGTTGACGGACGTCTCGGCCGACCCCATGACAGAGGGGACGGCGACCCTCTCAAGAGAAAGAGGGGCCCTGAAGTAGAAAGCAGAATGAAAAGACTCGGAAAGGAGCCGTCCAAAGAAACAAGAACAAACGATAGTCAGCACTTACGCAGAGACCAGCGGCGGCTTCTTCACTTCCTTGCGGAAGCGGTTGGACTTCGCGATCGCCTCCTCCCGCTTGGTCGCAGCGTCCGCCCCCTTGAACTTTTTCGGCCGACCGCCGAGTGAACTCGGCACGGCCCGACGCTTCTTCGCGCCGACTTGACCAGCCAAGCCGGCGGAGGAACTCGCGCCTAGATGGCCGGCCTTCAGTTGACGATGTGGGACAACCTCGTCGTCGCCCTTGTCCTTCGGCCAGTCGGCGAAGGTCGCTGAGGGCCAGAGTCCGCCTTCCGCTCCTCCTCCCCCGCCTTCGGCGTCGGCTTCCATCGCCGCCGCCCCCAAGTCGGGGTCGTCGATGTCGCTCTCCGCGCGGTCTGGGGCGAACTCGTGGGGCTGCTCGGTGGCGCCGGCTGCAGGCTAGATGAGGGGGTTCTGACTCAGAGAACCGAGAAGATCAGAAGTAGGATTCGGCTATGAAGAAAAACAGAAGCAAAAGATTTGACTCACCACAGGCGGGGGGGGGGAGGGAGGGTGGCACGTGAGTACGGCTCCTTGCCGAACTGCCAATCTTCCGCGAGCTCGCAGTTCGCGATGTGGTTCACCACGTTCGCCACCTCCGCATGGGGCATCTCCCAGGTGCTCATCCGGCTCGGATCTCGGCGGTCGCTCATCTGACAGATCAGATGAGGTCGGCCTTGGAGTGGGAGGACTCGGCATGCCACGAAGGCAGCCAACAAGTCGGCCCCGACCAGGCCTTTCGACTGTGTCAGCACTCGGAGTCGGGCGACGGCAGCGGTGCCGGCAGGAGACAACATCTTGGCCCGATTCGACCAGCTGGGAAGCCTCCCAGTCGGCGCGCCGGCTTCATAATGCAGCAGGTTGACCCGGTCGCCTTCTGTGGCAACATTCTTCACGTAGAAGTACAAACGTTGCCACATCTTCACCGACTTGATCAGCGCGATGGAGGGGAAGGGGTTGTCGGCGGTCGACCTACGCATGGCGATGAAGGCGCCACACTGAGCAGGTATGCCGGCGACGTGCGTGCCGAGCTTCGACTGGAAGAACTCTCCCGACAGCTCGAGGATGGGGAGAACACCGAGAAAACCCTCGCACAGGGTGGCGAAGGCGGCCAGCAGCACCACCATGTTCGGGGTGAGGTGGTGCGGCTGGAGTCCGTTGAATTCCAAGAACGAGCGGAGGAAGCCGCTCGCCGGCAGGCCCATGCCGCGCATGAGGTGCGAGCGGAATATGACCCGCTCGCCCTCCTCCGGCGCCAGTGTTATCTCCCCCTCCGGTGCGGCGCGGGCTCGCACCAGGTGTGCGCCGGGGAGCCGGCGCGTCCTGCGGAGGTGCTCGATGGCGTCGTCATCCACCCGGGAACCGTCCCACGCGCCGGAGCGGACAGCAGAGGCCGCGGCGGAGGAAGAGCTCATCGTTGCGGAGCGGTGTAGCGTGGTGCGGCGAAGGCAGGAAGAAGGAGAGGAAGGAGGAAGCAGGGGAAGCCGGGAAGAACGAGCGCGCGCTTCGCCGTCCCGCTTCCCCCGCCTATTTATAGCCTCAAAGGCTGAGAAGCCGATGGGGCGGCGTGGGGATTAAATGCGCGCGAGCCCCCACGCCCCTCACGATTAAACCCATGAAGTTACTGCGCGCAGTAACGACGTGGGGAGCCCAACCGCCCGCCCGGCCGCAACGGATCCGTTCGCGTGCCGAGGCGTGGTAGTGGCGGGCCCCGCCTGACGGCCTGTCCCGTCGTGCGCGTGGGCAGGCAGACTGCCCCTGCCACGTGGCACCGCGCGACGGGGCCGCGGCGGGCGACCATGGGAAGCGTATCAGGCACGCCGCCTGGTTCCCGCCACGACGTTCGATACACCCCAAGGGGCAAGACGGCCCTCGGCGAATCCGACTCCAGCCAGTCGGCTTGAGCATGTCGGCTCTCGGAGAAACCGACTCCAGCCAATCGGCTTGGAGGAAGGCGGCCATCAAAGATTGCTTTCCCCCATCTAAAGAATGAAACTGCTGAGGCGCACGACGTATCAACCTCGGAGCCTCACCAGCTTCGGGGACTACTGTCGGAGTAATGGGCCACGGGTAGGCTAACCCGAGTCCCAGAACCTTTCAAGACATCGGGGCAGACTGCACCCCTCAAGTACCTACGGCGACTCCAAGATAAGCCGAGTCCCAGAAGGCGACTCCAAGATAAGCCGAGTCCCAGAAGGCGACTCCGAGACGACCCGAGTTCCCGAGGCGACTCTCATCCAGGACGAGTCCCAGAGGCGACTCCGAAGAAGCCGACTATGGGGAGTCGGCCAGCGACTCCCAACCACCCGGTAATTAAAGACGAGCATGGCCACATTGCGCCGTACTCGTGGAGATCTCCGCCCGGCGCGGCACTGTTGCCATGCCAGCCCTGACATCAGCCCCTAGGGAGGGGCCCTGTACCCATGACGCCTTGTCGGTACGGCCCGGAGACGGCGGGACCTACCAGTCAGCGAGAGTATTGAAGACGGCGGGCGCGCCGAGAGTCGGACCCGTTGGGAGTCGCCCTCCTGGAGCCGGCCGGCCCCTCCCACGGGCCCCACATGCCATTAACCAGATGCGACCGGGGAATGGCCACAGTGATCGCCTGCAGGCGGCGGCACTGTTGCCATAACCCCATGACTAGGCCCGCGTCATTAGAAGCACGGCTGCAGTAATCCGCAGCCGGCAAGACCCGCCCGCGGCAGACGCGGGCTGACGCCCTCGTACCAGGCCAGTCGGGGACCCACCAGACGGCGGGCCCCAGGAGTCGGCGGAGAAGATGGTGCCTGAGAGACAGACGGCTGGGACCCGCGCCCAGCCGGTTTTACCATTGTAACCCTGGGGGGTAGGCCTATATAAACCCCCCAGGGCACCCATGCAAAGGGTTCGCATCTAGTAGCATTAGACAGAACGCACCGGAGGGAGAGAACTAGCCTTGTCTTCTCCTTCCTCCAGAAACAGCTCTAGGAGCACCCTTGTATTCACTTTGCCTTAGTGATCATGCGGAGACCCCGCAGAGCAGCAGTAGGGGTGTTATCTCCTCGGAGAGCCCTGAAGCTGGGTAAGATCCGTCGGCGTGCATGTCTTTGCCTCATCCCGTTTCCAGGCACCGGTGATGTTCTACTCGCCCGCACCATGATAAGCCATCCTTTGGCATATGTCGCACCCAACCCCCGACATTTGTTTTGTTGTATTTACCTGCATGGCCATTCTAATAGGCATTAGTTATTCAGGTTCGGACCTTATTGCTTGATGCAAGCCGTTTTATTTTAGCTCTTCTGCTTTCACATTTGTTCAAATATGAGGGTTTTGGTTGTTTCTTCATGTATGTGATGTAAGATTTCAGTTAGAGATCGAGTATAGCAATTTCTCTGTGTCGCTACTGATTTCAAATATTGAAACTATGTACCCTGTCGGCACCACATTTCTGTGATAACATTGTCGATTCATGAACTCCATTTACATATAAACAGGGAATGTTCTAAAAGTTAATCTCAGAGATGCATATGATCATATAGTTCCTAGCTCAATCAAGTCAATCAATTTCATTAGAGTATATAGTTTAGTAAAATTACCTTCAGGTTAATCCTTTCATGCATGTGAGCAGATGTTGTAGCACCACATAGCTAACATTTTTTCCCTTAATATGCATCTATCACTGAGTTGATTGGCATGCTAACGTCCCGCAATAACGCGCGGGGAATCATCTAGTTGAATATGTTGGCAGAGTTACACTGTAAAGCAATGAATGCAAGAACTACATCTACATGCAATATTTGGCTATCGAGGCTCTAAGTTCAATGTTTTGCATGAAGCTAGTTTTTCCCTGCAACAAAGGAATAAATTTTATTTACTACTTCCAAGTTGTACCAATATTTGAGAAGGTTCCTCCAACTCAAACCCAATTAAACAAGTATCATCATTAAACCCAAATCAATTAATTTAAGAGTGATGAGATCAACAATAATATCCAATTCCAGATACTTAAGATGTCCATAACCGTGGAGGTAGAGGCAAAGGTGTCCCGTCTTTCAATGAGATGGTGATTGTCGTTTTGAAGGAGTAGACTTTGACGATCCGACTACGTACGTGCGAGGATGTCGCGCCTTAGCAATCGCTAAACCAACTCCGAGAGGTTATTGACCACGCCGGAGCACGATCAACCTGACCACGAGGGTCTATTTCCTGCGAGCAAACGAAGAACAAGCAAGAAACTGAAACTGCAATCTGGACACTGCGAATATAAGATGAAAGCTTTATTGATCAAGATGGGGTTCTGTTACGTCTTGGTCTGGTCGTTGAACACAAACGAAGTACGCGAAGTTGCAACTATGGCAAACTTTTAATCTAAACAAAACCCAAAGTCTAAACGACGCCCTAAGGGTTGTATATATGGAGGAAGAGGGGGGAATTTCGTGGCCCTTGAGGGAGGGGTCCGAAACCAACCCTAACTCTTGCTTCCCCACACATACGGACTCTAAAAACAGCCTATAATCAAGTATTTCGAAAATACATGGGCCTGGCCCAATAATAAGGTGACACAACACCTTGAATAGCCTATGGACGAAAATTATGAAGTAGCATCTTGTATATTTCGTCCACGGCTTCATGCACTCATTATGGTGGCTTCAACCTCCTGAAATCATCACTTGTAACTCCGTTCTTGTTCCCCTTGCGCATGCCATCATATCCATGCTTGTTCTTGCTCCAATGATCATCCTTCTCCAAGCTAGGCCCTTCATTTGTGAGCAAAACAAATGTATCTAGTTTAGGCAGCATCATATTCTCATGAACATTAGAATCATTACCAAGAAACGAAAGTACCTGGTAATTTAATTAGCATGCGCAAGCTCTAGTAACTGGTCAAGTATGTATAGCAGCAGGGGCTGTGGGTGTAACAATGGTATTGATGTCCTCATCATCTAACCATGATTAGTTTATACACTCTGCAAAGGTTGCACAATTTTCCCCACAAGACTCGACCGCATCCATGATCGAAAGATTGAACATAGTCTTTCTGAAGCATTAACTCTCTACTCCGGGTAGACTGGTACACCTACTTTCCCCTACATCTGCTAGTGCACCTCTTCAAGAGCTCATACAACTTGCTCAGGTATGCCAGAGCCCATAATGGCTTGTGGCTGCACATGGAAGTTCCTATGCATGAAATATCATATGATCCCTTTGAGCCTGGGTGGCGAACCGAGGAAAAATCACACGGGTACTCCGGGATTTCCCAATGGACAAGCACTGGATTCTCCAGGTGCCCCAACCAATCCACCCAGATGTGTATTAAAGTTGCCACCTTAATGTTATCCAAGATTAATAACTCTCACAACTTCCATGTGTATCACGATCCAATCCCCGTCTACGAGCATGGCTAAGAAATAATTGAGCATAACATATATTCCCGGGGTGATCAAAGGTATTAGGTTCCTACCTCAAGTACTACAACCAAACCACATGTTCCCAATCCTACTCATGCAAATATTTGAGGGGCAAAACTAATGCATAGTAAAAACTGGGTATTGAAAAGTATGATCAAAGTGTAACTTGCCTTGTTGATGATCTGCAAACTCTATAGATTCATAGTAACAAGCTTCACACTCCAGGTAATCTAGCGTAGACAAACAGTAGCATACATAAGCAATCAATCTAACGAAGCAAAGAGAAATCGAGAAAAGATCCAAATAAAACTCAAAACAAGCAAACAACTAAACTAAACAGAAAACAAAGCCAATTAGCATTATTATCATGTGGATTAGATCTTAACAGCAGATACAAGTGATTATCTATGATTTGCAAAAAGAATCAACTCAAACGGAGCTACGAAACTCAAGCTACAAACGAAACAAGATCGAATACTAATCTGAACTAAACTCAAAATTTAAATTGTCAAAATCATGTTCAAGTTGGTTTACTGGAAAGAGGGGATCGTTACGAAGATTTAGGCGCTGGTTTCATCTAATTTGGACAAACGAGCTAAAAGTTACGCTAGTTTTAAGATCAGGGGATAAATCACGATAAAACTATTCGCGGATAAGTCCCTGACCGAAAATTAAACTAAAAAGAAAAATCTATCGGACGAATGTCCGCTAATAGAGACTAACGAATGAACTCGTTCTTTAACAGAACTATTCAAGTGAACATCCGCTATTTAAGCGTACTAAAAAACCGATCTAAACCGAAACTAAAAAAAGAAGAATAACCGGTGAACCGGGACGGTTTTATACCTGTTCGGGTGGGTTCTGCCGGCGGCGGCGGCGGTCTTCGGGCGAGGCGGCACCGGCGGCGAGGCGGGCGGCGGCTCTGGCGGTGGGTGGCATCGGTGGCGAGGCAGGGCGCAAGCGATGGTGGCAAGCGGCTGCGCGGGGCTGCGGTGGCGGCAGCTTGGACGAGGTGAAGGCGGCGGGGCCGAAAGCGGGCGGCGGCGCGGACTTGCGGCGAGGAGAGGGCGGCGGGGTGGCGGCTTATAAGGAGGGGGTCGGGGGCAGTCCGACTTGGGGCAGGGGGCGGCGACCCGGACTCCAGCCGGAGTCCGGCTTGGGCACAACGGCGATGGCGGTTGCGGGTGCTGGGCCGTGGCCTGGCTCGGCTGGGCCGGCCGAGTGCAGCGCGCGCATTGTCTTTTTTTAAACGGTTCCGCGAAGAAAAAATATCCTAATAAATAAAAATAAAATTCCTAAAATTTCAGAAACAATTTTTACCGTCCCTACCTAATATTTGGGACAAGATGAACATTTTTCTGGACTAAATGAAATTTTTAAAAATGCATATTTTTCTCTAATTCAAATAAAATTGCAAATAAAATGTAGATAAAATAGTTTGACTTCAAAATTTCGTTTCCAATATTTCTCCTCTATTTTGAAGAAGTCATTTTATCTTCTCTCATTTATTTTATTGTTTGAAATAATTGGAAAGAAATTTATGAAAATCAAAATGATCCACTTTTCAAATTTGAAATAAATTCAAATTTAAAATTTAAATGAAACCTCCAACTCTCTCCTTGGGTCCTTGAGATTCTTAAGATTTCTTGGATCACAACCAAATGCAATAAAATATGAAATGCACATGAATGATCTATGTATTACATCCAAATTGAAAATTTGGGATGTTACAAACCTACCCCCCCTTAAGATGAATCTCGCCCTCGAGATTCGGGTTGGTCAGCAAAAAGGTTGGGTGGTCCTTGCGGAGGTCTTCTTCTCACTCCGAGGTGGCTTCCTCTCGGTATGATGGCTCCATTGAACTTTGCAAAACTTGATAACCTTGCTGCGAGTAACTCGGCTGGAAAACTCGAGAATCTTAACTGGCTTCTCTTTATAGGCCTGATCACTATCCAACTGAATTGCTTCCAGGGCACTGTATCTCTCAGAGGAATGTCGGCCATTTCTGCATGGCACTTCTTCAACTGGGAAATGTGAAACACATCATGAACTCCTGACAATCCTTCGGGCAATTCCAACTTGTAGGCAACTTCTCCCATGTGTTCCAAAACTCTGTATGGTCCCACAAAACGTGGTGCTAGCTTTCCCTTGACTCCAAAACGCTTAACTCCTCGAAGTGGGGACACACGAAGATATGCTCTGTCTCCGACTTCGTAGGCTACCTCCTTGCGTTTAGTATCCGCATAACTCTTCTGCCTGGACTGGGCTACCTTGAGTCTGTCCCTAATTAACTTAGCCTTCTCCTCAGAATCTCTGATTAAGTCTGGTCCGAACAACTGTCTATCTCCAACTTCATCCCATGATAATGGTGTCCTGCACCTCCTTCCGTACAAAGCTTCGAAAAGGGCTATCTTCAAACTGGCTTGGTAACTGTTGTTATAGGAGAATCTGCATAGGGCAAATTGTCATCCCAACTAGATCCATAATCTAGCGCACAAGCTCTCAACATCCCTCCCTCAATCTCCAATCAACAGCTCACACGTTTCACATTACGTTAATTACGTAACTGGGACTACGTAGGTGTAGCATTACTCGTCCTAAAAAACCCAACTAAGCTAACCTCCCAGCATATCGCGTGGAAAAGACCCGGCCATGCCATTTGGCCGGAATTACCGGATTACTACTAGTAGTATCGATGGATCGCGCGAAGCACCAAGTTTTTTTGAGGGGGCAAAGCACCAAGTTTAAAAGGAAAAAAGTCGGTACACTCACAGCACGCCTGTCGCGGTCGCATTGCACCCCTCACACGATCGGTCCTACACACGGCTCATGCAAACGGAACGCGCTTCGGCTTGGCTCTTCACTGACACGTGGGACTGCACTTGGAGAAACCGACCATGCGCCAAACTCCCCCACCCACCGCGCGAAAATCCTCCCCCCCAAATCCCAAATTCAACCGCCCTTCGGCCAACTAGCCAATAATAATCCCCTAACCCCCTCCCCCGCCCCCCCACTCCATTCGCTCTGCCAAAGCCGCCCTCCCCGCTGCATTGATATGTTGGCGCCGTGATTCGTTGAGGGGATGCACGGCGATCCTCTCGCTCCCATAGTATGCTCTCATACACTACCGTCCTCTAGCCACACCGCCACTACTGGTGATGTTCTTCTGGAGACACATGACGGTCAGCTTCTCCCATGGTACACACATTCTAGACTGAGGCCCCGTGCATGTCGGAGTAGCGCCAAATGTTAGCTAATAGATGTTGTTAATCTCACTATTTGCTGAAGTAGTTTACAGTCAGTATGCTTTGCTTAAGAAGCTTCATTGCCCTGTTCTGCACTCAATCTGCTTAGCTGAGATGGCATGCCACGCCCGATTAGTTGCTAAAATATCATGCCATATATTTATTGAGACGTAGATTGCCATGGTCTAGTAGACAATCAGTTAGGTGAAATAGCTCTGCACCGTTTTATTCTTGATCTTTGTTGCTAAGATGGCCTTTGATGGCTATGTGCTCGCCCTCATTAACTGGTAAAATAGCCTACTATAATTTAGCACTCAAATCTGTGTCGGGGAGACGACACCTATCGGATCACGAGGATCCCTTCTATGGTTGGCAGGGAGCGGGAATGCACGAAGAGCAGGTCTGGTGATCAGCACGGGGGATTTTTACCCAGGTTTGGGCCGCTGAGGAGCGTAAAACCCTAGTCCTGCGTTGGGTGTATATTTAGTGTTCTTGAGTTCTTAGACTAGCTGCTATGCATGCCCAGTCCAAAAAGTTCGAATCCTCCTCCAGTATGCCTCGGGCCTCCTTTTATATGTCAAAGGGGTCGCCACAGTGGCACACAGGACGTGTAAAGTAGCTATAGTGTACAAGCTTATTACTAACATCGTAGGACAAACACATTAAATGCGCTGCTTATGTGTCCTCTAACTTTTTCAGGGACGGTAATAGAGCATGTACCGTCCGTCGCCGCCTCACCCCATCTTGACACGCGTCCAGGCTGACCAGGCATGCAGCGCCAGGCCGGCTAGCTAGCCGCTATGCTGGTGCGGTGGCATGGCCTTCATGAAGATCTGCATGCCACCACGCTGGTGCCTGCTTAGTTGGCAGGCTGGTCGCCACGCTGGAACGGCTGTGAGGTGGTGAAACCTTGTCGGGTGCGGGGCTAGCTGTGGCCCCGCAATTATCCCTCGCAAGGGTCTTGCCGGGGCCTCGGAGTCATCCCCGGCAAGGGCCTTGCCGGGGGCCTTTGCCTTCTGGTCTCCACGTAGACCTGCAGGCCACCAGTCTTCACAAAGATCTGCATGCTATTACGCATGCACCCCCCCGAGTCCTGGCCTTGACGTTGTCGATGGTGCCAGAGCTCTTAGCTTCAAGGGTGGTGGCCTTGCTGGTGCTTCGTAAGCCGCCCCGACAAGGCTCTCACCGGTGCTACATAGGTAGCCCCGGCAAGGGTGTTGCCGGGGGAGGTCTATATTGTCTTCTGCTCTTTATTCATTAGCTTGAATGTTGTATTGGTAGTCTTGTATCTTCCCTTCCACTACCCGCCAAGCCTTGCTGCAGGTGTGGCTACGACTGCCCATGCACAAGTAAGGGGTACAGAAGGGCCCATAATAAGGGACACCGATAGGAGCCCCCGGGCCCGGGTCACACATAAGCGCGAAGCGTCATTGGGCGAGGCCCAAAACAGTGTGCGGGCACGCGTGGCAAGGATTTAACTGTTGGAATCTTTTTGTCAGTTTTGCTTCCCCACTATCCGCATTGAGTGCGTGACGTGGGAGTCGTGCATGGAACGGTCGCAGCACGTCTGTGACGCCTCACATCAAACAGTAAAGAGGTGGCCCATGCCTTCCCTGTAAAAAGAGGAATCCACAGGGGCGCTACTCATTTACCCTTCTTAACTTTCCCAATCTAGGAACTGGCGCTCCCTTCTTCTTCCTTGAGCCCAAACCAGAGCTCTCGCCTCTACTCGCCGCCGCCATGCTCTCACTGCTCTTGATCCCTCGCCCCCTCTCAGCCGCCATGGCACCCAAGGCAAGCAAGGGCAAGGGAGTGGCCAAGGCCACCGAGGGGAAGGAGGTGCCAGAGAGCGAGCTGGTGAAGCTATGGAAGAAGCACACCATCTTCACCTCGACGATCAATGCGCTCATGCTCAGGGACCGATTCCAGTGCCTGTGTGGGAGGGAGACGTCGGGGCATCCCGCCACACACATCATCCCTGCTCCCTTCGCCAAGCCTGGTCCAGATAAATATCCTTTCTTTGTTGATTACTACTGCGGGCTTTGCCCCCCATTCTCAGATTTCTTCAACGATATCATGCACACCTTCGTCTTCCACCTTCTGGATTTCACGCCGAATGCCATGGCGTGCATGGCCCTCTTTGCCCACCTTTTCGAGGGCTTTGCTGGGGTATTCCCCAATACGGCGCTCTTCCGCAATTACTTCGTCCCTCATCTCCAGCCAGGAGATGCTATCTCTGGCTGCATCACTTGGATCCCAAGGGCTTTGAGCAAGAGCACATACACGGAGGGGGCCCAAAGGAGAAGTGGGATGAATGGCGGGGCCGGTGGTGCTGGATTGTGGAGAAGGAGCTGCAGCCATTCTGCCAGGTCTGTCAGAAACCGCCGGTCCGCGGCAAGCACTGGGGCGAGTTCGACGTCAACAACAAGAAGCTCACGGTCGCCACCAGAATCCATTGCCTCAAATCAGTCAGGCTCACACTTGAGATGGTTGGGGCCGACTTCCTCCCCTGCTGCATCGCCCCTTTACACAGCAAGGGGAGGCCGGCCTGGGACTTCAAGAACGCGGCAGACATCATGAGGCTTCGCCCCGGCCTGAACTACAATTTCACGGTAATGCAACACACGTCCCTCTACCAGAAGCTATTTCAGCTCAAGGTCAACAAGGCCAGCAAGACTGACAAGGCCGACAAGGCCGACAACCCGTTCAGGTTGCCGGCGGGGGTGGTCCCCTTGAGCAACAATTCCTGCTTGACCTCCATCATCACCATAATGCCGGTGTTCAACGCCCATGGCCTGGACCCGGCCTGGGACGAGCCAGAAGCGGTGTTGGTGCAGGGATTCTTTAACAACTTATCGGAGAAGTTCATCCACAATGAGCCACTGCTCATCCGCCCCACCACTGAAGAAGAGGTGGCGTACATCGCCAGTATGGCGGAGGAGGCAACACTTGCCGAGGAGGCCGACAGCGTCGGCACCATGGAGGACGAGGCCGATGAGGAGAAGAAGTTCGCGGAGTGGAAGGAGTCTGCCGGGGAGTACAGCGGTGCGGACGCCGGGGTTCCCCCCGCTGAAGAGGCAGTCGAGGAGTCGGCCGAGGAGGCAAGCGATGCGGACGAGCCTTCTGCCCCGAAGAAGAAACGCGTCCCTCGGCAGGCCATCTCTAGCGAGCTAGTCAAGAGCTCCGGCAAGGGAGCAGCCGGCAATGTCGCGCAGCGGCAAGAGGCCCAGGCGCAACCCGTGCGTCGTACGAGGGGCGCGGCTACGACAGCAGCGAAGGAAGCCACAACAGTGAAGAAAGCTGCGGCCGCTACCTCCTCCTCGGCAGGGAAGAAAACTGCAGCCGTCGCCTCCTCCTCGGCCAAGAGGCCGAGGACTTCATATCCTCCTCCCTTTGCGGACACCATTCTAGCGGCCAATTTCGACCTCGGGTCCTTTAGCCCAAAGAGGAAGAGGAGTCCAGAAGGGGAAGATGAGTAAGCATCTTGCCTTTTTACTTATCTCCTGACCAGTTCTAGTTGTTTCATCCTGACTCGATCTTGTCTCGATTCGTCTTCGCTGTGATATGGAGACGCTGGCCCAGATGATGGTGAAGAGGGCCAAGACTTTGATGGGATACGAGCCCCCGGCAAGCACCTCGAGTGCGCCGGTGATGATCACAATCACCCCGGATGCCAGTCCTCGATGCAGCCCCCAATCCAGCCCCTAGCGCGAGTCCGTTACTCATTTCCCGCTGGCGGACAGCGTGAATCTTCAGTGCTAACCTTGCCGGGTTCGTAGGAGGAGAGCGGCAACAGGAGGAGCCGTTGAGGGGCCACCCCCGACACACTGCCCCCATCGACCACGCCATCCAGGGGAGGGTCCCTGGCAAGGGCATCCACCATCAAGCCCACGCACATGGAGGAAGAGGTGGCGAGCACAGGTGCCGGCGGCTCTGTCCCGGCAACGAGTGTTGTCGGGGAGGGAACCACTCCTCCTCACCTTGTCACAGGTAGGCCGCCTACCTCTAGTGTCTTGCCGTCTTTGCCATGCGATTTCTTTTCTTTTTCCTTTTTGCTTTTCTGCGTTTTGACTTTGGTTTCGCCTCACTTTCCCTTTCGGCCTTCAAATCCCCTCTTGACGGTCCAGACGGACGTCGATGCCATCCTTGAGGGGATGACCAAGGACGCCTCGCTGAGGCCACCAAGGTTGCCACCGACGAGGCCGCTACGAACACGCACGAATAGACCGCCAAGGGGTCTGCCGAGGAGGCCAACAAGGAATCCGGTGACCGTACTAATGGCAATTCTGCCTGAGGAGCGCCTGGCACTGCATCGGCCCCGGAGCCTTCTGCTGCCGGGAAAAGGGTGGTTGATGATCAACCATCAACCTCTGAAGCCCCCACCCCGAGCAAATACCTAAAGGTGGGCATGACCTGTTCGTCAGCACTGCAGGAACGACAAGTACCGGAGCGCCAACCGAAGGGGAGGCTTTTGATGAAGAAATTCTTGCCGCTACCGGGCTACAGGTTGTTGACGAGCCTAGCGCCAGTGGCAGCGGCTCCAAAGAAGACCAACTCCTCCAAGCCATGAGTGTTAACTTCCAAAAGCTTCAGGCGCTTCACCGTGCTCGTAAGGAGAATCTGGACTCCAGGGCAGCGGTCATCAACAAGGCAGAGGCAGATCTCCAGGGGCACATCGCTCAAGTGCAGACCTGGTTCGTTGAGGCCGGCCATGAGCAAATGAGTGAGCGCTGGCAAGAGCTCCTCCTGAATCAGGCCGACATTGAGAAGGCCCAAGAGGTGGCTACTTCATAGGCCGCCAAGGATGAAGCTGCCCAGAGGGAGCGTCGCGTTCTGCTCGATGCCCAAGAGGAATACCTTGTCGCCCGAGAAGAGGCGCTTGCCGCCAAGCTCCACAGCAAGGACGAAGAGACCGAGAAGCTTGTCGCGCAGTGGACCCAGGAGCTGAAGCAGGAGCACAAAATCACACTTGATGCTCTGGCCCTGGACCATGCCAGAAAGTTAAAGGAGGTCGTCGACGGCACTGAGGCCGTGGAGGCTGCCAAGAATGAGCTGGCCGACAAGGTGGAGAAGCTGGAGCTAGAGCTGGAGGAGCTGAAGAAGGAGATCTCGACGCTGGAGAACAATAAGGACATGACTGTCCGCACCTTGGTGGATTTGCAGGTCACCATCTCCGACAAGACTAAGCTGCTCTCCGGGGCCAACGACTCCATTGCAGATCTGAAGATGAAGCTGGACACCTTGGATGAGAGACTCAAGGAGACCAGGGCCCGTGAAAAGGCCCTGACCAAGGAACTCGAGGATGAGAAGCAGCTGCTGCAGAGTGCCGCCGCCACACACAACGATTTTGTAGACGACACGAGGCTCTGGGCCAATCGGCTCATTGATGTTGCGAAGAGCCTCACCATGCAGCTGTCTATCATGGGCATGCCGAGCTTCAGGTTCTCCCAAGAAGAGAATGTGAGCCAAAGTGCCACGCTGACCCTATTCTTTGAGCACGTCCTCGACGCCCTGGCACTGCTCCACTCCAACCGCGAAACCCACTTGTCCAACGAGGCCCAGAAGCTTTGCCGGGGTGCCCTCCTCAAGGTGCTCACCAAGGTAGCATACTAGAACCCCAACGTCGACTCAGCCAACGCGCATGAGAGCTTGCCAGAGGATGCGGACCTCAAGGCGCTCGAAGAGCGTGTCAAGCCCATCATCAGCTGCGTTGACGAAGTCAAGAGGTTGGAAGGCGAGCGCCGGGATTAGCCACTTCATTTCTCATTGCCACTGCAAATTCATACCCAAGACGATTTCATCTCAAGTTAGAACCGTGGCAACCACTGACGTAATATAACTTGCTGTGCTTTGAACTGAATGCATGTTATCTTCTTGTTTGATCTCTCTTTGTATGTACTACACCCTATGCTTAGTGGGATAGGCTTGCCGACGCGCACACCCTTGCCGCGAGCGCTTTGAGGAATGGATCCTTAGCAGCCTGCTGGGGGTGTCGGTGCCGCCAAGACACCTTGCAGTTCTTAGCGCAACCACTTGAGCTATTGAACAGACTTGAAACAGAACAAGCGCGCTACAATTGTGGTAGGGTTCCTTCGCATGCAGGTTTTCCATACAAGAACCGAAACCATTCGAGGAAAATAACATTACAAAAAGGAAATCAATCAAGGTTTGGCGTGACTTAGCTTTTTGTTGCTGCGCGGATCGTCATCGCGGCTGTAGACGACACCGCTCACCTGGCTGCTTGTACCAGAATGATGTGGATGGTCTTGATCCCCTCCGCCACCAGCGTCTGCCCCGTCGCCCATTTGTGCTGGCACGGGCAGGCCGGCTTCAGACGAATCAATCGCCGTGATCATCTTCTTCTTCGGAGCCATGGTGATGAAGAGATTGACGTACTAACTACCAGACCAGATTTGCACAACCTGCTCCCCTACCCGGCGCGCCAAATATGTCGGGGAGACGACACCTATGGGATCATGAGGATCCCTTCTATGGTTGGCAGGGAGCAGGAATGCACAAAGAGCAGGTCTGGTGATCAGCACGGGGGATTTTCACCCAGGTTTGGGCCGCTGAGTGTAAAACCCTAGTCCTACTTTGGGTGTATATTTTGTGTTCTTGAGTTCTTAGACTAGTTGCTATGCATGCCCAGTCCAAAAACTCCGAATCCTCCTCCAGTATGTCTCGTGCCTCCTTTTATATGTCAAAGGGGTCGCCACAGTGGCACACAGGAGGTGTAAAGTAGCTATAGTGTACAAGCTTATCACTAACATCGTAGGACGAGCACATTAAATGCTCTGCTTATGTGTCCTCTAACTTTATCGGGGACGGTAATAGAGCCCGTCCCCTCCGTCGCCGCCTCACCCCGTCTTGACACACATCTAGGCTGACAAGGCATGCAATGCCAGGATGGCTGGCTAGCCGTTGTGCTGGCGTGGTGGCAGGGCCTTCACGAAGATCTGCATGCCACCAGGCAGGTGCTTGCTTAGTTGGCAGGCTGGTCACCGTGCTGGAATGGTGAAAGTGCAACTATCCCTAGGTGGTGTTGGTAATTCCTAACAACATATAGCTCATTAAGCTAATGCTATTTCAAGATGAATATTTCAGGAAAGCTCAATGATTGGCATGGCATGGATGACAAAAGTGGACCCCTCAAAATGCTCAGGACAAAAGGATTGGCTCAATCTCAAAGCTCAAGACTCTACATTTTATATTTTAGTGATCCAAGATCACATTGAGTCTATAGGAAAAGCCAATACTATCAAGGAGGGATGAGGTGTTGCTTAATGGCTTACTTGCTCAAAATGCTTAGTGATATGCTCCAAAGCCCTCAACTACTTTCTCACATCCACATATGACCTAAACCAAAAGTCAAACTCGGCCCCACCGATTCTTTCTATCCGGCGCCACCGAGTTCAGATGTCATAGCCACTGCCACAAACCCTAGGCAAATCGGTCTCGCCGATAGGGATCTCGGTCTCACCGAGATGGGATTGTAATCTCTCTATTTCCCTTCGTAACATTTCGGTACCACCGAGGTGAGCGATCCGTCCCACCGAGATTGCAATGTAAACTCTCTGTTTCCTTTTCGTAACATTTCGGTCTCACCGAAATGAGCGAGCCGGTCCCACCGAGTTTACGTGACCAACTCTTTGGTTAGCTTATTACCAAAATCAGTCTCACTGAGTTTGTGCAATCGGTCTCACCAAGATTACGTTATGCCCTAACCCTACCATATCGGTTCCACCGAGTTGCACGTCGGTCCCACCGAAAATCCTAACGGTCACTAGATTTGCTGAATCGGTCCGACCGAGTTTCTCAATTCGGTCCCACCGAGATTGGCAAGTTGTGTGTAATGGTTAGATTTTGTGTGGAGGCTATATATACCCCTCCACCTCCTCTTTATTCGTGGAGAGATCCATCAGAATGAA
This sequence comes from Triticum dicoccoides, assembly GCF_002162155.2. Taxonomy (NCBI): domain Eukaryota; kingdom Viridiplantae; phylum Streptophyta; class Magnoliopsida; order Poales; family Poaceae; genus Triticum; species Triticum dicoccoides. The sequence goes on along the minus strand of NC_041389.1, from coordinate 227,385,728 downwards.
TCTACACTTCCAACTTGCATTTTCTGAGAGAGAACCACCTACACTTGTGTTGAGACCAAGATATTCCATTCTACCATATGAATCTTGAACTCTAGCCTTCCCCAAGTTGCTTTCCACTAAAATCTTCTTTCCACCAAATCCAAATCCTGTGAGAGAGAGTTGAGTGTTGGGGAGACTATCATTTGAAGCACAAGAGCAAGGAGTTCATCATCAACACACCATTTGTTACTTCTTGGAGAGTGGTGTCTCCTAGATTGGCTAGGTGTCACTTGGGAGCCTCCGACAAGATTGTGGAGTTGAAGCAAGGAGTTTGTAAGGGCAAGGAGATCGCCTACTTCGTGAAGATCTACCGCTAGTGAGGCAAGTCCTTCATGGGCGACGACCATGGTGGGATAGACAAGGTTGCTTCTTCGTGGACCCTGTTGGCGTTCTGGGAACGGGGGTCCCCAGACTTGCCTGCCTGCGGCCTACGACGTGGCTCCAGTGGGGGCCCAATGCAGCCCAGCTCCATCAACTCAAGCTCAAAGCCCTCGCGAGGAGCCAAGCCTCGTGGGGTGGATGACAGGAAGCTTCCTCAGGAGTAGCCCCCTTAGGCAGGCTCGCGAGGAGGCGGAGAGATCAAGGCAGGGCACCTCCCGAGGGGCCCATGACGCAAGCCATGACGATCGAGGACCAGGCGGGCACCAGCCTGCGCAGTGTCCTTGTTTCCCTTTCGGTGCAAAGGGGGCAAGCACAGGCCAAGGCATCAGGCAAAGGTTACTGTTTTGGTGCAACAAGACCAAGACCAGCGGAACGGCAGAATGGAGGTCATCGTGGAGCCCAGGACGACGTCACCGCCAGAACCTTTGGCAGCCGAAGACCAACTTTAGTCAGGATAAGTGTACCAGATGTTCCCCTTCAAAATGGCCAATTGTTGGTGCCCTCTCGCTCATTATTTGGGGAGAGGCCCGGGGCCTCTGCCTATAAATAGGACTAGCCACCCACAAGGTATGGGGAGGGAGATCATCTGGAGTTCAACCAGAGAGAGAGAGAGAGAGAGAGAGAGAGAGAGAAGCGCTGAATTCACCCAAGAAGTTCATCGCACTAGCTCAATAACAGCCCCTCGCGAGGCTGTTCTCCCTTTGTACTGGTCATCATCAGCCCCTGAGGCAATCCACCGCACCACACACTAGAGTAGGGTATTACACCGCCATGGTGGCCTGAACCAGTATAAATCTCGTGTCCCTTGTGTGTTAATCTTTCTTGCTTAGATCTTTGCGAGACTTCGAGATGTGAGCCGGTAGGGGAGAGATCTTCGTGCGCACCCCAGTGTTCGAACCTCAAGGGTCTACCGGAACCCGCAATCCGACATTTGGCGCGCCAGGTAGGGGTGCGCCGGAATCTTTCTTCCGCTGGTCGTGTCTGATCTTCCGCCGTGACCATGGCTGACGCTCACCGAGCCCGCGCCGAGCGTCGGGCTGCTCTTGCCACCCGCGTCGCCCAGACGGCGCCCGTCGGCGGACGCCCCTGTCATTCTCCGTCGCCTGCCGCCAACACTCGTCCCTGCATCCTTCGGTGCGGCGCGATGGCCGCACCGCCACCCCGTCGCTGACTCCAGCTGGTTCGTCGTCCCATGCCCGTCGCGCCCCCACGGACGCGCACGCCGCACTGCTCCTGGCGCGTGAGCTCCTGCACTACCGCCCCATCGACGACCTCTACGAGGACTGGCTCGCCCGCATCACCGAGCTCGTCAGTGCCGCAGGGGGCTCTCCCATGCCATCCCTCTCGCTGCCTCGCCCTCCATCCTATGCAGGAGGCGAGGAGCAGGAGGTGCCTCCTCCACCTCCTCCCCAAGAAGGCGTCCTGGCTCCAAGGCGTGCGGCCCCAGGTCGAGACCCGCCACGTCCTGCGCCTGCACGATAAGAAAGGAGCTGCCAAGAGATCCCTCGCCCCCAAGAAGGTGCTCGCGTGCTCCCAGCACCGGTGCGTCATGACCGCATCCCTGCACCGCCACGTCAAGACCCAGCGTTGCTCCAGGCAGCGGCGCGTGGGAATCCCCAGGAGCAGACCCCACCTCAGCAGAGAGCTCTGGTGGTCACTCCAGGCTGCCACGCTTTCACCTCCGAGCTGCGTAGCATCACGTGTCCCGGCAAGTTCAAGCCAGACCTGCCTCCGCGCTACGACGGCACTACGGACCCCGCGGAGTTCCTCCAGCTCTACGAGCTGGTCATCGAGGCCGACAACGGGGACGAGAATGTCATGGCGAATTGGTTTCCCATGACACTCAAGGACGGTGCCCGCACCTGGCTCCCGAACCTGGCCCCAGGCATGATCTCCTCCTAGGACGAAATGCGCACCCGCTTCATCGCCAACTTCCAAGGCACCCGCGACCGGCCCCCGGCTATGAGCGACCTGCGCCGCATCAAGCAACAACCGGGAGAGACCCTGCAGAAGTACATCCAATGCTTCAACAACGCCCGCCTCAAGATTCCCAAGGTGACTGAGGAGGGCATCATTTCAGCCTTCTCCGACGGCGTGCGTGACATCAAGATGAAAGAGGAGCTAGCAATCCATGAAGACCTGTGCACATCGCTGGAGCTGTTCAACCTGGCTACCAAGTGCGCCAGGGCTGAGGAAGGGCGCCTCTCCCTCCTCGAGCTCCCGGCTGCCGACCTAGAAGAGAAGAAGCCCAAGGTCAAGGACATGAAGCGCAAGGGGGCTGCAGTGCTCGCAGCAGAGCCAGACACCAAGCGAGGCAGGGATCAGCCTGAGTCATCCAAGGGCAGCCGGTACTGCGTGTACCACGACCTCCACACACACAACACCAATGAATGTCAGGAGCTCAGGGCCGTGCGAGATGGACGTATCAGCCGACGGCCCGACCGCAACGACCGGGGCTATGTCCGAGGAGGAGGAAGAGGTGGAGGACGATGGGAAGACCGTGGCCCTCGCCAAGGGTGGCGTGACCGGCCTCGCGAGGACCGCTGGCAGGACAAGCCTCGCGAGGGAGGTTGGAGGGATCAGCCTCGTGAGGACCGCCCTCAAGGCAACACAGGCGTCCCTCCTCTGCCACCACCGCCAAGGAGGAATGAAGACCATCACCAGGATGAGGGGGCTGGGGGCTTCCACGAGCCGCGCGCAATCGCTTGCATCATGGGCGGCGCTCAGGCCCCAGCCTCTCAGCGCATCTTCAAGCAGTTTGCTCGCGAGGTGAATGCAGACCTCCCCAAGCTTGAGGCCACGCACCCACTCAGGTGGTCTGCGTGCGCTATCACATTCAGCTCAGCGGATCAGCTCAAGTGTGCGGCAACGGCTGGGGTCCTCCCAATGCTTTGTTCCCCAGTCATCAGCAATGTGCAAGTCACCAGGACCCTCATCGACGGCGGGGCTGTGCTCAATGTCCTGTCCATCGAAACGTTCAACAATCTCCAAGTGCCATACGATCAGCTTCAGCCAACCAAGCCTTTCTCAGGAGTCACTGATGGTTCAACTGTTCCGATAGGGCAAGTTCGTCTTCCCATCACCTTTGGGCAGCGCAACAATTACCGCACCGAGCTCATTGACTTTGACGTCGCTCCCATCCGCCTGCCATACAATTCCATCCTCGGGTACCCAGCTCTGGCCAACTTCATGGCAGTGACTCACCATGGCTACAATGTCCTCAAGATGCCTGGAAGCGGTGGAATCATCACAGTGCCTTGCGAGGAAAGGGATGCAGTGTGTTCTCTTGAGCGTGCCTTCCAGGCCGCGGCAATCGAAGACCCAGATCACAGGAGCGGGAGGCTCCCCGAGGTAGTTCCTAAGAAGAAGGCTTCGCCTGGCCCAAAAACTCATGAGGCAGGCCCCTCCGGAGGCGTTGCGTCAGGATCCGCGCCCGTCCAAGGGGCTCCACCCTCTGTCACATTGGAAGGCGCGCCCGGCCCCCTCCTCGGGCAGGGATCGGGGGCTCTCTCCTGGAGGGCCACCGACCTCGCCAAGGTCACGAGGGAGGCGCTCGGGCACCACTTGGAGGCGTGCTTCAAGGCATGTTTCCCTCAGGAAGGTATAAGGCAAGGAAGGCAAAACCCCCAGGAGTTCATCGCGAGGAACATTCAGGAGCTGCAGGAGTCCAGAGTCATGCGTGGCAGTCGCCGCCTACCCACTGTAGCCCCACATCCCGGCGAGGATGGTGGGCTGCGTGTCTGCATCGACATACCGGGGCTCAACCGAGCTGCGTCTCAGGAGCGCCTCTGGCCTTCACGTGTGGGGCGCTGTGAGGGTCTGCCTCACAGCTGCGTTCGCATGCCCTTCGGCCTGCCGAGCATGGCTGCTGCCCACCAGCGCCTGATGAGGAGCATCCTGGAAGCTCAGGTGGCCAGGCACCACGCGTTCCTGGAGGAGATGGAGATGGACCTTGAGGAGCCGCCCGGACCCTCAGAGCCTCCTGAGACTCTGGGCTCCAAGGGCTCATGAGGGTTGCCTGCTTCACCGCGCGTCGACAGCTACTCCGACACTCGCTCTGCAATGGTATTAGGTGACATCTTTTCAAGTTTTATCTTCAGCTGGGAGCGCCCGCAGAGCCGCATCATTCCCAGGTCGCATGGGTCCGTCCCTGCGGCATGTATCCGTTTTGCTTATGTTTTTCATCTGCTTTGTTGGGGTGCCCCTCGGGCTGCATTATCCCCAGGCTGCTCGGGCTAGACCTAGTGGCATTTACTTCCATGTATCTATCTAAATGAATTCGCTCCTCCGAGCCTAACCTGGTCCTCATGATTATCATCTACTGCTTATCGCGGACCTCTCCGCTTGCATGCAAAGCGCTTGCGCGTTAAAAGGGGGCACCTGAGCATCGCGACTCACGGGCTCTTACTGGCTCTCCAGCCCTCACCCCCTGGCCTTGACCCACGGCATCGCGACCTGTCATACCAGCGGCGGCTGAGCTCGTTCGAGGGCCGGGACCTGAGGACGTAGAGCATTTGCATTCTAACCACCCTGCAGGAACACACCATTGATAAAGGCCGAGAGCCAGGCGCAACCCGCCTCGAGGTAGGGCCTCGTGAGTCCTGCGCTGGCTCACGGGTGTCCAGATACACCTCTCCTAGCCCTACCGTGCCGGCCACGTGTCAGGGCGGGGCTGTACACGCCCCGGGGGCTCCTCCCGGAGGGGAGCCCCCTCCCATGTACCAGTGGAAGCACCATGCTCCGTGCTGGCTGACGACACTGCCAAGGAGCGGCTATGCCCGTACACACATGGAAGCGCTATGCTCCGCGCTAGTGATAAACAACAGAGGGCGGCCCACGACCGTGTCAACCTCAGGGAGCCCAGAGCTTAGTGTTTGGTACCATCGCAACGCCTCCCCTCGGGAGTGCCGCGCGAGGGGGCTGGACACGGGGGCTGCGCCTGGGCTACGCCCAAACGCACGCCACCCAGCCAGGTCCCTCGGACCTGGTTGTCGCGCGCCTCCCCCTGAGCGGAGCCAAGGTATGAAGACTCATTTGCGCGTCAAGGGGGGCTCATGAGCATCGCGACTCAGGAGCCTAACTGGTCACGTAGCCCCTCACTCCTTAGTCCCGTCCTGGTTTCCGGTCGGGGCTAACGGCGGCTGAGGTATGCGCGGGGCCGGGCCCTGCCGCTGTAGAACAAAAAATCCACTCCTACGCCTCCCTTCCCTACTTGTTGTTCGCGCGTCAAGGGGGACTCCTGAGCATCACGACTTAGGAGCCTAACTTGCCACGTAGCCCCTCACTCCTTAGTCCCGTCCTGGTTTCCGGTCGGGGCTAACGACGGCTGAGGTATGCGCAGGGCTGGGCCCTGCCGATGTAGAACACAGACAAATAGGAGGGAAAATGCAAATCCTAAGGAATTCAAAAGCAAATACAAGCCATAAAGTGTTTTCACAACACCAAACACAAGTTTAAACGCCTCCACGAGGCATGTTGCATGTTGCAGGAATTAAAATAGGACGCAAGGGGATCACTTTCCAGTGGCGCTGCCGCCTGCGGTGGAGCCACGCTGGGCGGCTCCGCCTCCTGAAGCCGCGGAACCGGTGGCGTCGCGTCTAGGCAAGATGCTGAAGGCACGGAACTTCCCCAGCAAAACCTCGGCTCAGCCCTTCACAACCTCAACAGCAGCGGCAACAAGGTCGCCGCTCACGGGTTCCATCAGGCTGTCGAGGTCGACGTTGGGGTCGTGAAGGTAGATGTGGCTGAGGACGCGCGTCAGCGCTGCAGACGACAGGCGCACGCCTCAGCCTCGACCATGGGACCAAGGCCGTCCGTGGAATCTTCAAGCGCACATACCAGGAATGGAAGCAGCTCGACAGGACCGTCCTCTTCGCCAGCCAACGGGTCCTCTAAGCCGCTCTCATAGAGCATCCTCAGCGCGGCACGGGCCTTCTCCTCCAGCTCGGTGAAGGCCACCCAGTCCTCGGCCAGGACCTTCGCCTTGCGGTCTAGCTCGGCCCTCTCCACCTTGAGCGCCTGCTCCAGCGTCTCCAACCATCCGCGACGGTCAACAAGCTCAGCGTCCCGATCTTTGACAGCAGCCTCCCAAGCCTTCATCCTCTCCTCCTTCTCCTAGCGGATGCGGACCTCCTTCGCGAGTTCCTCGCGCAGGCCTTGCAGCTCGACCTCCAACGCCTTTCAGCGGCCCTGGGCATTTGCAGCTTCGCCTTGGGCAGCATCGCGAGCAGCCTTAGCCTGGCGGACGGCTTGCTTCTCCTCGTCGAAGGTGGACGCAGCCTGCCTCAGCGCCGCTCGGATAGAGGCAGCAGAGCGGGCCCAGCTGGAGGCTAACTCCAGGCGCCCGACCACCAAGCGGGGGTCCGCGCTCTGGAAATCCTCCCGAAGCTGGCTCTGTTCGTTGGCGGCCTGGTCCAAGACAGCAGAGGGATCAGGAGAGACGGGAGCCGGTGGAGCAGGAGGAGAGGACGGCAGCGTGATCACGGCTTGGGAGGAAGGAGCCTCCCGAGCCTTGGGCATCTCAACAGCAGCACCAAGCCTAGGCCCCTCCAGGCTCAACGGGGCCATAGGGGCTGACTCCTCGCCAGAGTGCCCCTGCTGGGCTCGCGAGGACGACCGGGCAGGGGAAGCGCTAGCCTCGATGCCTCCCTTCCCCGCGGACAAAGGCGCTGCCTCGGCAGGCGAACTCGCCTCAAGCGGGGCCGCAGAAGCCCCCCTCAACCTCTTCGCCTCAAGTGCCGGCCTGGTCAAGGAGTGCAGACGTCAAGTCTCGTCGGCAGAAACAATGCAGAGCATAGATCAAGTACTTACGGGTCATCGCTCGCGGGTTCAAGCAGCCTCCGGCCAAACTTGAAGCCCGAGAGCTGGCAGCTGGGGTCAGCCTTGGGAGGCATGGAAGCAGAGGACGCGTCGGGAAGGCCGGAGCTGGTCTCAGACCGCCCCAGAGCCAGAGCGGATCCTGGGGCCACCAGCCCCGATCTGTCTTTCCTCGGGACCGGGGGAGAATCCACTCCTCCTCGCCCACTGCTGACCTCGTCGTCGTCCGACATGGAGCGGAGGGTGCGAGACCTGCGCCGGGGGAAGGACTCCTCCGACTCCTCGCTAGTCACCTCAGAGTCGAACTCCTCTTCCTCCTCCTCCTTCTCTTCTCCCTCCTCACTTCCACTGGAGTCGCTGGAGGACACATTCACCATCGGCAACACCGTCAGATCCCCGGGAGCCACTGCAGGCACCAGCCCCTCACCGTTGAAGGTGGGCACGACGTCCACCGCCTGCTCCCAGTCGTCACGAAGAAATAGGGGGACAGGAGCACCGTCCGGCCTTGCCACGTCTCCCCTGACCAAGGAGTGGAGGGCTGCGACTAGATCTTCATCGGCCAGGGCTGCAAAGCTCAAGCGAATGGCAGCATCTGCTTCCCCGAGCCTCCACAACGGGAGCGAGTGCTCCCGGAGTGGAGCCACCCGGTGCTCCAGAAACTCCCTCAGGAGTGTGGCCCCGGTCAGCTTCGCCGCCCCCAGGTTGCCTAGCCTCAGGTCCGCGTCCATCCTCTCCAGCACCGCCCTCGCGCGGGGATCGACGAGCTCCGCGCGAGACCACGCATCAACGGCCTTGGGCTGCCCCGTGGGCAGCACAAGTCGAGGGTGGATGCGCCCGGCGTCCACCATGACCCACCTGCTCCGGAAGCTTTCAATCCTCTTCCCGGGCTTCGAGATGGCATTGGAGCCAGAGTATGCGACAAAACTCGCGCATGCGGAGATGGGGCCACGAGAAACCCAGAGATAAAAGTAATGGCGTAGCAAGGCCACCGAGGGCTTTATCCCAACGTGAGCCTCGCAATAGTAGGCGAAGATCGCCAGGAGAAGAATAGAGTTGGGGTGGAGGTGCAGAGCTTGCAAGTTATACATGCGAAGAACAGCAAGGAAGAACTCGGAAAAAGGAGGCACCAGACCGGCGATGATGGCGCTCACGAAGAGCGGGTAAAAGGTGCTCCCTTTGCCTTCAGGCTGGCTGGAGCCGGCCTTGAACGCAGTCGCTCCCGCGTTGCCCTGCGCCACCATCCTCTAGCGCACGAGGGCAAGATTCCTCTCCGACTCATTCGGGGAATCCAGAGCCGGGGAGTACCAGGCCATAGTCGGAGTCTTGCAGGGCGCCATAGCTCGCCGGATGGGAAGGATTGAGGCAGATCTGGAGGATTTCGGAAGCAGGAAGGAGAAGGGCGAGAAAGGGTTTCTAGAGCAAGGAAGGCGAGAACAAAGCAGGTCAGTCTGGCCCGGGCACCCCGTTTTGTCAAGTCGTGCGATTGCCGAGGCATCGTGGGGAAGCGGAGACACCCATGTCCAATCAACCGCCATGCGACGCCCAAGGCCGCGGGCTGTTGGGGCCCATGGCGCTTCGCACTTGCCCCTTCGCTTCTCTGCTAAGCCAAGTCCGGGCGCACCTTGGGCCCGGGGGCTACTGTCGGCGTTCTGGGAACGGGGGTCCCCAGACTTGGCTGCCTGCGGCCTGCGGCGTGGCTCAAGTGGGGGCCCAATGTAGCCCAGCTCCATCAACTCAAGCTCAAGGCCCTCGCGAGGGGCCAAGCCTCGCGGGGCGGACGACAGAAAGCTTCCTCAGGAGCAACCTCCTCAGGCAGGCTCGCGAGGAGGCGGAGAGATCAAGGCAGGGCACCTGATATGTCTCCAACGTATCTATAATTTTTGATTGTTCCATGCTATTATATTACCTCTTTTGGATGTTTATGGGCTTTATTTTACACATTTATATCATTTTTGGGACTAACCTACTAACCGGAGGCCCAACCCATATTGCTGTTTTTTGCCTATTTCAGTATTTCGAAGAAAAGGAATATCAAACGGAGTCCAAACGGAATGAAACCTTCGAGAGCATTATTTTTGGAACAAATCTGATCCGGAGAGCCTGGAGTGCAAGTCAAGAAAGCTCCAAGGGACCCACGAGATAGGAGGGCGCGCCCCCCTCTAGGGCGCGCCCCCTGTCTCGTGGGACCCTCGGGCGGCCACCGAGGTACTTCTTCCTCCTATATATACCTACGTACCCCGAAAACATCCAGGAGCACCACGAAACACAATTTCCACCGCCGTAACCTTCTGTATCCGCGAGATCCCATCTTGGAGCCCTTGCCGGCACTCTGCCGGAGGGGGAAGCAACCACGGAGGGCCTTAACATCAACATCCTTGCCCCTCCGACGAGTTGTGAGTAGTTTACCACAGACCTCTTTTTGGATCTCAATACAATGTTCTCCCCCTCTCTTGTGGAGATGTATTCGATGTAATCTCTTTTTGCGGTGTGTTTGTCGAGATCCGATGAATTGTGGGTTTATGATCAAGTTTATCTATGAATAATATTTGAATCTTCTCTGAATTCTTTTATGTATGATTGAGTTATCTTTGCAAGTCTCTTCGAATTATCAGTTTGGTTTGGCCTACTAGATTGGTCTTTCTTGCCATGGGAGAAGTGCTTAGCTTTGGGTTCAATCTTGCGGTGTTCTTACCCAGTGACAGAAAGGGTTGCAAGACACGTATTGTATTGTTGCCATCGACGATAACAAGATGGGGTTTATATCATATTGCATGTGTTTATCCCTCTACATCATGTCTTCTTGCTTAATGTGTTACTCTGTTCTTATGAACTTAATACTCTAGATGCATGTTGGATAGCGGTCGATGTGTGGAGTAATAGTAGTAGATGTAGGCAGGAGTCGGTCTACTTGTTTTGGGTAAAGCTTTTATGGACTATGGAATAAAGGGTGGCAAGAGCCTAAGCTTGGGGATGCCCATGGCACCCTAAGATATTCAAGGATAGCCAAAAGCCTAAGCTTGGGGATGCCCCGGGAAGGCATCCCCTCTTTCGTCTTTGTTCATTGGTAACTTTACTTGGAGCTATATTTTTATTTGCCACATGATATGTGTTTTGCTTGGAGCGTCGTGTATTATATTAGTCTTTGCTTTTGAGTTTACCACAATCATCCTTGTTGTACACACCTTTTGGGAGAATCCAATTTGATTAGAATTTGCTAGAATACTCTATGTGCTTCACTTATATCTTTTGAGCTTGATAGTTTTTGCTCTAGTGCTTCACTTATATCTTTTAGAGCACGGTGGTGTCTTAATTTTGAAGAAATTGCTAGTCTCTCATGCTTCACTTATATTATTTTGAGAGTCTTTTAGAACAACATGGTATTTGCTATGATCATAAAGTTGGTCCTAGAATGATGAGCATCCAAGTTGGGTATAATAAAAACTATCACAGAAAGTGAATTGGATGCTATGATCAATTTGAGGCTTGACAATTGTTTTGAGATATGGAGGTAGTGATATTAAAGTCATGCTAGTTGGGTGATTATGAATTTAAAGAATGCTTGTGTTGAAGCTTGTGATTCCCGTAGCATGCACGTATGGTGAACCGCTTTGTGATGAAGTTGGAGCACAATTTTATTTATTGATTGTCTTCCTTATGAGTGGCGGTCGGGGACGAGCGATGGTCTTTTCCTACCAATCTATCCCCCTAGGAGCATGCGTGTAGTACTTTGGTTTTTGATGACTTCTAAATTTTTGCAACAAGTATATGAGTTCTTTTGATTAATGTTGAGTCCATGGATTATACACACTTTTTCACCCTTCCACCTTTGCTAGCCTCTCTTGTACCGTGCAATTTTTGCCGGTACCATACACCCACCATACTCCTTCCTCAAAACAGCCACCATACCTACCTATTATGGCATTTCCATAGCCATTCCGAGATATATTGCCATGCAACTTTCCACCGTTCCGTTCATATGACACGCATTACTTTTGTCATATTGCTTTTTGCATGATCATGTAGTTGACATTGTATTTGTGGCAAGGCCACCTTCATAATTTTCATACATGTCGCTCTTGATTCATTGCATATCCCGGTACACCGCCGGAGGCATTCATATAGAGTCATATCTTGTTCTAGCTTTGAGTTGTAAATCCATAAAAGTGTGATGATCTTCATTATTTGAGCATTGTCCTAGTGAGGAAAGGATGATGAAGACTATGATTCCCCCACAAGTCGGGATGAGACTTCGGACTTTACAAAAAGAAAAGAAAAAAATAGAAAAAGGAAAAAAGGGCCAAAAGAAAAAAAAGAAGGCCAAAAAAAGAAATAATAAATAAAATGAGAGAAAAAGAGAGAAGGGACAATCCTACTATCTCCTTTTCCACACTTGTGCTTCAAAATAACACTATGATCTTCATGATAGAGAGTCTCATATGTTGTCACTTTCATATACTAGTGGGAATTTTTCATTATAGAACTTGGCTTGTATATTACAATGATGGGCCTACTCAAAAGTGCCCTAGGTCTTCGTGAGCGAGCAAGTTGGATGCACCCCACTTAGTTTCTTTTATTGATCTTTCATATATTTATAGCTCTAGTGCATCCGTTGTATGGCAATCCGTACTCACTCACATTGATATCTATTAATGGGCATCTCCATAGCCCGTTGATATGCCTAGTTGATGTGAGACTATCTTCTCCTTTTTGTCTTCTCCACAACCACCCTTCTATTCCACATATAGTGTTATGTACATGGCTCACGCTCATGTATTGCGTGAAAGTTGAAAAGTTTGAGATTATTAAAGTATGAAACAATTGCTTGGCTTGTCATCGGGGTTGTGAATGATTAAATACTTTGTGTGATGAAGATAGAGCATAGCCAGACTATATGATTTTGTAGGGATAACTTTCTTTAGCCATGTTATTTTGAGAAGACATGATTACTTTGATTAGTATGCTTGAAGTATTACTATTTCTTATGTCAATATGAACTTTTATTTTGTATTCATCTGGATCTGAACATTCATGCCACAATAAAGAAAATTACATTATGAATTATGCTAGGTAGCATTCCACATCAAAAATTTCTTTTTTATCATTTACCTACTCGAGGACGAGCAGGAATTAAGCTTGGGGATGCTTGATACGTCTCCAACGTATCTATCATTTTTGATTGTTCCATGCTATTATATTACCTCTTTTGGATGTTTATGGGCTTTATTTTACACATTTATATCATTTTTGGGACTAACCTACTAACCGGAGTCCCAGCCCATATTGCTGTTTTTTTGCCTATTTCAGTATTTCGAAGAAAAGGAATATCAAACAGAGTCCAAACGGAATGAAACCTTTGGGAGCGTTATTTTTGGAACAAATCTGACCCGGAGAGCCTGGAGTGCAAGTCAAGAAAGCTCCAAGGGCCCCACGAGATAGGAGGGCGCGCCCCCCTGTAGGGCGCGCCCCCTGTCTCGTGGGCCCCTCGGGCGGTCACCGACGTACTTCTTCCTCCTATATATACCTACGTACCCCGAAAACATCCAGGAGCACCATGAAACACAATTTCCACCGCTGTAACCTTCTGTATCCGCGAGATCCCATCTTGGATCCCTTGTCGGCACTCTGCCGGAGGGGGAAGCAACCACGGAGGGACTCTACATCAACATCCTTGCCCCTCGGATGAGTTGTGAGTAGTTTACCACAGACCTACGGGTCCATAGTTATTAGCTAGATGGCTTCTTCTCTCTTTTTGGATATCAATATAATGTTCTCCCCCTCTCTTGTGGAGATCTATTCGATGTAATCTCTTTTTGCGGTGTGTTTGTCGAGATATGATGAATTGTGGGTTTATGATCAAGTTTATCTATGAATAATATTTGAATCTTCTCTGAATTCTTTTATGTATGATTGAGTTATCTTTGCAAGTCTCTTCGAATTATCAGTTTGGTTTGGCCTACTAGATTGGTCTTTATTGCCATGGGAGAAGTGCTTAGCTTTGGGTTCAATCTTGCGGTGTTCTTACCCAGTGATAGAAAGGGTTGCAAGACACGTATTGTATTGTTGCCATCAAGGATAACAAGATGGGGTTTATATCATATTGCATGTGTTTATCCCTCTACATCATGTCTTCTTCCTTAATGCGTTACTCTGTTCTTATGAACTTAATACTCTAGATGCATGCTGGATAGCGGTCGATGTGTGGAGTAATAGTAGTAGATGCAGGCAGGAGTCGGTCTAGTTGTTTTGGACGTGATGCCTATATACATGATCATGCCTAGATAATCTCATAACTATGCGCTTTTCTATCAATTGCTCGACAGTAATTTGTTCACCCACCGTAATACTTATGCTATCTTGAGAGAAGCCTCTAGTGAAACCTATGGCCCCCGGGTCTATCTCTTATCATATTTGCTTTATTTGCATCTTTGCTTTTTGCATCTATATAAAAAATACCAAAATATATTTATCTTATCATACTATCTTTATTAGATCTCACTTTCGCAAGTGGCCGTGAAGGGATTGACAACCCCTTTATTGCGTTGGTTGCGAGTTCTCAGTTTGTTTGTGTAGGTGCGTGGGACTTTTGAGGAGCCTCCTACTGGATTGATAACTTGGTTCACAAAACTTAGGGAAATACTTGCGCTACAGTTTGCTGCATCACCCTCTCCTCTTCGAGGAAAACCAACGCAAGCTCAAGGCGTAGCAAGAAGGATTTCTGGCGTCGTTGCCGGGGAGGTCCTCGCTCAAGTCAAGACATACCAAGTACCCATCACAAACCCATCTCCCTCGCATTTACATTATTTGCCATTTGCCTCTCGTTTTCCTCTCCCCCACTTCACCCTTGTCGTTTTATTCGCCCTCTCTTTCCCAATCTCCTCCTCTTTTCGTTTGCCTTTTTTCTGTTTGCTTGTGTGTTGGATTACTTGTTGCCATGGCGCAAGATAATACCAAGTTGTGTGACTTCTCGAATACCAATAATAATGATTTCCTTAGTACTCCGATCGGTCCTCTTAATGATGTTGAGTCTTGTGAAATCAATACCGCTTTGTTGAATCTTGTTATGAAAGATCAATTCGCCGGCCTTCCTAGTGAATATGCCGCTACTCATCTAAACAATTTTGTTGATTTGTGTGACATGCAAAATAAGAAAGATACGGATAACAATATTGTCAAATTGAAGTTATTTCCGTTTTCACTTAGAGATCGTGCTAAAGTTTGGTTTTCGTCTTTGCCTAAAAATAGTATTGATTCTTGGAACAAGTGCAAAGATGCTTTTATCTCTAACTATTTTCCTCCCGCTAAGATCATCACTCTTAGGAACGATATTATGAATTTTAAACAACTTGATCATGAGCATATTGCCCAATCTTGGGAAAGAATGAAATTGATGCTTCGTAATTGCCCTACTCATGGTTTAAATTTATGGATGATCATACAAATTTTTTATGCCGGTTTGAACTTTGCTTCTAGAAATCTCTTAGATTCGGCCGCGGGAGGCACCTTTATGGAAATTACGTTAGGAGATGCTACAAAATCGCTAATATTATGGCTAATTATTCTCAATGGCACACCGAAAGATCTTCTAGTAAAAAAGTGCATGCTATAGAAGAAATTAATGTTTTGAGTGGAAAGATGGATGAACTTATGAAGATGTTTGCTACTAAAAATACTTCTCTTGATCCCAATGATATGCCTTTGTCTTCCTTGATTGAGAATAATAATGAATCTATGGATGTGAATTTTGTTGGTAGGAATAGTTTTGGAAACAATGCTTATAGAGGAAATTTTAATGCTAGACCGTTCCCTAGTAATCCCTCTAATAATTATGGAAATTCCTACAATAATTCTTATGGTAATTTTAATAAGTTGCCCTCTGATTTTGAGAATAGTGTGAAAGAGTTTATGATTTCTCAAAAGAATTTTAATGCTTTGCTTGAAGAAAAATTGCTCAAAGTTGATGATTTGGCTAGGAACATTGATAGACTTTCGCTTGATGTTAATTCTCTTAAACTTGGATCTTCTTCTCCTAAGCATGATATCAATGAGTCTCTCAAAGTAATGAGAATTTCCATTGATGAGTGCAAGGAAAGAACCGCCAGATTGCGTGCTAAAAAAGAAAGCTTTATAAAAGCGTGTTCTTCCAGTCTTCATGAAAATAATGATGAGGATCTTCAAGTTATTGATGCGTGGCCAATTAGATCTATGTTTTGCAATATGAATTTTGATGATTATGGGAGTGATGATGAATCAACTTTGCCTAGAAGGCGTCCCAAAAATTCGGAGTCTTTAGATCTCGATGTTAAAATTGGTAAAAGTGAGATTGGAGAATCCTCTACTTCTAATATTGTTGAACTTACTATCTCGGATTTCAAGGAATTTGATTATGATAATTGCTCTTTAAAAGGTTGTATGTCCTTGTTGCAATCCGTTATTAATTCTCCTCATGCTTATAGTCAAAATAAAGCTTTTACCAAACATATTGTTGATGCCTTGATGCAATCTTATGATGAAAAACTTAATTTGGAAGTTTCTATACCTAGAAAACTTAATGATGAGTGGGAACCTACTATAAAAATTAAAATTAAAGATTATGAGTGTTTGGCTTTGTGTGATTTGGGTGCTAGTGTTTCCACGATTCCGAAAACTTTATGCGATATTCTAGGTTTCCATGATCTTGATGATTGCTCCTCAAATTTGCACCTTGCAGATTCCACCATTAAAAAGCCTATGAGAAGGATCAATGATGTTCTTATCATTGCAAATAGAAATTTGGTGCCCATAGATTTTATCATTCTTGATATAGATTGCAATCTTGCTTGCCCTATTATTCTTGGTAAACCTTTCCTTAGAACGACTGGTGCGATTATTGATATGAAGGAAGGGAATATTAGATTCCAATTTCCATTAAAGAAAGGCATGGAGAACTTTCCAAGAAAGAAAGTCAAATTACCTTATGAATCTATCATGCGCGCTACTTATGAATTTAGTGCCAAAGATGGCACTCGTTAGATTTATCCTTGTTTTTATGCCTAGCTAGGGGCGTTAAACGATAGTGCTAGTTGGGAGGCAACAAAATTTTTCTTTATGTTTTTTGTTTTTGCTCCTGTTTTGTAATAAATCTTGCATCTACCTTCTGGTTAGATGTGTTTTTATCTTTTAATTAGTGTTTGTGCCAAGTAGAACCTATAGGATAACCTACGATGATAGTTGATTTGATTCTGCTGAAAAACAGAAACTTTACGCGCACGAATATAATTTTGTTAAATCACAGAAACGTTCTTTTGCCTTGATTATTTTTGCTTCTGTTCAATAAACAAATTTTCCAGGACTTCCTATTTTGGTAGGATTTTTAGAGTTCCAGAAGTTTGCGTTAGTTACAGATTGCTACAGACTGTTCTGTTTTTGACAGATTCTGTTTTTTGTTTTTTGTTTGCTTATTTCAATGCATCTATGACTAGTAAATTAGTTTATAAACCATAAAGAAGTTGGAATAAAGTAGGTTTAACACCAATATAAATAAAGAATGAGTTCATGGCAGTACCTTATGTAGTGGTTTTGTTTTATTTCACTAACGGAGCTTATAAGATTTCCTGTTGAGTTTTGTGTTGTGAAGTTTTCAAGTTTTGGGTAAAGCTTTTATGGACTATGGAATAAAGGGTGGCAAGAGCCTAAGCTTGGGGATGCCCATGGCACCCCAAGATATTCGAGGATAGCCAAAAGCCTAAGCTTGGGGATGCCCCGTGAAGGCATCCCCTCTTTCATCTTCGTTCATTGGTAACTTTACTTGGAGCTATATTTTTATTCGCCACATGATATGTGTTTTGCTTGGAGCGTCGTGTATTATATTAGTCTTTGATTTTCAGTTTACCACAATCATCCTTGCTGTACACACCTTTTGGGAGAATCCTATTTGATTAGAATTTGCTAGAATACTCTATGTGCTTCACTTATATCTTTTGAGCTTGATAGTTTTTGCTCTAGTGCTTCACTTATATCTTTTAGAGCAGGGTGGTTTCTTAATTTTGAAGAATTGCTAGTCTCTCATGCTTCACTTATATTATTTTGAGAGTCTTTTAGAACAGCATGGTATTTGCTATGATCATAAAGTTGGTCCTAGAATGATGAGCATCCAAGTTGGGTATAATAAAAACTATCATAGAAAGTGAATTGGATGCTATGATCAATTTGAGGCTTGATAATTGTTTTGAGATATGGAGGTAGTGATATTAAAGTCATGCTAGTTGGGTGATTATGAATTTAAAGAATGCTTGTGTTGAAGCTTGTGATTCCCATAGCATGCATGTATGGTGAACCACTTTGTGATGAAGTTGGAGCACATTTGTATTTATTGATTGTCTTCCTTATGAGTGGCGGTTGGGGACGAGCGATGGTATTTTCCTACCAATCTATCCCCCTAGGAGAATGTGCATAGTACTTTGGTTTTTGATGACTTCTAAATTTTTGCGACAAGTATATGAGTTCTTTTGATTAATGTTGAGTCCATGGATTATAGGCACTCTTTCACCCTTCCACCATTCCTAGCCTCTCTTGTACCGTGCAATTTTCGCCGGTACCATACACCCTTCCTCAAAATAGCCACCATACCTACCTATTATGGCATTTCCATAGCCATTCCGAAATATATTGCCATGCAACTTTCCATCGTTCCATTCATATGACACGCATTACTTTTGTCATATTGCTTTTTGCATGATCATGTAGTTGACATTGTATTTGTGGCAAGGCCACCTTCATATTGCATATCCTGGTACACCGCCGGAGGCATTCATATAGAGTCATATCTTGTTCTAGCTTTGAGTTGTAAATCCATAAAAGTGTCATGATCTTCATTATTAGAGCATTGTCCTAGTGAGGAAAGGATGATGAAGACTATGATTGCCCCACAAGTCGGGATGAGACTTCGAACTCTACAAAAAGAAAAAAAATATAGAAAAAGAAAAAAAAGGCCAAAAGAAAAAAAGAAAAAAAAGAAAAAAAAGGAAAAAAAAGAAAAAATAAAATGAGAGAAAAAGAGAGAAGGGACAATGCTACTATCTCTTTTTCCACACTTGTGCTTCAAAATAGCACAATGATCTTCATGATAGAGAGTCTCATATGTTGTCACTTTCATATACTAGTGGGAATTTTTCATTATAGAACTTGGCATGTATATTCCAATGATGGGCCTCCTCAAAAGTGCCCTAGGTCTTCGTGAGCGAGCAAGTTGGATGCACCCCACTTAGTTTCTTTTACTGAGCTTTCATATATTTATAGCTCTAGTGCATCCGTTGCATGGCAATCCCTACTCACTCACATTGATATCTATTAATGGGCATCTCCATAGCCCGTTGATATGCCTAGTTGATGTGAGACTATCTTCTCCTTTTTGTCTTCTCCACAACCACCCTTCTATTCCACATATAGTGCTATGTCCATGACTCACGCTCATGTATTGCCTAAAAGTTGAAAAAGTTTGAGATTATTAAAGTATGAAACAATTGCTTGGCTTGTCATCGGGGTTGTGCATGATTAAATACTTTGTGTGATGAAGATAGAGCATAGCCAGACTATATGATTTTGTAGGGATAACTTTCTTTAGCCATGTTATTTTGAGAAGACATGATTACTTTGATTAGTATGCTTGAAGTATTACTATTTCATATGTCAATATGAACTTTTATTTTGTATTCATCTGGATCTGAACATTCATGCCACAATAAAGAAAATTACATTATGAATTATGCTAGGTAGCATTCCACATCAAAAACTTCTTTTTTATCATTTACCTACTCGAGGACGAGCAGGAATTAAGCTTGGGGATGCTGGATACGTCTCGAACGTATCTATAATTTTTGATTGTTCCATGCTATTATATTACCTCTTTTGGATGTTTATGGGCTTTATTTTACACATTTATATCATTTTTGGGACTAACCTACTAACCGGAGGCCCAGCCCATATTGCTGTTTTTTTGCCTATTTCAGTATTTTGAAGAAAAGGAATATCAAACGGAGTCCAAACGGAATGAAACCTTCGGGAGTGTTATTTTTGGAACAAATCCGATCCGGAGAGCCTGGAGTGCAAGTCAAGAAAGCTCTGAGGGCCCCACGAGATAGGAGGGCGCCCCCCCTGTAGGGCACGCCCCCTGTCTCGTGGGCCCCTCGGGCGGCCATCGACGTACTTCTTCCTCCTATATATACCTACGTACCCCGAAAACATCCAGGAGCACCACGAAACACAATTTCCACCGCCGTAACCTTTTGTATCCGCGAGATCCCATCTTGGAGACCTTGTCGGCACTCTGCCGGAGGGGGAAGCAACCACGGAGGGCCTCTACATCAACATCCTTGCCCCTCCACGAGTTGTGAGTAGTTTACCACAAACCTACGGGTCCATAGTTATTAGCTAGATGGCTTCTTCTCTCTTTTTAGATATCAATATAATGTTCTCCCCCTCTCTTGTGGAGATCTATTCGATGTAATCTCTTTTTGCAGTGTGTTTGTCGAGATCCGATGAATTGTGGGTTTATGATCAAGTTTATCTATGAATAATATTTGAATCTTCTCTGAATTCTTTTATGTATGATTGAGTTATCTTTGCAAGTCTCTTTGAATTATCAGTTTGGTTTGGCCTACTAGATTGGTCTTTCTTGCCATGGGAGAAGTGCTTAGCTTTGGGTTCAATCTTGCGGTGTTCTTACCCAGTGACAAAAAGGGTTGCAAGACACGTATTGTATTGTTGCCATCAAGGATAACAAGATGGGGTTTATATCATATTGCATGTGTTTATCCCTCTACATCATGTCTTCTTCCTTAATGCGTTACTCTGTTCTTATGAACTTAATACTCTAGATGCATGCTGGATAGCGGTCGATGTGTGGAGTAATAGTAGTAGATGCAGGCAGGAGTCGATCTACTTGTTATGGACGTGATGCCTATATACATGATCATGCCTAGATAATCTCACAACTGTGCGCTTTTCTATCAATTGCTCGACAGTAATTTGTTCACCCATCGTAATACTTATGCTATCTTGAGAGAAGCCTCTAGTGAAACCTACGGCCCCGGGTCTATCTCTTATCATATTTGCTTTATTTGCATCTTTACTTTTTGCATCTATATCAAAAATACCAAAAATATATTTATCTTATCATACTATCTTTATTAGATCTCACTTTCGCAAGTGGCCGTGAAGGGATTGACAACCCCTTTATTGCGTTGGTTGCGAGTTCTCAGTTTGTTTGTGTAGGTGTGTGGGACTTTTGAGGAGCCTCCTACTGGATTGATACCTTGGTTCTCAAAACTGAGGGAAATACTTACGCTACACTTTGCTGCATCACCCTCTCCTCTTCAAGGAAAACCAACGCAAGCTCAAGACGTAGTAGCACAGGCGGGTGCTACCGAGGGGCCCATGACGCAAGCCATGACGATCGAGGACCAGGCGGGTGCCAGGCGGGCGCCGGCCTGCGCAGTGTCCTTGTTTCCCTTTCGGTGCAAAGGGGGCAAGCACAGGCCAAGACATCAGGCAAAGGTTACCGTTTCTGCCGGATTTCGGGTTCCGGCAGACCCTTGAGGTTCGAACACAGGGGTGCGCACGAAGATCTCTCCCCTACCAGCTCACGTCTCGAAGTCTCGCCAAGATCTAAGCAAGAAAGATGAACACACAGGGGACACGAGATTTATACTGGTTCAGGCCACCATGGTGGTGTAATACCCTACTCCAGTGTGTGGTGTGGTGGATTGCCTCACGGGATGATGATGAACAACACAAAAGGAGAACAGCCTCGCGAGGGGCTGTTCTTGAGCTGGTGCGATGAACTGCTTGGGTGAGTTCAGTTGCTTCTCTCTCTCTCTCTCTCTCTCTCTCTCTCTCCCTCTCTCTCTCTGGTTGAACTCTAGATGATCTAGCCCCCCCTACCTTGTGGGTGGCTAGTCCTATTTATAGGCGGAGGCCCTGGGCCTCTCCCCAAATAATGAGCAGGAAGGGCGCCAACAATTGGCCATTTTGAAGGAGAACATCTGGTACACTTATCCTGACTAAAGTTGGTCTTCGGCTGCTAAAGGTTCTGACGGTGACGCCGCCCTGGGCTCCACAATGACCTCCATCCTGCCTCTCTGCTGGTCTTGGACTTGTTGCACTGAAACGGTAACCTTTGCTTGATGCCTTGGCCTGTGCTTGCCCCCTTTGCACCGAAAGGGAAACAAGGACACTACACAGGCCGGCGCCCGCCTGGTCCTCGATCGTCATGGCTTGCATCATGGGCCCCTCGGGAGGTGCCCTGCCTTGATCTCTCCGCCTCCTCGCGAGCCTTCCTGAGGAGGCTGCTCCTGAGGAAGCTTCCTGTCATCCGCCCCGCGAGGCTTGGCCCCTCGCAAGGGTCTTGAGCTTGAGCTGATGAAGCTGGGCTGCATTGGGCCCCCACTTGTGCCACGCCGCAGGCCACAGGCAGGCAAGTCTCGGGACCCCCGTTCCCAGAACGCCGACAGTAGCCCCCGGGCCCAAGGCGCGCCCGGACTTGGCTTAGTAGAGAAGCGAAGGGGCAAGTGCGAAGCGCCACGGGCCCCAACAGCCTGCGGCCTTGGGCGCCGCGTGGCGGTTGATTGGACATGGGTGTCTCCGCTTCCCCATGACGCCTCGGCAACCGCATGACTTGACAAGTCCCTGCATGCCAAGACGGGTCATGATTACCTGTGATCATGGAGGCCGACGGTTGGCCTCCTCCGGCTATAAGTATGGAACGGCGCGAGCCACTCTAGTTCATCTCCCGCTGCTACTCCTCCTCTTCTTCGCTCCGACTGCTCGCTATCTTCATGGCTCCGCCGAAGAGGTTCTCGGCCGCGGAGAAGGGAAAGGCTCGCCAGGAAGGGCCTGACTCTCCTCTGACCAAGCGCGGTCGGAGCCGCCCATGCAAGCACCCCGCGTCCCACGTGGCGGCTTCCCGCGGTCGTGGAGGCGGCTCCCTGCGCGGCGACGAGCGCCCGGTCGTCGACGGGAGGCACACTTTGACTGTGCGGCCCCCCAGACCACGCTTCCACTCGGCGGAAGTGCTGCCAGAGTTCGTCGTGTGGTCGGCGGACCCGACCAGCACTTGGCTCCAGCTTCCTCGCTTCTTCATAGGTGAGCTTCCGGCCGGCGCTCCGGGCGGCCTCTGGCTTCAGGCGGACGGCTGCTGCAGCAGGGCATCCTGGGCTTCGCTGGAGGTTTCCGCCACTGGGGGTTTGGCCCTAACCCGCGGCTGGCAAACTTTTGCCCGCGCGCGCAGCCTGGACCAGCGGTGCACCCTGCACTTCAGGTTCGACGGCGACGCCACCCACTACGTTAGGGCGTTCGGGGAAGACGGTCGCCATGCTGGGTGTTGCCCCGATGATGATGACCGTGGCAGGGCGCCCAGCCTCGGCGTCGATCAGGACGAAGATGGCGGCAGGCGCGTGGATTGCCGTGCCCGGGGCTCGCCATGCTTTCACGACTCTTCTTCAGGCAGCAACTCCTCCAGTGGGGGTCGTGACCAGCCTCCACGTCATCGCGCCCGCCTGGGGGAAGGTAGTGCCAAATGTCGGATTTCGGTTCTGGCAGACCGTTGAGGTTTGAACACTGGGGTGCGCACGAAGATCTCTCCCCTACCAGCTCACGTCTCGAAGTCTTGCCAAGATCTAAGCAAGAAAGATGAACACACAGGGGACACAAGATTTATATTGGTTCAGGCCACCATGGTGGTGTAATACCCTACTCCAGTGTGTGGTATGGTGGATTTCCTCAGGGGCTGATGATGAATAGTACAAAGGGAGAACAGCCTCGCGAGGGGCTGTTCTTGAGCTAGTGCGATGAACTGCTTGGGTGAGTTCAGTCGCTTCTCTCTCTCTGGTTGAACTCCAGATGATCTAGCCCCCCTAACTTGTGGGTGGCTAGTCCTATTTATAGGCGGAGGCCCTGGGCCTCTCCCCAAATAATGAGCGGGAAGGGCGCCAACAATTGGCCATTTTGAAGGGGAACATCTGGTACACTTATCCTGACTAAAGTTGGTCTTCGGCTGCCAAAGGTTCTGACGATGATGCCACCCTGGGCTCCACGATGACCTCCATCCTGCCGTTCTGTTGGTCTTGGTCTTGTTGCACCGAAACGATAACCTTTGCCTGATGCCTTGGCCTGTGCTTGCCCCCTTTGCACCGAAAGGGAAACAAGGACACTGCGCAGGCCGGCGCCCGCCTGGTCCTCGATCGTCATGGCTTGCATCATGGGCCCCTCGGGAGGTGCCCTGCCTTGATCTCTCCGCCTCCTCACGAGCCTGCCTGAGGAGGCTGCTCCCGAGGAAGCTTCCTGTCGTCCGCCCCGCGAGGCTTGGCCCCTCGCAAGGGTCTTGAGCTTGAGCTGATGAAGCTGGGCTGCATTGGGCCCCCACTTGAGCCACGCTGCAGGCTGCAGGCAGGCAAGTCTGGGGACCCCCGTTCCCAGAACACCGACAGTAGCCCCCGGGCCCAAGGCACGCCCGGACTTGGCTTAGCAGAGAAGCGAAGGGGCAAGTGCGAAGCACCGCGGGCCCCAACAGCCTACGGCCTTGGGCACCGTGTGGCGGTTGATTGGACGTGGGCGTCTCCGCTTCCCCATGACGCCTCGGTAACCGCACGACTTGACAAGTCCCTGCATGCCAAGACGGGTCATGATTACCTGTGATCATGGAGGCTGACGGTTGGCCTCCTCCAGCTATAAGTACGGAACGGTGCGAGCCGCTCCAGTTCATCTCCCGCTGCTACTCCTCCTCTTCTTCGCTCCGACTGCTCGCTATCTCCATGGCTCCGCCAAAGAGGTTCTCGGCCACGGAGAAGGGAAAGGCTCGCCAGGAAGGGCCTGACTCTCCTCCGACCAAGCGCGGTCGAGGCCGCCCACGCAAGCACCCCGTGTCCCTCGTGGCGGCTTCCCGCGGTCGCGGAGGCGGCTCCCTGCGCGGCGACGAGTGCCCGGTCGTCGACAGGAGGCACGCTGTGACTGTGCGGCCCCCTAGACCACGCTTCCGCTCGGCGGAAGTGTTGGGGAACGTAGCAGAAATTCAAAAATTTTCCTATGTGTCACCAAGATCTATCTATGGAGAAACCAGAAACGAGGGGAAGGAGAGTGCATCTACATACCCTTGTAGATTGCTAAGCGGAAGCGTTCAAGAGAACGGGGTTGAAGGAGTCGTACTCGTCGTGATCCAAATCACCAGAGATCCTAGTGCCGAACGGACGGCACCTCCGCGTTCAACACACGTACAGCCCGGTGACGTCTCCCATGCCTTGATCCAGCAAGGAGAGAGGGAGAGGTTGAGGAAGACTCCATCCAGTAGCAGCACAACGGCGTGGTGGTGATGGAGGAGCGTGGCAATCCTGCAGGGCTTCGCCAAGCACCTGCGGGAGAGGAGGAGGTGTCACGGGAGGGAGGGAGGCGCCAGGGCTTCAGGTGCGGCTGCCCTCCCTCCCCTCCACTATATATAGGGGTAAGGGAGAGGGGGGAGGCGCAGCCTTGCCCCTTCCTCCAAGGAAGGGGTGCGGCCAAGGGAGGGGAGGAGTCCATCCTCCCCAAGGCACCTCGGAGGTGCCTTCCCCCTTGAGGACTCTTCCCTCCCCAAGTTTCCTTGGCGCATGGGCCTCTTGGGGCTGGTGCCCTTGGCCCATATAGGCCAAGGCGCACCCCCTACAGCCCATGTGCCCCCCCGGGGCAGGTGGACCCCCTGGTGGACCCCCGGACCCCTTTCGGCACTCCCGGTACAATACCAATAAAGTGCGAAACTTTTCCGGCGACCAAAATAAGACTTCCCATATATAAATCTTTACCTCCGGACAATTCCAGAACTCCTCGTGACATCCGGGATCTCATCCAGGACTCCGAACAACATTCGGTAACCAGATACAAACTTCCTTTATAACCCTAGCGTCATCGAACCTTAAGTGTGTAGACCCTACGGGTTCGGGAACCATGCAGACATGACCGAGACGTTCTCCGGTCAATAACCAACAGCGGGATCTGGATACCCATGTTGGCGCCCACATGTTCCACGATGATCTCATCGAATGAACCACGATGTCAAGGACTCAATCAATCCCGTATACAATTCCCTTTGTCTAAGGGTATTTGTACTTGCCCGAGATTTGATCGTCGGTATGCCGATACCTTGTTCAATCTCGTTACTGGCAAGTCTCTTTACTCGTTCCGTAACACATCATCCCGTGATCAACCCCTTGGTCACATTGTGCACATTATGATGATGTCCTACCGAGTGGGCCCAGAGATACCTCTCTGTTTACACGGAGTGACAAATCCCAGTCTCGATTCGTGCCAACCCAACAGACACTTTCGGAGATACCTGTAATGCACCTTTATAGCCACCCAGTTACGTTGTGACGTTTGGTACACCCAAAGCATTCCTACGGTATCCGGGAGTTGCACAATCTCATGGTCTAAGGAAAAGATACTTGACATTAGAAAAGCTTTAGCATACGAACTACACGATCTTTGTGCTAGGCTTAGGATTGGGTCTTGTCCATCACATCATTCTCCTAATGATGTGATCCCGTTATCAATGACATCCAATGTCCATGGTCAGGAAACCGTAACCATCTATTGATCAACGAGCTAGTCAATTAGAGGCTTACTAGGGACATGGTGTTGTCTATGTATCCACACATGTATCTGAGTTTCCTATCAATACAATTATAGCATGGATAATAAACGATTATCATGAACAAGGAAATATAATAATAACTTATTTATTATTGCCTCTAGGGCATATTTCCAACAGTCTCCCACTTGCACTAGAGTCAATAATCTAGTTCACATCGCCATGTGATTAACACTCACATGTCACATCGCCATGTGACCAACATCCAAAGAGTTTACTAGTGTCACTAAACTAGTTCACATCATCATGTGATTAAGACTCAATGAGTTCTGGGGTTTGATCATGTTTTGCTTGTGAGAGAGGTTTTAGTCAACGGGTCTGCAATATTCAGATCCGTATGTACTTCGCAATTCTCTATGTCATATTGTAAATGCTGCTTCCACACTCCACTTGGAGTTATTCCAAATGGTTGCTCCACTATACGTATCCAGTTTGCTACTCAGAGTCACTCGGATAGGTGTTAAAGCTTGCATCGACGTAACCCTTTACGCCGAACTCTTTATCACCTCCATAACCGAGAAACATATCCTTATTCCTCTAAGGATAATTTTGACCGCCATCTGGTGATCCACTCCTTGATCACCTTTGTACCCTCTTGCCAGACATGTGGCAAGGCACACATCAGGTGCGGTACTTAGCATAGCATACTGTAGAGCCTACGTCTAAAGCATAGGGGACGACCTTCGTCCTTTCTCTCTTTTCTATCGTGGTCAAGCTTTAAGTCTTAACTTCATACCTTACATCTCAGGCAAGAACTCCTTCTTTGACTGATCCATCTTGAACACCTTCAAGATCATGTCAAGGTATATGCTCATTTGAAAGTATTATAAAACATTTTGATCTATCTTATAGATCTTGATGCTTATTGTTCAAGTAGCCTAATCCAGGTTTTCCATTGAAAAACACTTTTCAAACAACCCTATATGCTTTACAGAAAATTCTACATCATTTCTGATCAACAATATGTGAACAACATATACTCATCAGAAATTCTATAGTGCTCCCACTCACTTCTTTGGAAATACAAGTTTCTCATAAATTTGCATAAACCCAAAATCTTTGATCATCTTATCAAAGTACATATTCCAACTCCGAGATGCTTACTCCAGTCCTTAGAAGGATCGCTGGAGCTAGCATACCTTTTAGCATCCTTAGGATCGACAAAACCTTTCTGATTGTATCACATACAACCTTTCCTTACAAAACTGGTAAGGAAACTCGTTTTGACATCCATCTGCCAGATTTCATAAATGCAGCTAATGCTAACATGATTCCGACGGACTTTAAGCATCGCTACGGATGAGAAAACCTCATCGTAGTCAACTCCTTGAACTTGTGAAAAACTCTTCGCCACAAGTCGAGCTTCATAGACGGTGACATTACCGTCCACATCCGTCTTCTTCTTAAAGATCCATTTATCTCAATGGCTTGCCGATCATCGGGCAAGTCCACCAAAGTCCATGCTTTTTTATGATACATGGATCCTATCTTGGATTTCATGGTTTCTAACCATTTGTCAGAATATGGTCCCACCATTGCTTCTCCATAGTTCGTAGGTTCATTGTTGTCTAGCAACATGACCTTCAAGACAGGATCACCGTACCACTCTGAAGCAGTACGCGTCCTT
The DNA here is from genome assembly GCF_002162155.2 of Triticum dicoccoides. Taxonomy (NCBI): domain Eukaryota; kingdom Viridiplantae; phylum Streptophyta; class Magnoliopsida; order Poales; family Poaceae; genus Triticum; species Triticum dicoccoides. Next base: position 227,358,216 of record NC_041389.1, on the reverse strand, counting down.
GTCATCCTACGAGGTTCGGTAGTGACTTGATCCGAAACTTCATGATCACTATCATAAGCTTCTACTTCAATTGGTGTAGGTGCCACAGGAACAACTTCCTGTGCCCTGCTACACATTGGTTGAAGTGATGGTTCAATAACCTCATCAAGTCTCCACCATCCTCCCACTCAATTCTTTCGAGAGAAACTTTTCCTCGAGAAAGGACCCGTTTCTAGAAACAATCACTTTTGCTTCCGGATCTTGAATTAGGAGGTATACCCAACTGTTTTGGGTGTCCTATGAAGATGCATTTTATCCGCTTTGGGTTCGAGCTTATCAACCTGAAACTTTTTCACATAAGCGTTGCAGCCCCAAACTTTTAAGAATTGACAACTTAGGTTTCTCCAAACGGTGTCGTCTCAACGGAATTACGTGGTACCCTATTAAAGTGAGTGCGGTTGTCTCTAATGCCTAACCCATGAACGATAGTGGTAATTCGATAAGAGACATCATGGTACGCACCATATCCAATAGGGTGCAACTATGATGTTCGGACACACCATCACACTATGGTGTTCCAGGAGGTATTAATTGTGAAACAATTTCCACAATGTCTTAATTGCGTGCCAAAGCTTGTAACTCAGATACTCATCTTTATGATCATATCATAGACATTTTATCCTCTTGTCACGATGATCTTCAACTTCACTCTGAAATTACTTGAACCATTCAATAATTCAGACTTGTGTTTCATCAAGTAAATATACTCAGTATCTACTCAAATCATCCGTGAAGTAAGAACATAACGATATTCACTGCATGCCTCAACACTCATTGGACTGCATACATCAAAATGTGTTACTTCCAACAAGTTGCTATCTTGTTCCATCTTACTGAAAAGAGGCTTTTCAATCATCTTGCCCATGTGGTATGATTTGCATATCTCAAGTGATTCAAAATCAAGTGAGTCCAAACGGTCCATCTGCATGGAGTTTCTTCATGCGTATACACCAATAGACATGGTTCGCATGTCTCAAACTTTTCAAAAAACGAGTGAGTCCGAAGATCCATCAACATGGAGCTTCTTCATGCGTTTTATACCATTATGACTTACATGGCAGTGCCACAAGTAAGTGGTACTATCATTACTATCTTATATCTTTTGGCATGAAAATGTGTATCACTACGATCGAGATTCAATAAACCATTCCTTTAGGTGCAAGACCATTGAAGGTGTTATTCAAATAAATAGAGTAACCATTATTCTCCTTAAATGAATAACCATATTGCGATAGACATAATCCAATCATGTCTATGCTCAACGCAAACACCAAATGACAATTATTAAGGTTTAATACTAATCTTGATGGTAGAGGGAGTGTGCGATGTTTGATCACATCAAACTTGGAAACACTTCCAACACATATCGTCAGCTCACCTTTAGCTAGTCTCCGTTTATTCCGTAGCTCTTTTATTTTGAGTTACTAACACTTAGCAACCGAACCGGTATCTAATACCCTGGTGCTACTAGGAGTACTAGTAAAGTACACATTAACATAATGTATATCCAATATACTTCTTTCGACTTTGCCAGCCTTCTCATCTACCAAGTATCTAGGGTAATTCCGCTCCAGTGGCCGTTCCCCTTATTACATAAGCACTTAGTCTCGGGTTTGGGTTCAACCTTGGGTTTCTTCACTAGAGCAGCAGCTGATTTGCCGTTTCATGAAGTATCCCTTCTTGCCCTTGCCCTTCTTGAAACTAGTGGTTTCACCAACCATCAACAATTGATGCTCCTTCTTGATTTCTACTTTCCCGGTGTCAAACATCGCGAATACCTCAAGGATCATCATATCTGTCCCTGATATGTTATAGTTCATCATGAAGCTCTAGCAGCTTGGTGGCAATGACTTTGGAGAAACATCACTATCTCATCTGGAAGATCAACTCCCACTCGATTCAAGTGATTGTTGCACTCAGACAATCTGAGCACAAGCTCAACGGTTGAGCTTTTATCCCTTAGTTTGCCAGCTAAGAAAATCGTCGGAGGTCTTATACCTCTTGACGTGGGCAAGAGCCTGAAATCCCAATTTCAGCCCTCGAAACATCTCATATGTTTCGTGATGTTTCGAAAACGTCTTTGGTGCCTCTACTCTAAACCGTTTAACTATCACGTAGTTATCGAAACGTGTATGTCCGATGTTCGCAACATCCACAGACGATGTTTGGGGTTCAGCACACTGAGCGATGCATTAAGGACATAAGCTTTCTACTGTCCGCATAATCGCTACTGTCAACTTTCAACTATATTTTCTCTAGGAACATATCTAAACAGTGGAACTAAAGCGCGAGCTTACGACATAATTTGCAAAAATCTTTTGACTATGTTCAGGATAATTAAGTTCATCTTATGAACTCCCACTCAGATAGACATCCCTCTAGTCATCTAAGTGATTACATGATCCGAGTTAACTAGGCCGTGTCCGATCATCACGTGAGACGGACTAGTCATCATCGGTGAACATCTTCATGTTGATCGTATCTACTATACGACTCATGCTCGACCTTTCGGTCTCCGTGTTCCGAGGCCATGTCTGTACATGCTAGGCTCGTCAAGTTAACCCTAAGTGTTTTGCATGTGTAAAATTGTCTTACACCCGTTGTATGTGAACGTAAGGAGCTATCACACCCGATCATCACGTGGTGCTTCGAAACGACGAACTTTAGCAACGGTGCATAGTTAGGGGAGAACACTTCTTGAAATTGTTGTAAGGGATCATCTTATTTACTACCGTCGTTCTAAGCAAATAAGATGTATAAACATGATAAACATCACATGCAATCAAATAGTGACATGATATGGCCAATATCATTTTGCTCCTTTTGATCTCCATCTTCGGGGCTCCATGATCATCATCGTCACCGGCATGACACCATGATCTCCATCATCATGATCTCCATCATCGTGTCTTCATGAAGTTGTCTCGCCAACTATTACTTCTAGTACTATGGCTACCGGTTAGCAATAAAGTAAAGTAATTACATGGCGTTGTTTAATGACACGCAGGTCATACAATAAATTAAGACAACTCCTATGGCTCCTGCCGGTTGTCATACTCATCGACATGCAAGTCGTGATTCCTATTACAAGAACATGATCAATCTCATACATCACATATCATTCATCACATTCTTCTTGGCCATATCACATCACATAGCATACCCTGCAAAAACAAGTTAGACGTCCTCTAATTGTTGTTTTCATGTTTTACGTGGCTGCTATGGGTTTCTAGCAAGAACGTTTCTTACCTACGGAAAACCACAACGTGATATGCCAATTGCTATTTACCCTTCATAAGGACCCTTTTCATCGAATCCGTTCCGACTAAAATGGGAGAGACTGGCACCTGCTAGCCACCTTATGCACCAAGTGCATGTCAGTCGGTGGAACCTGTCTCACGTAAGTGTACGTGTAAGGTCGGTCCGGGCCGCTTCATCCCACAATACCGTCGAAACAAGATTGGACTAGTAACAGTAAGCATATTGAACAAAATCAACGCCCACAAATACTTTGTGTTCTATTCGTGCAAAGAATCTACGCAATAGACCTAGCTCATGATGCCACTGTTGGGGAACGTAGCAGAAATTCAAAATTTTCCTACGTGTCACCAAGATCTATCTATGGAGAAACCAACAACGAGGGGAAGGAGAGTGCATATACATACCCTTGTAGATTGCTAAGCGGAAGCGTTCAAGAGAACGGGGTTGAAGGAGTCGTACTCGTCGTGATCCAAATCACCGGAGATCCTAGTGCCGAACGGACGACACCTCCGCGTTCAACACACGTACAACCCGGTGACGTCTCCCATGCCTTGATCCAACAAGGAGAGAGGGAGAGGTTGAGGAAGACTCCATCCAGCAGCAGCACAACGGCGTGGTGGTGATGGAGGAGCGTGGCAATCCTGCAGGGCTTCGCCAAGCACCTGCGGGAGAGGAGGAGGTGTCACGGGAGGGAGGGAGGCGCCAGGGCTTCAGGTGCGGCTGCCCTCCCTCCCCTCCACTATATATAGGGGTAAGGAAGAGGGGGGAGGCGCAGCCTTGCCCCTTCCTCCAAGGAAGGGGTGCGGCCAAGGGAGGGGAGGAGTCCATCCTCCCCAAGGCACCTCGGAGGTGCCTTCCCCCTTGAGGACTCTTCCCTCCCCAAGTTTCCTTGGCGCATGGGCCTCTTGGGGCTGGTGCCCTTGGCCCATATAGGCCAAGGCGCACCCCCTACAGCCCATGTGGCCCTCGGGGCAGGTGGACCCCCCGGTGGACCCCCGGACCCCTTTCGGCACTCCCGGTACAATACCGATAAAGTGCGAAACTTTTCCAGCGACCAAAATAAGACTTCCCATATATAAATCTTTACCTCCGGACCATTCCGGAACTCCTCGTGACGTCCGGGATCTCATCCGGGACTCCGAACAACATTTGGTAACCACATACAAACTTCCTTTATAACCCTAGCGTCATCGAACCTTAAGTGTGTAGACCCTACGGGTTCGGGAACCATGCAGACATGACCGAGACGTTCTCCGGTCAATAACCAACAGCGGGATCTGGATACCCATGTTGGCTCCCACATGTTCCACGATGATCTCATCGAATGAACCACGATGTCAAGGACTCAATCAATCCTGTATACAATTCCCTTTGTATAACGGTATTTGTACTTGCCCGAGATTCGATCGTCGGTATGCCGATACCTTGTTCAATCTCGTTACCGGCAAGTCTCTTTACTCGTTCCGTAACACATCATCCCGTGATCAACCCCTTGGTCACATTGTGCACATTATGATGATGTCCTACCGAGTGGGCCCAGAGATACCTCTCCGTTTACACGGAGTGACAGATCCCAGTCTTGATTCGTGCCAACCCAACAGACACTTTCGGAGATACCTGTAATGCACCTTTATAGCCACCCAGTTACGTTGTGACGTTTGGTACACCCAAAGCATTCCTACGGTATCCGGGAGTTGCACAATCTCATGGTCTAAGGAAAAGATACTTGACATTAGAAAAGCTTTAGCATACGAACTACACGATCTTTGTGCTAGGCTTAGGATTGGGTCTTGTCCATCACATCATTCTCCTAATGATGTGATCCCGTTATCAATGACATCCAATGTCCATGGTCAGGAAACCGTAACCATCTATTGATCAACGAGCTAGTCAATTAGAGGCTTACTAGGGACATGGTGTTGTCTATGTATCCACACATGTATCTGAGTTTCCTATCAATACAATTATAGCATGGATAATAAACAATTATCATGAACAAGGAAATATAATAATAACTTATTTATTATTGCCTCTAGGGCATATTTCCAACAGGAAGTGCTGCCAAAGTTCGTCGTGTGGTCGGCGGACCCGACCAGCACTTGACTCCAGCTTCCTCGCTACTTCATAGGTGAGCTTCCGGCCGGCCCTCCGGACGGCCTCTGGCTTCAGGCGGACGCTGCTGCAGCAGGGCATCCTGGGCTTCGCTAGAGGTTTCTGCCGCCGGGGGTTTGGCCCTGACCCGTGGCTGGCAAACTTTTGCCCGCGCGCGCGGCCTGGGCTGGCGGTGCACCCTGCACTTCAGGTTCGACGGCGACGCCACCCTCTACGTGAGGGCGTTCGGGGAAGACGGTCGTCGCGCTGGGTGTTGCCCCGAAGACGATGACCGTGGCAGGGCGCCCAGCCTCGGCGTCGATCGGGACGAAGATGGCGGCAGGCGCATGGATTGCTGCGCCCAGGGCTCGCCAAGCTTTGTGACTCTTCTTCAGGCAGCAGCTCCTCCAGTGGGGGTCGTGACCAGCCTCCATGTCGTCGCGCCCGCCTGGGGGAAGGTAGCGGGCCGGTCTCCTGTCGCGCCTCGGTGAAGCGAGAAGAGGGAATCTGACCGAGCTCTAGAGGCAGTACGAGCCCTCGTTGTGGGCTGGTGCCACGCCCGTTTTGCCTTTCTTCTTTTCCTGCAAAAAGAGGGAGTAGTGTAGGGCCCCGCGGGGGCATGTTGAACTGTCATTGTTAATTATCGTGCTGTTTCCACTATTTCCGTGCTCCGTTTCTGTGCCGTGTACCCGTGTTCGGGAGTTACTTAACCCATGGAGGCTTGTAGCAGTCTTTGCCTCCCGAGGTCGAGGCCTTGTCGTGCCCCTTATGTCCTGCAAGGGTTAGTCAAGTGGGGTAGCTTTTGGTTCGGTTGCGGGGGTGACCGACCCAGGTCTCGTGCTCGCCTCGCGATGCCCGTGGGGCAAGGACTGGGAGTGGTGCTCCCTCAGCGGACCCGGATAGGAGGGCTTTAGGTGACCGAGGCAGAAAACACTCGCGAGGGTGCCCGCGTACCTCCCTTGCGAGACTTGCGTGTGGGAAAACCAAAGCAAGTGAGCAAAAAGGAGAAAGGGGGGCTCGAGCCAGAGGCAGGGACAACTTCGATAAAACTCCAAATAGGAAGGAACAAGCCAACTGCAGAAAGCAAATGAAAAATCCGCGTCCGGCACCTAATCTAGTCTTCGACGTCTTCTCACCAGCGCGGAGCTAAGTGCTGCCACTGGGCGTGGACGGGAGCCCCCAAGGCCCGAGGGCGGCACTCCGGAGACTCCGGGGCGTGTACAGCTCCACTCATTATTACATGAGAGTGTCACGGGCGGCGAGCTTCACAGGCATTGGCCTTCTTCACAGGCACCGGGCCTTCTCCAAAATGCGGTAGCTTCACAGGCATTGGCCTTCTTCACAGGCACCGGGCCTTCTCCAAAATGCGGTAGCTTCACATGCATTGGCCTTCTTCACAGGCACCGGGCCTTCTCCAAAATGCGGTAGCTTCACAGGCATTGGCCTTCTTCACAGGCATCGGGCCTTTCCCACAGGCACTGGGCCTCGCTCAAGGGTAGAATCTCCAGAGATGTTGACTGTTCCACGCGTTCTGGATGGGTAGTCCCTCTTGGGTCTCCAAGCGCGCGGAGCCGGGCCTGGAAACATGAACAACCTTGAACGGGCCCTCCCACATGGCAGACAGCTTGTGCAACCCTTCCCTGGAGAGGACCCGCCTGAGCACGAGGTCCCCTACCTCAAGAGTCCTGGGGCGGATGTTGCGGCAGTGGTACCACCGCAGCGCCTGTTGATACCTTGCCGCTCACAGTGCGGCCTCTCATCGTCGTTCCTCCCCCAGCACAAGATCCATCCCCCGCATGGCATCCTGCTGCGCCTCGTCAAACGCCAGGACCCGCACGGAACAACGCCTGAACTCGTGAGGGAGGATTGCCTCCGCTTCGTAGACGAGGAAGAATGGAGTGTCGCCGGTTGGTTTGGCCGTGGTCGTGCGGATAGACCACAGCACGGACAGGAGCTCATTGTACCAGCCCCTGCCTCAGGCCTCCAGCTTCTTCTGGTTTTGAGGCCCCTCGGGACCTCTATGTTGGCTCGCTCGGCTTGACCGTTGCTCCGGGGGTGCGCTACCGAGGCATAGCATATCTGTGTTCCAAGGTTAGCACAATATGTTTTGAAGAGGTTACTGGTGAATTACGAACCGTTGTCGGTGATGATGCGGTTAGGCACTCTGAAGCGCCTCATGAGGCCCTTGATGAACTTGACCGTGGAGCCTGCGGGGATGGTGCGGACATCTTCCACCTCAGCCCATTTGGTGAACTTGTCCACGGTGACATAGAGATAGCGATAGCCCCCAGTGCCCGAGGGAACGGGCCCAGGATGTCCAGCCCCCAGATTGTGAACGACCATGAAAGGGGTATAGTTTGAAGACCCCTCGCCGGCTGATGGATCTGCTTGGCATGGAATTGGCAGGCCTCACAAGCCTTCACTAGCTCCACGGCATCACTGAGTGCCGTGGGCCAATAGAACCCGCTGCAAAACGCCTTGCCAACAAGGGTCCGTGATGATGAGTGATGCCCACAATCTCCACCGTGTATGTCTGCCAGCAGCTCCTTCCCTTGCTCTCTGGAAATGCAACATAGGGACACATCATTTGGTCGCCTCCGGTAGAGCTCTCCATCCCTGATGCAGTAGGCCGTGGCCTGCCGCGCCACACGCTCCGCTTCCTCCTCCTTCTCCGGCAAGGTCCCTTGTGTCAGGTAGTCCCTGAGCTTTGCGATCCAGCATCCTTCCTGAGGCTCCAACGCCAGGAGCAGGCGTGCTCCTGAGGCCGGGCCGCAGACCGGGGCTCCTGAGGCAGGCGGCTGGGGGAGCTCTTCCCGAGGCTGTGTCGTGCTTGATAGTGAGGGTGCTGCTGAGGGCTTGAAGAGTCGCTCCTCGAAGACGCCTGGCTCCTGAGGTAGCCGCCTGGATGCCCTTTTGGTGATGTCATCAGCCTCTTGATTGGTGCCGCGAGGCACATGCTGCAGCTCCAGTCCCCAGAACTGCTTCTCCATCCTGCGGACCTCCGTGAGGTAGGCTTCCATGTGCTCGTCCTTCGGCTCGTACACCTTGTTGGAGAAATTGACGAGGAGTTGCGAATCACCCTTGATGGTGAGGCGCTTCACCCCCAAGGCGACCGCGGCTTTCAGGCCTGCTATCAGGCCTTCGTACTCTGCTATGTTGTTGGAGACCTTTTCTCCGTGCTGGAAACATAGTTGTATGGCGTAGTAGAGCTTGTCTTGAGTGGAGACACAAGCACCGCGCCAGCCCCCGCGCCGTGTCGGGAGAACGCCCCGTTGAAGTACATGACCCAACCGTCTGGTGCCTCGCTTTCCGGGAAAAGTGATCGATCCTCACCAGCCTCGAGGCCTGGTGCCTCTGCCCATTCCGCCATGAAGTCCGCAAGCGCAGCCCCTTGATGACTCTTGTGGTGCTAAATTCTAGCTGAAATGCTTGCAGCTTGATGTTCCACTCAGCGACTCTTCCAGCTGAATTGGGGCTCCTGAGTACCCTTTCCAAGGGGTATGCTGAGACGACCATGATGGGATGGCCTTGGAAGTAGTGCCGCAGCTTGTGTGAGGCCACCAGCAGTGCGAGGAGGAGTTTTTGAGGCATGGGGTACCGCGCCCTTGCGTCTCGTAGCACCGTACTGACGAAGTACACGGGGTGCTCGACGAGGTTGAGAGCGCTGGCGCTGCTTGCGTCCTCCGGAGGTTGGGGTGCCTCCTGAGACGAGGGAGCCCCTAGCGATTGATCGCTTGGAGGGGCCTCTTCTGTTTGGGATGTGCTCCCCTACTGCGGCTGACCCTTTTCGGCTGCGGTCGCGGTCTCCGCGAAGCCTTCTTGGCTCTGCTTTGCTTCGACCCGGACGGTTGCTGCGGCCTTGGCCCGACGCTCCTCCCAGGAGGTCATAGAAGCCATCGGTAGGTGGAGCAGCCACATGCACGGGACGCCGGTGAGGGCCATGGGAAACCAGTTGGCCATCACCCTGTCCTCGCCCCCAGCCTTGAGGACAGCCTCCTCGTATGCCAGTAGGAAAACCAGCGGGTCCGCCGTGCCGTTATAGCGCGACGGCATCTCGGGCTTGAACTTGGGCGGCCACTGCGCCTGCCGCAAGGCGGGGGCCAAGGCTCTGAGCCCCCTGGTCCCAGCATCGGCGTCGGTTGTTGGAGCGGGCGGTGCTTCTGCGGGGGCGCGACAGGCGTGAGTCGACGATCCAGGCGGAGTCGGCGACGGGGTGGCGGCGCGGCCATCATGTCGCACCGGAGGATGCAGGGGTGAGGCCTGCTGCCCATTCCCCGCCGGGCCGGCGGCGGCGCTGGCAGCAGGCGACGGGGAACGACGGGGGCGTCCGCCGACAGGCGCCGTCTGGGCGACGCAGGTGGCGAGAGCAGCCCGACGCTCGACGCGAGCTCGACGAGCGTCAGCCATGGTCACGGCGGAAGATCAGACACGACCAGCGGAAGGAAGATTCCGGCGCACCCCTATCTGGCGTGCCAAATGTTGGATTTCGGGTTCCGGCAGACCCTTGAGGTTTGAACACTGGGGTGCGCACGAAGATCTGTCCCCTACCAGCTCACGTCTCGAAGTCTCGCCAAGATCTAAGCAAGAAAGATGACACAGGGGACACGAGATTTATACTAGTTCAGGCCACCATGGTGGTGTAATACCCTACTCCAGTGTGTGGTGTGGTGGATTGCCTCAGGGGTTGATGATGAACAGTACAAAGGGAGAACAGCCTCACGAGGGGCTGTTCTTGAGCTAGTGCGATGAACTGCTTGGGTGAGTTCGGTCGCTTCTCTCTCTCTCTCTCTCTCTCTCTCTCTCTCTCTGTCTCTCTCTCTCTCTCTGGTTGAACTCCAGATGATCTAGCCCCCCCTACCTTGTGGGTGGCTAGTCCTATTTATAGGCGGAGGCCCTGGGCCTCTCCCCAAATAATGAGTGGGAAGGGCACCAACAATTAGCCATTCTGAAGGGGAACATCTGGTACACTTATCCTGACTAAAGTTGGTCTTCGGCTGCCAAAGGTTCTGACGGTGACGCCGCCCTGGGCTCCACGATGACCTCCATCCTGCCATTCTGCCGGTCTTGGTCTTGTTGCACCGAAACAGTAACCTTTGCCTGATGCCTTGGCCTGTGCTTGCCCCCTTTGCACCGAAAGGGAAACAAGGACACTGCGCAGGCCGGCACCCGCCTGGCGCCCGCTTGGTCCCCGATCGTCATGGCTTGTGTCATGGGCCCCTCGAGAGGTGCCCTGCCTTGATATCTCCGCCTCCTCGCGAGCCTGCCTGAGGAGGCTGCTCCTGAGGAAGCTTCCTGTCATCCGCCCCGCGAGGCTTGGCCCCTCGCGAGGGTCTTGAGCTTGAGCTGATGAAGCTGGGCTGCATTGGGCCCCCACTTGAGCCACGCCGCAGGCCGCAGGCAGGCAAGTCTGGGGAACCCCGTTCCCAGAACACCGACAGTTTCGGTGCAACAAGACCAAGACCAGCGGAACGACAGGATGGAGGTCATCGTGGAGCCCAGGACGGCATCACCGTCAGAACCTTTGGCAGCTGAAGACCAACTTTAGTTAGGATAAGTGTACCAGATGTTCCCCTTCAAAATGGCCAATTGTTGGCGCTCTTCCCTCTCATTATTTGGGGAGAGGCCCAGGGCCTCCGCCTATAAATAGGACTAGCCACCCACAAGGTATGGGGAGGGAGATCATCTGGAGTTCAAAGAGAGAGAGAGAGAGAGAGAGAGAGAGAGAGAGAGAGAGAGAGAGAGAGAGAGAAGCAACTGAACTCACCCAAGCAGTTCATCGCACCAGCTCAAGAACAGCCCCTCGCAAGGCTGTTCTCCCTTTGTAACGTTCATCATCAGCCCCTGAGGCAATCCACCACACCACACACTGGAGTAGGGTATTACACCACCATGGTGGCCTGAACCAGTATAAATCTCGTGTCCCTTGTGTGTTCATCTTTCTTGCCTAGATCTTTGCGAGACTTCGAGACGTGAGCCGGTAGGGGAGAGATCTTCGTGCGCACCCCAGTGTTCGAACCTCAAGGGTCTGCCGGAACCCGAAATCCGACAGACCCTTCGTGGGTGGAGTGGACTCACGCAACCGTTACCCTTCGTGGGTTGATGTCTCCATCAACGTGGATGTACGATAGCACCACCTATCGGAATCACGACAAAAACATCCGTGTCTCCAATTGCGTTTGAATTCTCCAAACCCTTCCCTTTACATTCTTGCAAGTTGCATGCTTTACTTTCCGCTGCTTATATACTCTCTGCATGCTTGCTTGAATTGTGTTAAGATTGCTTGACTTGTGCTAAGTTAGCTAAAATCTGCCAAAGACAAAAATTGGGAAAAGGATAAGTTTTATTTTGGTCAAGTAGTCTAATCACCCCCCTCTAGACATACTTTCGATCCTACAAGTGGTATCAGAGCTTTGGTCTCCATTTGCTTTGATTTCCATAGCTATTGGTAATCATAGCCTTGGTTTCACAACCTAGGAGAGTATGGCGTCTAGCGAGGGAAACTATCACCGTAGAGGTCCTTACTTTGATGGTACTAATTTTGCTAGTTGGAAGCATAAGATGAAAATGCATATTCTTGGACATAACCCCGCCGTTTGGGCTATTGTGTGTATTGGCTTGCAAGGTGAATTCTTTGATGGGAGAAAACCAAACTGTGAAGCTACCGTGGAAGAGTTGAAGATGCTGCAGTACAACGCTCAAGCTTGTGATATCCTCTTCAACGGATTATGCCCCGAAGAATTCAACAAAATCAGCCGTCTTGAGAATGCAAAGGAAATTTGGGATACTTTGATTGATATGCACGAAGGTACCGACTCCGTCAAGGAATCCAAGTTGGATGTGCTTCAAAGTCAGCTTGACAAGTTCAAAATGAAGGATGGTGAAGGTGTCGCTGAAATGTACTCTAGGCTTGCTCTTATCACAAATGAGATTACCGGCTTAGGAAGTGAAGAGATGACTGGCAAGTTCATCATCAAGAAGATCCTAAGAGCTTTGGACGGAAAATATGATACCGTGTGCACATTGATCCAAATGATGCCCAATTACAAAGATCTCAAGCCAACAGAAGTCATTGGAAGAATTGTTGCTCATGAGATGTCACTCAAGGATAAGGAGGAACTTCACAACAAGTCAAGTGGTGCTTACAAAGCCTCATGTGAAGCTCCCACATCATCAAGTGAGAAACAAACCTTCAATGAAGAATTGAGCCTAATGGTGAAGAACTTCAACAAGTTCTACAAGAATAGAAGCAAGGAAAGAAGCTCCAAGTCAAGGTCCTACAATGACAAAATATCTTCTAGTCGAGAGCATAATTGCTACAATTGTGGAAGACCCGGACACTATTCCAATGAGTGTACGGCTCCCTACAAAAGAAGATAATAATCACCTAAGAGGAGAAGTAGAAGAGAAGAATCACCACCAAGAGAGAGAAGGAGTAGAGGTGATCGTTATGAACGAAGAACATCCCGGAGAAGCAAGGATTCGGAAAGGAAGGACAAGTCATCAAGGAGCTACACAAAACGAAGACATCAAGCTCATGTTGGTGAATGGGTATCCGGCTCCGACTCCGACAATCACTCCGAGAGAAGCTATCACTCTGACTCCGAATATACTCAAGATGAAGGTGTTGCCGGTCTAGCACTTGTGTCAACCAACTCCTACGACATATTTGATTCACCAAATGAAGGACTTGGAAGATGCTTCATTGATAAAGGCCCAAAGGTAACACACTCCGAGTATGTTGATTTCAATAGCGATGAAGATGACTTGTTTGGTGATGCTGATTTACTTGTTGACAACTCTAGTGATGAATACTATGATGAAACGTCAATTAATCATGCTAATCAAGATAAAACGAATGACAATGATAAGGAGAAGATTGAGCTTCTAACTAAAGAACTAAACACTCTTAAGTTAGCTCATGAAACTATCTTAGAAGATCATCGATAACTTTTAAGGACTCATGAGAAGTTACGCTTTGAAAAGCTCAACCTTGAGCAAGAGCATGAGTTCTTAAAGGCAATCAATGATGTTCTTCGTAAGAAAAGTTCTTCTTACATTGCCAAGCGTTTACTTTTATCCACTTACATGCCTCAAGTCAAGTCTAGTAACAAGCAAAAGAAAGATTCTTCCTCTAGTAGTAACAATAATCATGATAAATCCAATATTGTTGCTTCTAGTAGTTCTCTTCATTCCACTAATGATTCTCTTATCGAAGTTACACTTGAGCAAGAAAATAGCTTATTGAAGGGAATTATAGAGAAAGGTGTTTACAAGAGCCTTGTCGGGAGTAAGCAATTCGAGGAAATTGTACGCAAGCAAGGAAGGCACCGGAAGAACCAAGGTGTTGGTTTTGAACGAAAGTTCAATGCCAATGGAGTTGAGTGGGAAGAAGATCAATACCCCAAGACGAAGTTTATTCCTCAACAAGAGAAGTATGATCCTACTTCCTTCAAAGGGACACAAGCTCAAGATGATCTTCCACCACAAGACCACAAGCAAAAAGGCAAGGATAAGCTTCAAGAGGAGATTGATGCATTTGAAGAAGCTCCTAAGGCCTTGGTCAAGTGGGTTCCCAAGACTACATCAAGTTCTACTTCATCAAGCACGACTACAACTCCAAGGATCCCATCAAGATGATGTGGATTCCGAAGAAGAAGAACTAGAGAGTTCTTGAGGGTGACTCCGCCAACGTATTTCACTCTTATCATTTTGGCAAGAACAAGTGCAATCAACTTCCACATCTTGCACTAGTTCAAGGAGTCACAAACCCTCTTGTTGGTAAGACAAGGGACAAGGTAACCTAATGCTTTCATAGACATCATCTTGTGTGTGCATCACTCTATGTCTATGGATATCCTTGTTTGTTCCTTGTGGGACTAACCCGTGTAGGTATTGAAAGTGCAACTCATTCCAAAGGATTGATCCAAACGATCTACATCAACATTGAGCATCCACATCTTCAACACCTACATGAAGTCATCATCGACAAAACCCAAGGTTAGTTCATCCCTATTAGGGGGGATCTCACATCTAGGGGGAGCTTTACTCTAAGAATTGAGTCAGAGCAACTCTAATGGTGTGAACACAACAATGCATTATGTAAAAGTGGTAACCCCACTTGTGCTTAAACGATGAGTATGACCCTCTGTTGGAAAAGGCAGTGCCTAGGAGGCGCTTAGGCACGCCTAGGCGCTAGGCAATAGCCAAATGCCTCGCCTAGGGCATAACTGGGGATCTAGGCATGGGAAGCAAGAAACCATGCCACATACTACACAGATATGCCAAACGGGTTATATTCCAATGGCAGTAGATAGTAATTAACTTATTTATATGCCCTAAACTAATATCAAGATCCATATAATAAGCACTAAAACACTACGAGTAAAAACTATATTACTGCCTAGGTCGCGCCTAGGGCGCTTAGATACCGCCTAGGCACAAGGCAAAGACCAACCGCCTCGCTTACGCCTACCGCTTTTTCCAACCTTGGTATGACCTATGATCAAATGTTCTCATTTGACTCCTAAGTCAATATACTCATATATAGATGACCTAGTCATCGCCAATTGCTTGATAGATGCTAGAATGGTTGTGCATGCTTTGCCACATATTTCATTTGCCATTTTATTGTGTGAGCATGTTGGTTGCATATTTTACTCATTTGAGGACATCCACTTGTTGTTTTGATTGTTTGGTTTCTTTTTCTGCTAAGTGGATGGACAAGAATGCCTAAGAACCCTCTCTAGCTATCAATGCTTTTCTTGTCCCAAACTCTATTCATGCTATGTCACAAAGTTTGATCAAGTCAGATTCGAACCACTCTGTGTGAGGAGCACTCGGAGTCCCTGATTCGTCATAGACTTAAACTTCCAAAACTTCTTTGTGCATTTCGGTCTGACCGATTCTTCCGTTTCGGTCATACCGAGATCACTAAGTCGATCTAGGTTTTTAATCTCGGTGCAACCAATTTGAACTTTTCGGCCACACCGAGTTGCTATAACTACTTGGAGTTATGCATCTCGGTGCCACCGAGTTGTTCCACTTGGTCACACCGACAGGGTCAGGCTATATATATCCACGGGCCAAAATTTGGAAATTTCTCCGAACTCTTTCGCCCGCGCTCAGCCTGCTCTGCCTCCCTGGGTCTCCGGATCGTCCTCCTCGTTTCCAGCTGCCTCCCGATGCTGGTCTCTGCCGCCGTCAATGGGAATCGTCTCCGCCCTTGCCGCCGTAGCAAGTCCATCGCCGAACTAGGGTATGGGCTTGATCCTTGTACTAATCCCACTCCGAATTCCTAGCACATTGTTTTGCCATGTATCTTGCCACGATTGAGATCATCTTATCCAGTGAAAACACTCTGTAGTTTAGTTGTGAATTGAAAATTGAGGGTTAGGTTTCCGCCGAAACCATCTCGGACCAACCGAGTTGAAGAACTCGGTTCCACCGATTGGGCTAAGGCCATTGCACATGCGATTCTCGGTGTGACTGAGAATTGCAAATCGGTGTGACCGAGATCAGGAATTTGTGAAACCCTAGCAGTCTCGGTGCCACCAAACTGTGACTTGGTCTGACCGAGTTCACTAGTTTAGGTTCCAAAAGCCACTTTGGTATCACCGAGTTTACAAATCGGTAGATCCGAAATGCTTTCTGTGGAAAACTAAAACTAAGTTTTGACTCATTCTTTTGCAAAAACCTCTGTATTTTGTGATGCTCATCTACTCTACCTCATCTATATCTATTCACAGGGTCTGCTGTTAGTGTTTGCAACATGTCTGATCAAAGTGACAGTCAGAACAAGTCTGAGGAGCAGGTTCAGATGAGTGAGGGCACTAGTCCCTCTAGCAGCTATGATGATGGAAGCAGGAGCACACCCAGCAATTTACCCAAGGCAGCCACCAGGTCCAGAAAGAAGAGAACCTCAGATTCTGAGGATGAAGACTATGTGGCTATTGAGGATGAGGCCACTTCCAAGAAGAAGGTGCTCAAGAAGGAGTATGGCACAGCTGCTGCCACTAAGCCTGGTATGAAGACCAAAGCACCTGCCAAAGGAATTCCCATGTCTAAAGCCAGAGCCTCCACTCAAGTATCTTTGGAATCTGAACCCAAAGAGGCTGCTGCAGAAGGGAAGAAGAGAAAGGAAAGGGTCAAGAAGACTATGGCCAGGGTTGTTGGAAAGCCTTCCATGATGGAAGAAGAAGAAGAGGAAGAGGTTGCTGCACCAACACCTAAAGCTCAAAAGCTTATGGGTGATGCCATCAGGTCAGGGGCTGCTTCATCAAAGCCCAAAGAAGCTCCCAAGGCAGCTGCTCCAAAGCCCAAATCTGCACCCAAGAGGAATACAAGGAACATTCTTGCTGGAGAGAAGAACAAGGCCCTAGTGCCTGAAGCTGCTGTTGAAGAAGATGATGACGAGGAACATGTCTTGAGAAAGTTGAAGCCCAAAATTCCAGATCACAATGATGTTCATCCTGTAGCTAAGGATATGAAGCTGAGGAAGGATGCAGGACTCAGGCAGTGGAGATTGACTGATCCCTATGTAGTCAGGAGGCGAACTGCTGTGGACTACAGGTTCCATACAAAGGAACAACATTACTTCTATGAGACAGTGCTGCTTGACAAGAAGCCTATAGTCTGTGATATGAGATGGGTGGACTGGGAGTACATCAGGAAGAATGAAGAGCATTATCCAGGAGTGTATGACAGTTTCAATGCTTGTGGAGTGGATGACTTTGTTGGGCAGAAGCTCACAAAGTGGAATGATGAGCTTATTATGCAGCTCTACTCCACAGCTCACTTCTATGCAGATGGAAGGATTGTCTGGATGTCTGAAGGTACTAGGTACCAGTCAACAGTTGAAGAATGGGCAAAATTGATCAATGCACCTAAGGAAAATGAGGATGACTTGGATGTCTATCCCAAGAAGAAGAAGGATCACAACTCCATGGCACATATGTACAGAGAGATCCTAGATGCTGCTGTTGAGACACACAAGTTTGGATCAGTACATTACCTTCTGTCAGGATTGCCAACAATCAACTGGATCCTCAGGCATACTCTTTTGCCTAAGTCAGGTGATCACAAGATGATCAGAGGCCATGCTATCAACCTACTTCACATATTTGATGTGCCTCAAAAGTTCAAGGTCATGAGCCTCATACTGGAAACTATCAAGAGAACAGATGCTGACCAAAAGAGAAGTTGTGGGTATGCCCCACAAATCCAGGAGCTAATCAACTCCAAGATGGGCACTGGCGCATACCTCTCGGACAAGGAACACATGCCCATCTATCCAGATTTTGAGGACAACACAATGGTTATGGATGAAAATGAACCATCTTCTGTGCAAGCACAAGCAAAGAAGGAGAAGGCAAGGACTGAAAAGGCTGCAAAGATGCCAACCATTGATGAGGCATCTCAGTACCTCCCTAAGAGCAAGCAGGATCAGCTTGGCTACTTGATTGCCTCCACTCCGAGGATTGAGAAGGGATTGGCCACCCTGACTCAAAACCAGGAGAGCCTGGAGAGGATCATGGAGCAGACGTTCTATGACTTGGATGTGAAGGTCACTGAGATACAGTCAGTTGTTGAGCAACTTCAGCATGACATGCAGGAGAGGATGGGCAAGACTACTACTGATGCTTTTGCTAGAGTTCCCAGGAGTCAGAGATCAGCTATAGTGCCTGTTCCAGACACCAGAGCAACTTCATCTGCTCCAACTATAGCTTCAGTGCCACCAGCTCTAGCACCTACTCCACCAGCTCCATCTACATCAACAGAAGTCTTTGTCCAAGGAGCCATCTCTACACCACCACCTGAAGACCAAGCCTGAGAGTCGATTTAGTACTATGCATTTTCTATGAACTTTTTGGTAACTTATTGCCAAAGGGGGAGAAAAAATGTATAGATCATAGGCTTCGAGAGAGAGTGTTGCTTTTGTTGTCTCTTGTTTTGGTGGTTGAACTTTATTTGCTTGTTTGAGATACTCTATGCTTTTGTGAGATACTTGGATGATCATGTGTTTGATCACATGCTACCTTAATGCTTGTTGGATGACATTATCCTTTTATCTCTATATGATCATTCACTTTGCTTGGTGATGAGTGCATGTATTTAATTATTACTATTTTGAGCGCTCCACCAAGATGTATGTGACATGGAAGAGTAACTCATGATTCTAACTCATTGTGCATTTGCAGTCCAGAGCAAATCTTAAACTATGCACAAATTTAGGGGGAGCTCTTACATTTCACATACTTCTCAAAGCGACAATGTTTTTCAATCTTATTATCATTTGTCGAAGCTTTGATCTATATGTTGTCATCAATTACCAAAAAGGGGGAGATTGAAAGTGCAACTATCCCTAGGTGGTTTTGGTAATTCCTAACAACATATAGCTCATTGAGCTAATGCTATTTCAAGATGAATATTTCAGGAAAGCTCAATGATTGGCATGGCATGGATGAGAAAAGTGGACCCCTCAAAATGCTAAGGACAAAAGGACTGGCTCAAGCTCAAAGCTCAAGACTCTACATTTTATATTTTAGTGATCCAAGATCACATTGAGTCTATAGGAAAAGCCAATACTATCAAGGAGGGATGAGGTGTTGCTTAATGGCTTACTTGCTCAAAATGCTTAGTGATATGCTCCAAAGCCCTCGACTGCTTTCTCACATCCACATATGACCTAAACCAAAAGTCAAACTCGGCCCCATTGATTCATTCTATCCGGCGCCACCGAGTTCAGATGTCATAGCCACTGCTACAAACCCTAGGCAAATCGGCCTCCCCGATAGGGATCT
Source organism: Triticum dicoccoides (assembly GCF_002162155.2). Lineage (NCBI taxonomy): Eukaryota > Viridiplantae > Streptophyta > Magnoliopsida > Poales > Poaceae > Triticum > Triticum dicoccoides. The sequence goes on along the minus strand of NC_041389.1, from coordinate 227,339,026 downwards.
CGGTCTCACCGAGATGGGATTGTAATCTCTCTGTTTCCCTTCGTAACGTTTTAGTACCACTCAGATGAGCGATCGGTCCCACCGAGATTGCAATGTAAACTCCCTGTTTCCTTTTCGTAACATTTCAGTCTCAGCGAAATGAGCGAACCGGTCCCACCGAGTTTACCTGACCAACTCTCTGGTTAGCTTATTACCAGAATCGGTCTCACCGAGTTTGTGTAATCGGTCTCACCGAGATTACGTTATGCCCTAACCCTAACCATATCAGTCCCACCGAGTTGCATGTCGGTCCCACCGAAAATCCTAATGGTCACTAGATTTGCTGAATCAGTCCGACCGAGTTTCTCAATTCGGTCCCACCGAGATTGGCAAGTTGTGTGTAATGGTTAGATTTTGTGTGGAGGCTATATATACCCCTCCACCTCCTCTTCATTCGTGGAGAGAGCCATTAGAACGAACCTACAATTCCAACTTGCATTTTCTGAGAGAGAACCACCTACTCTTGTGTTGAGACCAAGATATTCCATTCCTACCATATGAATCTTGATCTCTAGCCTTCCCCAAGTTTCTTTCCACTCAAATTTTATTTCCACCAAATCCAAATCCTGTGAGAGAGAGTTGAGTGTTGGGGATACTATCATTTGAAGCACAAGAGCAAGGAGTTCATCATCAACACACCATTTGTTACTTCTTGGAGAGTGGTGTCTCCTAGATTGGCTAGGTGTCACTTGGGAGCCTCCGACAAGATTGTGGAGTTGAACTAAGGAGTTTGTAAGGGCAAGGAGATCGCCTACTTCATGAAGATCTACCGGTAGTGAGGCAAGTCCTTCGTGGGTGACGACCATGGTGGGATAGACAAGGTTGCTTCTTCGTGGACCCTTCATGGGTGGAGCCCTCCGTGGACTCGCACAACCGTTACCCTTCATGGGTTGTAGTCTCCATCAACGTGGATGTACGATAGCACCACCTATCGGAACCACGACAAAAACATCCATGTCTCCAATTGCGTTTGAATTCTCCAAACCCTTCCCTTTACATTCTTGCAAGTTGCATGCTTTACTTTCCGCTGCTCATATACTCTTTGCATGCTTGCTTGAATTGTGTTAAGATTGCTTGACTTGTGCTAAGTTAGCTAAAATCTACCAAAGACTAAAATTGGGAAAAGGATAAGTTTTTATTTGGTCAAGTAGTCTAATCACCCCCCCTCTAGACATACTTTCGATCCTAGAAACGGCTGTGAGGTGGCGAAACCTTGTCGGGTGCGGGCCTAGCTGTGGCCCCGCAATTGTCCCCGACAAGGGTCATGCCGGGGCCTTGAAGTTGTCCCCGGCAAGGGCCTTGCCGGGGGCCTTTTCATTCTGGTTTCCACATAGACCTGCAGGCCACCAGTCTTCGCAATGATCTGCATGCTATTACGCATGCGCCCCCGATTCTTGGCCTTGACGTTGTCGATGGTGCCAGATCTCTTAGCTTCAAGGGTGGTGGCCTTGCTGGTGCTTCGCAAGATGCCCCGACAAGGCTCTCGCCGGGGCTACGTAGGCCGCCCCGGCAAGGGTGTTGCCGGGGGAGGTCTAGCTTGTCTTTTGCTCTTTATTCATTGGCTTGAATGTTGTCTTGGTAGTCTTGTATCTTTCCTTCCACTGCCCCGCCAAGCCTTGCCGCAGGTGTGGCTACGACTGCCCGTGCACAAGTAAGGGGTACAGAAGGGCCCATACTTATGTACACCGGCAATCTGTTTGCTGAATTAGCTTTACATATATTTTGTTACTTAGATCTGCTTGTCGAAATATCTTACCATAGCTTTAGACATCGAGCTAGGTATTTTTTTTCTGGACTTCATAAAAAAGCATATATGCTTTTCCTGTAATATCTAGTAGAGGAACTAATTTGTATGTCTAACAGATGGACAAGACTTGTATAACTTCTGCTCGAAGATTCTCCGCTGCATATGTCGAGGGGGTTGAAAACTTCATGAACTTTATCAGAGCCGAGTACGATGGTCCGAAATCAGATGTGCTCTGCCCGTGTAGTAGTTGTATGAATTCAGTTACAAGACCCCAGGTGCAAAATCATCTACACTTGTATGGGATGCGTGTCACATATACTAGGTGGGTTCATCATGGTGAAGCTGTGAACGTCAATGTTACTGACTATGTGGAAGCAGCAGATCACCATCTTGATCTGCCCGATGCTTAGGTGGAAGAGGAGGAGGAGGTGGTCGTGGCGGAGCTAGTGAGTTTGAACAACATTGAAACAATGCTACGAAATGCTCATGCATTTCATGAACTTTCACTTGCAGAAGAAAAAGGGTGGGCCCGCATGTTGGAACAATGCAACGTGGCTGTCACCCCAGGAAATAAGCTGCCAGTATTCTCAGCTATGGTCACCTTTTTCAGGTGAAGACATCTGAGCGGATGACCAAGAAATCATTCGATGCGATCTTGGCTGCTTACCACAAATATTTCCCAGAAGCGTCTGAGCTGCCACACACCTATAGTAAAATCAAGAATTTCCATCGTGCATTTGGAATTGGATATTATATGATCCATGTTTGTAAGAATAGTTGTGTTTTGTTCCGGAAGGATTATGCCAACTTAAGTGAATGCCCAAAATGCAAATCATCAGGATGGAAAGATGGCGATGCTGTGAAGAGGATTCCTCATAATGTTCCGAGACATTTTCCAATTATACCAAGATTGCAGAGGTTGTTTCATGATGCTGAAACAAGAGAGGATGTACTATGGTAATCTAGGAACCAGGAGTACAAATATCAGAATGTAATGAGCCATCCATCTTATGGTAGTGACTGGAAAAGCTTCAGTCAGAAACACAAAAAGTTTGCTGCTGACCCGAGAAACATTAGACTTGGCTTAGCTTCAGATGGATTTAACCCATTTGGCCACCAAAGCACCACATATTGCATGTGCCGGTGCTTGTTATCCCTTACAACATGCCTCCAAATGTGTGCACCAAAGAATCAAACTACATGATGGCCTTGCTCATCCTAGGTCCAAAAAGTCCTGGAAAGGATTTTGATTTATTCATGGAGCCTCTTGTGGAGGAACTTCAACAGCTATGGAGGGGTGTTCTCATTCGAGACCTATATAGCAGCCCACCAACTTATTTCTTTCTATGTGATATTATAATTTGGTGCGTCCATGATTAGCCAGCTTTGGGCACTATGTCAGGGCGAACGACACATGGTTACAATGCATGTGTTCAAAGTGACAGGAATCCACTGTCATATGCAATACTTAGCAAGATCTGTTACAATGGACACCACCATTTCCTTGCCAAGAACAAGCCGTGTCCTACGAAATACCGAAGACAACCGTGATGCGCCAAAGAGGCTCACCGCCACTAAGTTGCAAGTGGAATTACAGAAGGCCAGGCATATTACACTAGGAAACCATCCTGATAATGGTAGCGGGAAAAGGAAGCGTGGCGGGGCAGAAGAGAGATTATTGTTTACCCGCAGGTCCACTTTGTGGGACATGGAGTATTGGAAAGATTTGGATCTGCGGCATAATCTTGATGTGATGCACATCGAGAAAAATAATGTGACAGCATTATCGGCACACTTCTTAATATTGAAGGCAAGACGAAGGATACCTTGAAATCTAGGATTGATTTGACACACCTGGGTATCATAAAGGATTTGCAGGTGGAAGATGAAGGTAAACCACGCGATATGGCACCAGCTGTGTACGTCTTGGACAAGGTAAAAAGAAAAGAATTCTGCGAGGTCCTATCAATTGTGAGATTCCCACATGGTTTGCTTCCAACCCTGAAAGGAGAGTCAGTGCAGATGGAAACAAGGTACAAGGGTTGAAAACTCATGACTGCCACATCCTACTTCAAAGGGTTTTACCTGTTATCCTTAGAGGATTGGGCCGCCCTGACTTATACAGAGCAGTTGTAGAGTCGGGACAATTCTTCAGGGAATTCTGTAGTAGAAATATCAGGATAGATGCTTTGGAGCGCCTTAGAGACAAGATACCAACTATCCTATGCGACCTTGAGAAGATATATCGTCCAGCCTTCTTTGATATGATGGTGCATTTGGCTGTTCATCTACCTGATGAGGCACTACTTAGAGGTCTAGTACAGTATGGCTGGATGTACCCTATTGAAAGGCGGCTAGGCACTTTCAAGGGCTATGTTAGGAACAGAGCTATACCCGAGGGTTCCATTGCAGAGGCCTACATTGCTATAGAAGCGTTGACATTCCACTCCAAATACATTGAAACAGCTGATCATCTTAGCAAAGAGGTGGGTGAGGACAATCCCGGGCTCAATGTTTTCGATTGTTCTGTTCGAGTTACAGGGAAGAGTCGGCAAGATGACAAACCTAAAGATTTGGACAAAATGGTTTGGTATGTGTTCAATAACTGTCCTGAGATTCTACCTTATAACGAGTAAGTGCTAAGTACTGCAGCTTATACATCATAATCTACTAAACTTGCAGCACATTCTTATATATTTAGATGTTTGACGCGGTCACTATGTTGTGCAGCATCTACAAAGGAGTTACTGCCGCAAATCCAAGAAACATTGAGAAACTGGTTATGGCAGGATTTGCGAAATGGTTCAAGAGCCATGTATGCTTTTGAATTACACTATCATTTTTTTAATATATTGAGTATATAAGATGACCAGCTTGTCTTTTTTCTAACCATAGGTCAAGAAGATGCGGGAGGATGGCCTGGCAGTTGATGATGCCCTTTACGCACTAGCAATGGGTCCTAATACTTGGGTAAGACATTATGAACCTTGCGTTGTTGGAGATGTGCGCTACAACACCCTTCCATGCGACGAAGGCAGGAAGACACAAAACAGTGCCATCATGAGCACGGATAAGTACGGCGAAGTGACAACTGAAATGTATGCTAACGTAACAGACATTGTTCAATTGTAGTATATCTCCAGTTTTGAGGTTCATCGGTGTGTGGTTCTGTTGTGCTGTCGTTGGTATAACCTATTTTCCTGGATCGCAGAACCCAAAGTTGATGATTATTTCAAATCCATCAATATCAAGGCGGCGTACCAAACCTACGAGCCTTTCATTTTGGCAGATCAAGCAACACATATATTTTTCTTGGAAGACACATTTGCACATAGCGATGACTGGAGAGTATTGCAAAGGTTTGAGTAGAGGAATTTGTTTAATGAAGTTGAACAACAAGATGATGCTTACACTGCTCCTAATGTAGAAGATTCCACAGACGTTCGTATTATCTTTGAGAACCATCACATCAATGACGGTGGCGAAAAGATTGCCTGTCGAGTTGTGGACATACGAGAGTTGATCAATAAGAAGCCAACGTTCAAGCACATTGAGGATGAAGAAGAAGATGACACTGGGGGAATTACGATTCAGACTGATACACGGCGAAGATTTTGACACTGCAGCTACGGATGATGATTAGATTGCTTTTGTCGTATTTGCCTGTTAGAAGACGTTTTTTTATCTACTATGTGAAATTGTGTTTGCTATTACAACTGAAACCTGATGAACTTGTTGTTTAGTATTTTGCTGTGAGAACATCACTTATTATGTATGTTGATTTGTGTTTGGTGATTGTATGACGACTAAAACATGATGACATTGTTGTTTAGTTGTACTCATATTTGGCTGTGAAACTTGTATTTTGATGACATAAATTGCTATTGGACTGCAATTTGCTCGGCGTCTTCGAAGAGAACAAAGCTGACCCGACAGGGCCTCTACTAATTTATTTATTTATTAGCAAAAGGGCCTCTGCTATTTATTTATTTATGAGCAAAAGGGGATACCCCCGATTGCCCTTAGTAGAAATCATTAGATGTTCACAACACTACGCCCAACCTGCTAAATATGTTTCATTCATTACTAGTTTCAGCAAAGTGCTCATGTCATAGCCACTGAATACATCACGAGTGCTACATATTCTGCAAATAAAGATACAATCATCCTAGAGAGCACATCGATTTTTCCCATTGATAACCCACAAGTATAGGGGATCGCAACAGTTTTCGAGGGTCGAGTATTCAACCCAAATTTATTGATTCGACACAAGGGGAGCCAAAGAATATTCTCAAGTATTAGCAGTTGAGTTGTCAATTCAACCACACCTGGATAACTTAGTATCTGCAGCAAAGTATTTAGTAGCAAAGTAGTATGGAAGTAACAGTAACAGTGGCAAAAGTAACGGTAGCAGTTTTGTAGTAATTGTAACAGTAGCAACGGTAAAGTAAATAAACAAAGCACAATATGTGAAAAGCTCGTAGGCATTGGATCAGTGATGGATAATTATGTCGGATGCGGTTCATCATGTAACAGTTATAACATAGGGTGACACAGAACTAGCTCCAGTTCATCAATATAATGTAGGCATGTATTCCGAATATAGTCATACATGCTTATGGAAAAGAACTTGCATGACATCTTTTGTCCTACCCTCCCGTGGCAGCGGGGTCCTAATGGAAACTAAGGGATATTAAGGCCTCCTTTTAATAGAGAACCGGACCAAAGCATTAGCACTTAGTGAATACATGAACTCCTCAAACTACGGTCATCACCGAGAAGTATCCCAATTATTGTCACTTCGGGGTTGTTGGATCATAACACATAATAGGTGACTATAGACTTGCAAGATAGGATCAAGAACTCACATATATTCATGAAAACATAATAGGTTCAGATAAGAAATCATGGCACTCGAGCCCTAGTGACAAGCATTAAGCATAGCAAAGTCATAGCAACATCAATCTCAGAACAGAGTGGATACTAGGGATCAAACCCTAACAAAACTAACTTGATTACATGGTAAATCTCATCCAACCCATCACTGTCCAGCAAGCCTACGATGGAATTACTCACGCACGGCGGTGAGCATGATGAAATTGGTGATGGAGGATGGTTGATGATGACGACGGCGACGAATCCCCCTCTCCGGAGCCCCGAACGGACTCCAGATCAGCCCTCCCGAGAGAGATTAGGGCTTGGCGGTGGCTCCGTGTCGTAAAACGCGATGAAACTTTCTCTTTGATTTTTTTTCTCCGTGAAAGCAAATATATGGAGTTGGAGTTGAGGTCGGTGGACGTCAAGGGGGCCCACGAGGCAGGGGGCGTGCCCCCACCCTCGCGGACAGGGTGTGGGCCCCCTGACGCTATTTCTTTCGCCAATATTTTTTATTAATTCTGAAAAGTTGCTCCATGGATTTTTAGGTCATTCCGAGAACTTTTATTTCTGCACAAAAATAACACCATGGTTGTTCTGCTGAAAAGAGCATCAGTCCGGGTTAGTTCCATTCAAATCATGCAAGTTAGAGTCCAAAACAAGGGCAAAAGTGTTTGGAAAAGTAGATACGACGGAGATGTATCAACTCCCCCAAGCTTAAACGTTTGCTTGTCCTCAAGCAATTCAGTTGACAAAGTGAAAGTGATAAAGAAAAACTTTTACAAACTCTGTTTGCTCTTGTTGTTGTAAATATGTAAAGCCAACATTCAAGTTTTCAGCAAAGATTATGAACTAACCATATTCACAATAACACTTAGGTCTCATGTTTACTCATATCAATGGCATAATCAACTAGCGAGCAATAATAATAAATCTCGGATGACAAACTTTCTCAAAACAATCATAATATGATATAACAAGATGGTATCTCGTTAGCCCTTTGTGAGACCGCAAAACATAAATGCAGAGCACCTTTAAAGATCAAGGACTGACTAAACATTGTAATTCATGGTAAAAGAGATCCAGTCAAGTCATACCCAATATGAACTAATAGTAATGCATGCAAATGACAGCGGTGCTCTCCAGCGGGTGCTTTTTAATAAGAGGGTGATGACTCAACATAAAAATAAATAGATAGGCCCTTCGCAAAGGGAAGCAGGGATTCTTAGAGGTGCCAGAGCTCGATTTTGAAATAGAGATGAACAACATTTTGAGCGGTATACTTTCACTGTCAACATAATAACTATGAGATCTCGATATCTTCCATGCTACACACATTATAGGCGGTTCCCAAACAGAATGGTAAAGTTTATACTCCCCCACCACCAACAAGCTTCAATCCATGGCTTGCCCGAAACAACGGGTGCCTCCAACTAGCAACAATCCTGGGGGAGTTTTGTTTAATTATTTTGATTTGATTTGAGCATGGGACTGGGCATCCCGGTAACCAGCCATTTTCTAGTGAATGAGGAGCGGAGTCCACTCCTCTTGAGAATAACCCACCTAGCATGGAATATATAGACAACCTTAGTTGATACATGAGCTGCTCGAGCATACAAAACAGAATTTCATTTGAAGGTTTGGAGTTTGGCACATACAAATTTACTTGGAACGACAAGTAAATACCGCATATAGGAAGGTATGGTTGACTCATATGGAATAACTTTGGGGTTCATGGAGTTTCAATGCACAAGTAGTATTCCCGCTTAGTACAGGTGAAGGCTAGCAAAAGACTAGGAAGAGACCAACTAAGAGAGCGACAACAGTCATGAACATGCATTAAAATTAATCAACACCGAGTGCAATCATGAGTAGGATATAATCCACCATGAACATAAATATTGTGAAGGCTATGTTGATTTTGTTTCAACTACATGCGTGAACATGTGCCAAGTCGAGTCACTCAAATCATTCAAAGGAGGATACCACCCTATCATACCACATCACAACCATTTTAATAGCATGTTGGCATGCAAGGTAAATCATTATAAGCTCCTAGCTAATTAAGCATGGCATGAGCAACTATAATCTCTAATTGTCATTACAAACATGTTTATTCATAATAGGCTGAATCAGGAATGATGAACTAATCATATTTACAAAAACAAGAGAGGTCGAGTTCATACCAGCTTCTCTCATTTCAGCCAGTCCATCATATATCGTCATTATTGCCTTTCACTTGCACGACCGAACGGTGTGTATAATAATAATAGTGCACGTGCATTGGACTAAGCTGGAATCTGCAAGCATTCAATTCAAGGGAGAAGACAAGGTAATATGGGCTCTTGGTTAAATCAACAATCATGCATATTAGAGCCACTAAACATTTTATTATGGTCTTCTCTTCTCGACCCCCAAAGGAAAGAAAAGAAATAAAAGTATTTACACGGGAAAGCTCCCAATAAGCAAAAGAAGCACGAGAAATCTTTTTGAGTTTTCTTTTAATTACTACTACAAGTATGGAAATTAAACTAACATTTTTTTTGGTTTTTCTTAAGGTTTATCAAACACACAAGAAGGAAGCCAGAAAAAGAAATTAAACTAGCATGGATAGTACAATGAAAAAGTATGAGCACCGACAACTAGAATGAGTGTGTGAACATGAATGTAGTGTCGGTGAGAGATATGTACTCCCCCAAGCTTAGGCTTTTGGCCTAAGTTGGTCTATGGCCATGGGTAGCCTGACCGATATCCGAAGTTGTAACTGGGGTCATACTGAGATGTAGCAGCCATTGCCTCCTGGGCTGCGGCATGGCGGCGAGCTGCCTCCGCCCTTCTCTCGTACTCGGTTGCCTCTTTCCTGGTTATAACATATCTTCTTTTTGCCTGATAATCAAAAAGGGCAGGAGCAGGGAGAGTAATATGGACAGCACGACGTCTATCAAAGATTAGTCGATACTGGAGGAATTGTTCATTCCTCTAAGGAAAATGATGACTGACCATAGCATTATAATCTAAATAAGCGGGAGACAACTCCCTATCATCTTCATGTGGAGGTATACCAAGATAATTAGCCACACGGGTCGCATAAATACCTCCAAACAAATCTCCAACTAAATCATTGTTATGCAACCTGCGTGCAACAATTGCCCCCAAGTTGTATTGTTTATCACCTAATACAACACTCTTCAGAACACAAAGATCAGGAACACACATGTGACATGCTTCATCTTTACTGTTAATGCATCTACCAATGAAGAGAGCAAAATAATGTATAGCAGGAAAATGAATACTCCCTATGGTAGCTTGTGCTATTTCTCTAGATTCTCCCAAAGTGATATTAGCAAGAAAGTCTTTATATTCAGATTTACGGGGTTCATTAACACTGCCCCACTGAGGGGGTTTACAAGCAGTAGTGAAATCCTCTAGGTCCATGGTATATGATTTATCATAAATATCAAACATGACAGTTTGAGAATTACGCGAAGATGTAAATTTAAACCTTCTCACGAATGAATCAATCAAATAGTAGTACTGAGGAAATTTATCTTGCATGAAGTCCTCAAGATTGGCATTACGCACATATGCATCAATTCATCCTTGATGCCAGCATTAACCATAAACTCTTCCGACGACCATTCACAAGGCCGCACGTCAGCTTCCCTTGGTGGTTCATCGTCCTGCTCACGCATTGCGAGCTGTGTCCTTTCTTTATTGAAGAACCACCTTGGTACATTTTCCTAGACATATTTCTTCCTCTGAAAAATTCTGAATTTTTTTTAGTAACTCAAAATAAAAGTGAATCATACTCAATAAAACTGATAGCAACTACTCCCGCAAGTGCCTAGAGCCTATATCATGCATTAGAATTACTTGGGACCTCATAAATTTGACATGCAAGCTCAAGAACAGGGTAACCTAGACAGCAAAAATTTGTAATGAATAAAGCACTAGAACAAAAACTAATTGAACCATTGGAGGAGTCACATACCAAGGAACAATCCCCCAAAGCAGTTTTGTGAATGGAGCTTTGAGCAAGGAGATCGAAAATGGCAGCAAAGTGAGCTAGAACTCGTGCTTGAGCTGGATGGTGATTTTTTGGGAGGAAGATGAAGTGTGTGGGTGCAGGAATAAGTGGAGGGGGCCACCGTGGGCCCACGAGGCAGGGGGGCGCGCCCTGTAGGAGTGGGCGCGCCCTGGACCCTCGTGGCCAGGTGCCAGCTCCCCCTGCTGTGTTCTCAGTGCCAAATATTCTCAAATATTCCAGAAAAAAACATATTAAATTGGCAGGGCATTTGGAGAATTTTTATTTTCGGGATATTTTTTATTGCATGGATAATTCAGAAAAAAGAGAGATAATACTAATTTTACTTTATTTAAACTAAATAACAGAAAGTAAAAGGTGGGTACAGAAGGTTGTGCCTTCTAACTTCATCCATCTCATGATCATCGAAAGGAATCCACTAACAAGGCTGATCAAGTCTTGTTAAAAAACTCATTCCGAATAACATGGAACCGGAGAAATTTTGAATAACACTAGGTTACATCAACGGGGATATGAACATCCCCAATAATAAGAATATCATATTTCTTCTTGACAGTAGGAAGAGGAAATTCAAAACCTCCAATAATTATAGTTGGAATTTTTCCAATAGAATTGATATTGTGAACTTGAGGTTGTTTCCTTGGAAAGTGTACTGTCGGATTTCGGGTTCCGGCAGACCCTTGAGGTTCGAACACTGGGGTGCACGCGGAGATTTCGCCCTCTATCTACCTGCTCCTCGCCGACTCGCTAGGATCTAAACTACGAAAGGAACAACACAAGAGACACAGGGTTCATACTGGTTCAGGCCACCATTGTGGTGTAATACCCTACTCCAGTGTGTGTGGTGGATTGCCTCTTGGGCTGTTGATGAACAATACAAGGAAGAACAGCCTCGCGAGGGTCTGTTCTTAGCTGGGACGATGATCTGCTAGGAGGAGTTCAGCCGCCCTTCTCACTCTCTCTCTCTCTCTCTTGACACAGGTACCGATCCAGATGCCTCTGTCTTGATTCTAGCTCCTGGATTCTAGATGCCTCTACCCTGGGGACGGCTAGTCCTATTTATAGGCAAAGGCCCTGGGCCTCTTCCCAAATATTGAGCGGGAAGGGCGCCAACAATTGGCTATTTTGAAGGGGAACATCGGGTACACTTATCCTGACTAAAGTTGGTCCTCGCCTGTCAAAAGCTCTAGTGATGACACCTGCTCGGGCTCCACAATGACTTCCTTCCTGCCGTTGGGCTGGTCTTGGTCTTGTTGCACCGAAATGGATGCCTTTGCTTGATGCTCTCGCCTGCGCTTGCTCCCTTTGCACCAAAGAGGAAAGGAGGACACTGCGCGGGCTGGCGCCCGACTGGCGCCCCTGGTCGTCATGGCTTGCGTCATGGGCACCTCGCGAGGTACCCCGCCTTGAACTCTCCGCCTCCTCACGAGCCAGCCTGATGAGGCCGTGTCTGAGGAAGCTCCTTGTCATCCACCCCGCGAGGCTTGGCCCCTCGCGAGGGTCTTGAGCTTGTGTTGATGAAGATGGGCCATGCTGGGCCCCCCTTTGAGCCACGCCGCAGGCCGCAGGCAGGCAAGTCTGGGGACCCCCGTTCCCGGAATGCCGACAGTAGCCCCGGGCCCAAGGCGCGCCCGGACTTGGCCCAGCGGAGAGGCGAAAGGGCAAGTGCGAAGCACCGCGGGCCCTAACAGCCTGCGGCCTTGGGCGCCGCGTGGCGGTTGATTGGACGTGGGCATCTCCGCTTCCCCACGACACCTCGGCAACTGCACGAATTGACAAGTCCCTACATGCAACGTGGGTCATGATTACCTGCAATCGTGGAGGTCGGCGGTTGGCCTCCTCTGGCTTTAAGTACGGCATGGCGCGTGCCCTTCCAGTCTATCTCTTCTTGCTTCTCCTTCTTCCCGGTCCTTGCTCCGTCTTGCTGCCATGGCTCCGATCCGCCGGTTCTCCGTGGCAGAGAAGGGAAAGGCTCCCCCAGAGGATCCTGACCCGCTTCCACCGAAGAAATGGCTTGCCCTCTGCCATTGGGGTGAGGGCGCCTGCCAAGAAGTGCCGAGGCCCTGGTGCGAGTGGCCACCACCAGGGTTCCCGCTTCCCTTGTACGCCCACATCGAGGGCTCTGAAGGAGTCGATGCCGAACACCACGGGCGGCACCGCCGTCGGCGCCGGCGGTTCACGAAGGTGTGGAGTCCATGCCAAGGGCTCCTCCCGAGAGTTCGTGCTTCACGCCGCCATGCCTCCTCAATCTTGGATTCGCCTTCCTCCTTTCTTCGCCTCCGTCATCCCGCAGGGGGAACTCCCGGGGCTTTGGCTGCAGCACGCCGGCTGCAACATCCTCGCGGCCGGGGCAGAGGTCGCGGTCGTTGCCCCGGGCGAGGTCTTCATGACTCGAGGCTGGGGCGAGATCGCCCGGGTCTGCAGGACAAGGGGCGCCCTCGCGATCCACCTGGAGTACGATGGTGCTTCGGTGATGTTCTTCAAGGTCTTCGATGCGGAGGGTCGCCGGCTGGAGTGCTGCCCCAGGAGAGGTGGTCGGGACCCCGCTACGGCGAGGCCGAGGCCAGCTAACCGCTCCCTTGACAGCTCCTCAGGCGGTGGAGGCGCCGGAGGATCCAGCGACCCCGCCGAGCTCTTCGCGACTCCGGAGACGAGCGACGACAGCTACGAGCCCCTGAGTCTGCGCCGCTCCCGGAGCAGGGCGGGCTCGTCAGGCTGTCGCCGGTTCTGATCTGGATGGGGTTGGCGCCGGTGCCTGGCGGCCCACTGTTGATGATGGCGTCTGTCGCGATGGTTCCTGTAGTTAGGACTCCTTAGGATACGCGTCTTTTGTTCCTGCGAGGAGCCAAGAATATACCTCATGGGGGCTTGTAAGGTGTCTGTAGCTCCGTTTGTCAATATGATCCTCATCGTGAAGCAGTGCGAGATGCTTATTCCGTCTTAGCTCAGTTTCTTCCTTTCAGACCTCACGAGGGCTTGGTGCTCTGCGCTGACAGGTCCCGGTCCCAAGGCGGCTTCAGCCGTCGCTGGTATGCCAGGTCGCGATGCCGTGATCAAGGCCAGGAGGTGAGCGGCCCGGGGTCCAGTAAGAGCCCCTGAGTCGCGATGCTCAGGAGGTCCCTTTTAGCGCTCAAGCAGCCATTCGGTGAGAAAGGAATGTGACGCTGCTAACACGGGATTGCATTGGATGCGGTGACGATGTTGCGATAGCTAGTGTTTCCGGAGAGTGACTTATCTCGAGGGTCGGGAAACGCTTCTTGGTGCGGCGCTAGGTCCGTGCCTTGGCCGGCGAGGGGTTGCCTGGCGAGGTCTCCGCGTGCCTCTTTCCTCTCGCCTCTGCTCCCCTTTCTGCTCTACGTCCTCGGGTCCCGGCCCTTGAGCTGGTCTCAGCCGTCGCTGGTATGCCAGGTCGTGATGCCATGGACAAGGCCAGAGGGTGAGGGCTAGAGAGCCGGTAGGAGCCCTGAGTCGTGATGCTCAGGTACCCCCTTTGACGTGCAAGCGATTTGCGCAGACGAGAGTGAAGAAGACACCTTGAGGGCCTCGCCTAGCGCTTCTCCTTGGGGGGATCCTGCAAACCCACCACAAAAAGAGCAAAAGTCCGCTATGACAAGCAGCGGTCAGCCGTTAGTTACTTTGGAGAGGCGACGAGGCACGAAAGGCCTGGCGAGGTGTATTGGGGCACCCGTGGGCCAGCGCGGGACTCACGGGGCCCTACCCCAAGGCGGGTTGCGCCTGGCACTGGGCCTTATCTTGGAGTGTGTTCCTACAAATTTGTTTAGATGCCGAAGCTCTACGTCCTCGGGTCCCGGCACTCGAGCTGGTCTCAGCCATCGCTGGTATGCCAGGTCGCGATGCCGTGGACAAGACCAGAGGGTGAGGGCTGGAGAGCCGGTAGGAGCCCTGAGTCGCGATGCTCAGGTACCCCCCCTTTAACGTGCAAGCTTGGTTAGATGCCGAAACTCTACGTCCTCGGGTCCCGGCCCTCGAGCTGGTCTTAGCCGTCGCTGGTATGCCAGGTCACGATGCCGTGGACAAGACCAGAGGGTGAGGGCTGGAGAGCCGGTAGGAGCCCTGAGTTGCGATGCTCAGGTACCCCCCTTTAACGCGCAAGCTTCCGACATCCAGGAAGAAAAGGTGCCACGGACAGGCACCAAATAACAAGCATGATGGGTCGAAAGCATGGCCCTAAGATAAACGCAAGAGGGGTACACGCCGCTGGGTCTGACCCGAGCGACTTGGGGATAATGTAGCCCGAGGGGCGCCCCCAACAAAGTAAGCTAAAAACACGAGCAAAAGGGATACACGCCGCAGGGATGGACCCACGCGGCCTGGGAATGATGCAGCCCTGAGGGCGCTCCCAGCTGGAAACAAAACTTGAAAGATGTCACCTGATAGTGTTGACGACAAAGGGGTGTTGTGTAGTAGACTCGGTGGGCTGCGGGAGCCGATCCTCACGAGCCCCCAGGCCCTGGGGCCTCGGGAGGCTCCGGAGGCGCTGGTGGCTCGTCGCGGACCATCTCCATCTCTGCCAGGGCTGCGAAATGCCTGACCTCTTGAGCCTCTAGGATGGCCCTCATGAGGCGCTGGTACGCGGCAGCCGCGTTCGGCAAGCCATAAGGCATGCGAACGTAGCTGTGGGGCGGACCTTCGCAGCACCCCACTTGCGAGGGCTAGAGGCGCTCCTGAGAAGCGGCTCGGTTGAGCCCTGGTACGTCGATGCAGACGCGTAGCCCACCATCCTCGCCTGGATGGGGGGCCACAGCGGGTAAGCGGCGGCAGCCTCTCATGACTCTTGACTCCTGTAGCTCCTGAATGGCCTTGCTGACGAACTCCTGAGGGTTTGGCCCTCCTTGTCTTGCTCCTTCTTGAGGGAAACGTGCTTTGAAACACGCCTCCAAGTGGTGCCCAAGCGCCTCCCTCGTGACCCTGGCGAGGTCGGCGGCCCTCCAGGGGAGAGCCCTCGAGTCCTGCCTGAGGAGGGCGCCGAGCGCGCTTCCCTATGCGATGGAAGGAGGTTCCCCCCGAGCAGGTGCGGGCCCTGAGGGGCCTGCCTCCTGAGGGACCGGGCCGGACGATGTCTTCTTCTTCTTGGGGGCGGTCTCGGGAAGCCTCCTGCTTCTGCGATCCGGGTCTTCCAGTGATGCGGCCTGAAAGGCTCGTTCTAGGGAGCACACCGCGTCTTTCTCTTCGCAGGGCACCGTGATGACTCCGCCACTTCCTGGCATCTTGAGGACGTTGTAGTCGTGGTGGGTTACGGCCATGAACTTGGCCAGCGCTGGGTATCCGAGGATGGCGTTGTACGGCAGGCGAATGTGGGCGACGTCAAAGTCGATGAGCTCGGTGCGGTAGTTGTCGCGCGCCCCGAAGGTGACAGGGAGGCGGACCTGCCCAATCAGGACCGTGGAGCCGTCGGTGACTCCGGAGAAAGGCTTGGTTGGCTGAAGCTGATTGTAGGCACTTGGAGATTGTTGAATGTTTCCACGGACAGGACGTTGAGCCCTGCCCCGCCATCGATGAGGGTCCTGGTAACTAGCACGTTGCTGATGATTGGGGAACAAAGCATTGGGAGAACTCCCACTGTGGCCGCGCACTTGAGCTGATCCGCTGAGCTGAACGTGATGGTGCACGCCGACCACCTGAGGGGGTGCGTGGCCTCGAGCTTGGGGAGGACTGCATTCACTTCGCGGGTGAACTGCTTGAAGATGCGTTGAGAGGCTGGGGCTTGAGCTCCACCCAGGATGCAGGCGATCACACGTGGCTCTTGGAAGCCCCCAGCCCCCTCGTCCTGATGACGGTCCTCATTTCTCCTTGGCTGCGGCGGCAGTGGAGGGAGGCCTGCGTTGCCTTGCGGGCGATCCTCGCGAGGCTGCTCCCTCCAGTCTCCCTAGTGAGGCGGGTCCTGCCAGCGATCCTCGCGAGGTTGGTCACGCCACCCTTGGCGAGGGCCGCGGTCTTCCCAGCGTCCTGCGTTCCTTCCTCCTCCTCGGTCGTAGCCCCGGTCGCTGCGGTCGGGACATCGGTCGATCATTCCTTCATGCACGGCTCGGAGCTCTTGGCATTCATTGGTTTTGTGGGTGTGGAGGTCGTGGTACACGCAGTACCGCCTGCCCTTGGAAGATTCGGGCTGATCTCTGCCCCGCTTGGTGTCTGGTTCTACCGCGAGCACGGTAGCCCCCTTGCGCTTCACATCCTTGGCCTTGGGTTTCTTCTCTTCTGGGTCCGCGGCAGGCAGCTCGAGGAGGGAGAGACGCCCTTCCTCAGCCCTGGCGCACTTGGTCGCCAAGTTGAACATCTCCAAGGAAGTGCACAAGTCTTCATGCATCGCCAGCTCCTCCTTCATCTTGACGTCGCGCATGCCGTCGGAGAAGGCTGAGATGATGGCCTCCTCGGTCACCTTGGGAATCTTGAGGCGTGCGCTGTTGAAGCGCTAGATGTACTTCTGCAGGGTTTCCCCCGGCTGCTGCATGATGCAACGCATGATGCTCACGGCGGGTGGCCGGTCACGAGTACCCTGGAAGTTGGCGATGAAGCGGGTGCGCATCTCGTCCCAGGAGTAGATCGTGCCTGGAGCCAGGTTCAGGAGCCAGGTGCGGGCCCCGTCCTTGAGCGCCATGGGAAACCAGTTCGCCATGACCTTCTCGTCTCCGTTGGCAGCTTCGATGCCCAGCTTGTAGAGTTGGAGGAACTCTATGGGGTCAGCCGTACCGTCGTAGTGAGGAGGCAGGTATGTCTTGAACTTGCAGGGCCACGCGACGCTGCGCAGCTCGGTGGTGAAGGCGCGGCAGCCTGCTGTGGCCACGGGAGGCCTTGGGTGACGAAGAGCTTGGTCCTACGGGTCCCCATGCGCTGCAGATGGGAGCAGCGTGGGGTCTTGACGTGCTGGAGCAGGAGCGTGGTTGCGACGAGCCGGAGCAGGGAGCGCTCGGCAGCTTCTTGCGGGCGAGGGACTTCTTGGCAGCTCTGCTCTTGCCGCACTGGCGCCTGACGAAGCGGATTCCGCCCAGGGGCCACGCGCCTTGGGGCCAGGGCGCCTTCTTGAGGGGGAGGCAGCTGAGGCGCCCCCGGAGCTTCGTCGCCCGCGTAGGGTGGGGTGCGGTGCAGCGGGACGGACGGCGCACGGGAGCCCCCTGCGGCACGGACGAGCTCGGCGACGCGGTCGATCCATTCTTCGTAGACGTCATCGACGGGACGGTAGCGCAGGAGCTCGTTTGCCGCGATGAGCGCAGCCCGAGCCTCCATGGGTGCGCGGAACGCGCGAGATGAAGAACCAGCTGGGGTGAGCGAGGGTGTAGCAGTGCGGCCGTCTTGCCTCATGGAGGGATGCTGGGACGATGCTTGTTGCTTGTTCCCCGCCGGGCCGGTGGCGGCGTTGACAGCAGGTGACGGGGAATGACAAGGGCGCCCGCTGACGGGAGCCGTCTGGGCGATGCAGGAAGCGAGGGCGGCTCGGCGCGAGCCCGACGAGCGTCAGACATGGATGCAATGGTCGGAGAAGAATAGAGCGACGGAAGACGAATTCCGGCGCACCCCTACCTGGCGCGCCAAATGTCGGATTTCGGGTTCCGGCAGACCCTTGAGGTTCGAACACTGGGGTGCGCACGGAGATTTCGCCCTCTATCTACCTGCTCCTCGTCGACTCGCTAGGATCTAAACTACAAAAGGAACAACACAAGAGACACAGGGTTTATACTGGTTCAGGCCACCATTGTGGTGTAATACCCTACTCCAGTGTGTGTGGTGGATTGCCTCTTGGGCTGATGATGAACAATACAAGGAAGAACAGCCTCGCGAGGGTCTGTTCTTGGCTGGGACGATGAACTGCTAGGAGGAGTTCAGCCACCCTTCTCACTCTCTCTCTCTCTGTCTCTCTCTCTTGATTCAGGTACCGATCCAGATGCCTGTGTCTTGATTCTAGCTCCTGGATTCTAGATGCCTCTACCCTGGGGGTGGCTAGTCCTATTTATAGGCAAAGGCCCTGGGCCTCTTCCCAAATATTGAGCGGGAAGGGCGCCAACAATTGGCCATTTTGAAGGGGAACATCGGGTACATTTATCCTGACTAAAGTTGGTCCTCGCCTGTCAAAAGCTCTGGTGATGACGCCTGCTCGGGCTCCACAATGACTTCCTTCCTGCCGTTGGGCTGGTCTTGGTCTTGTTGCACCGAAATGGATGTCTTTGCTTGATGCTCTCGCCTGCGCTTGCTCCCTTTGCACCAAAGAGGAAAGGAGGACACTACGCGGGCTGGCGCTCGACTGGCGCCCCTAGTCGTCATGGCTTGCGTCATGGGCACCTCGCGAGGTACCCCGCCTTGAACTCTCTGCCTCCTCGCGAGCCAGCCTGATGAGGCCGTGCGTGAGGAAGCTCCTTGTCGTCCACCCCGCAAGGCTTGGCCCCTCGCGAGGGTCTTGAGCTTGTGTTGATGAAGATGGGCCATGCTGCCCCCCCCCTTTGAGCCACGCCGCAGGCCGCAGGCAGGCAAGTCTGGCGACCCCCATTCCCAGAACGCCGACATGTACTGTATGCTCATTACCATTAACATGAAAAGTGACATTGCCTTTGTTGCAATCAATAACAGCCCCTGCAGTATTCAAAAAGGGTCTACCAAGGATAATCGACATACTATCGTCCTCAGGAATATCAAGAATAACAAAGTCCGTTAAGATAGTGATGTTTGCAACCACAACAAGCACATCCTCACAAATACTGACAGGTATAGCAGTTGATTTATCAGCCATTTGCAAAGATATTTCAATAGGTGTCAACTTATTCAATTCAAGTCTATGATATAAAGAGAGAGGCATAACACTAACACCGGCTCCAAGATCACATAAAGCAGTTTTAACATAGTTTCTTTTAATGGAGCATGGTATAGTTGGTACTCCTGGATCTCCAAGTTTCTTTGGTATTCCACCCTTAAAAGTATAATTAGCAAGCATGGTGGAAATTTCAGCTTCCGGTATCTTTCTTTTATTGTAATAATATCTTTCATATATTTAGCATAAGGATTTACTTTAAACATATCAGTTAAACGCATACGTAAGAAGATAGGTCTAATCATTTCAGCAAAGCGCTCAAAATCCTCATTATCCTTTTTCTTGGATATTGGATGGCTTAGGAGGAAAAGGCATGGGTTTCTGAACCCATGGTTTTCTTTCTTTACCGTGCTTCCTAGCAACAAAGCCTCTCTTATCATAACGTTGATTCTTTGATTGTGGGTTATCAAGATCAACATCAGGTTCAATCTCTACATCATTATTATTGCTAGGTTGAGCATCAACATGAACATTATCATTAACATTATCACTAGGTTCATGTTCATCACCAGATTGTGTTTCAGCATCAGAGATAGAAATATCATTGGGATTCTTAGGTATGTCTACAATAGGTTCACTAGAAGCATGCAAAGTCCTATCATTTTTCTTTTTCTTCTTTTTAGAAGGACTAGGTGCATCTAAATTATTTCTCTGAGAATCTTGCTCAATTCTCTTAGGGTGGCCTTTAGGATACAAAGGTTCCTGAGTCATTTTACCAGTTCTAGTAGCCACTCTAATAGCAAAATCATGTTTATTATTTAATTCATCGAGCAAATCACTTTGAGCTTTAAGTACTTGCTCTACTTCAGTGGTAACCATAGAAGCATATTTACTAATGAGTTTAAGTTCACCTTTAACTCTAGCCATATAATCACTCAAGCGTCCAATCATGTAAGCATTACTCTTTAATTCTCTACCAATATAAGCATTGAAGTTTTTTTGTCTAGCCATAAAGTCATCAAATTCATCTAAACATTGGCTAGGAAACTTAGTAGATATGATTTCAACTTTATCATATCTATAGAGAATTTACCTTTACTACCTGTGTCGGGTTATCAAGACAAAGTGTTTCTTCAATAGGTGGTATATTAAGACCATGTATTTCTTCAGCAGGAGGTAAATTCTTAACATCTTCAGCTTTAATACCTTTTTCTTTCATAGATTTCTTTGCCTCTTGCAAATTTTCAGGACTGAGAAATAGAACACCCCTCTTCTTCGGAGTTGGTTTAGGAGTTGGCTCAGGAATTGGCTCAGGAAGAGTCCAATTTTTTCATTAATCAACATATTATTCAATAACAATTCAGCTTGATCAACTGTTCTTTCCCTGAAAACACAACCAGCACAACTATCCAAGTGGTCCTTGGAAGCACCGGTTAGTCCATTATAAAAGATATCAAGTATTTCATTTTTCTTAAGAGGATGATCAGGCAAAGCATTAAGTAATCGGAGAAGCCTCCCCCAAGCTTGTGGGAGACTCTCTTCTTCAATTTGCACAAAATTATATATTTCCCTCAAGGCAACTTGTTTCTTATGAGTAGGGAAATATTTAGCAGAGAAGTAATAAATCATATCCTGGGGACTACGCACACAACTAGGATCAAGAGAATTAAACCAAGTTTTAGCATCATCCTTTAATGAGAATGGGAATATCTTAAGGATATAGTAGTAGCGAGATTTCTCATCATTAGTGAACAATGTGGCTATATCATTTAACTTAGTAAGATGTGCCACAACAGTTTCAGATTCATAGCCATAAAAAGGATCAGATTCAACCAAAGTAATTATCTCAGGGTCGACAGAGAATTCATAATCCTTATCAGTAACAAAGATAGGTGAAGTAGCAAAATCAGGGTCATATTTCATTCTAGCATTTAGAGATTTCTGTTTCAGTTTAACTAATAACTTCTTAAGATCAGATCTATCATTGCAAGCAAGAATATCTCTAGTAGTTTCTTCATCCATAACATAACCCTCAGGAACAACAGGCAATTCATACTTAGGGGGAGAACCTTCATCATCGCTATCTTCAATAATATCAGTTTCAAAAATTTCATTCTCTCTAGCCCAAGCAAGTTGTGCATCAAGAAATTCACCTAATGGCAAAGTAGTATCAAGCACAGAAGTAGTTTCATCATAAGTATCATGCATAGTAGAAGTGGCATCATCAATAACATTCGACATATCAGAATTAATAGTAGAAGCAGGATTAGGTGTCGCAAGCTTACTCATAACAGAAGGAGAATCTAGTGTAGAGCTAGATGGCAGTTCCTTACCTCCCCTCGTAGTTGAGGGATAAATCTTAGTTCTTTCATCTTTCAAGTTCCTCATAGTGATCAGCAGATATAAATCCCAAGTGACTCAAAGAATAGAGCTATGCTCCCCGGCAACAGCGCCAGAAAATAGTCTTGATAACCCACAAGTATAGGGGATCGCAACAATTTTCGTGGGTAGAGTATTCGACCCAAATTTATTGATTCGACACAAGGGGAGCCAAAGAATATTCTCAAGTATTAGCAGTTGAGTTGTCAATTCAACCACACCTGGATAACTTAGTATCTGCAGCAAAGTATTTAGTAGCAAAGTAGTATGGAAGTAACGGTAACAGTGGCAAAAGTAACGGTAGCAGTTTTGTAGTAATTGTAACAGTAGCAACGGTAAAGTACATAAGCAAAGCACAATATGCGAAAAGCTCGTAGGCATTGGATCAGTGATGGATAATTATGTCGGATGCGGTTCATCATGTAACCGTTATAACATAGGGTGACACAGAACTAGCTCCAGTTCATCAATGTAATGTAGGCATGTATTCTGAATATTAGTCATACGTGCTTATGGAAAAGAACTTGCATGACATCTTTTCTCCTACCCTCCCGTGGCAGCGGGGTCCTAATGGAAACTAAGGGATATTAAGGCCTCCTTTTAATAGAGAATCGGACCAAAGCATTAGCACTTAGTGAATACATGAACTCCTCAAACTACGGTCATCACCAAGAAGTATCCCGATTATTGTCACTTCGGGGTTATCGGATCATAACACATAATAGGTGACTATAGACTTGCAAGATAGGATCAAGATCTCACATATATTCATTAAAACATAATAGGTTCAGATCGGAAATCATGGCACTCGGGCCCTAGTGACAAGCATTAAGCATAGCAAAGTCATAGCAACATCAATCTCAGAACATAGTGGATACTAGGGATCAAACCCTAACAAAACTAACTTGATTACATGGTAAATCTCATCCAACCCATCACCGTCCAACAAGCCTACGATAAAATTACTCACGCACGGCGGTGAGCATCATGAAATTGGTGATGGAGGATGGTTGATGATGACGACGGTGACGAATCCCCCTCTCCGGAGCCCCGAACGGACTCCAGATCAGCCGTCTCAAGAGAGATTAGGGCTTGGCGGCGTCTCCATGTTGTAAAACGCGATGAAACTTTCTCTTCGATTTTTTTCTCCGCGAAAGTGAATATATGGAGTTGGAGTTGAGGTCGGTGGATGTCCAGGGGGCCCACGAGGCAGGGGGCGCGCCCAGGTGGAGGGGGCACGCCCCCGCCCTCATGGACAGGGTGTGGGACCCCTGATGCTATTTCTTTCGCCAGTATTTTTTATTAATTCTGAAAAGCTGCTCTGTGGATTTTCAGGTCATTCAGAGAACTTTTATTTCTGCACAAAAATAACACCGTGGCAGTTCTGCTGAAAACAGCGTCAGTCCGGGTTAGTTCCATTTAAATCATGCAAGTTAGAGTCCAAAACAAGGGCAAAAGTGTTTGGAAAAGTAGATACGACCGAGACGTATCACCCATTATCTCCACAAGCTCTTTCATCTCCCCATTGCTGTCAAGGCCGTTCAACAGCTGTTGCTTGGCCATGATCAGAGGAACTACATCTTTAACCTTCTTCTCTGCATCTTCCTGTTTTGTCGTTCCTTTAGTTACTTGTCCAACACCCCAACCTATTGGTATTGGGATTCCTCGGCCAATCAAATAATTAGTGTAGTTGCACTCCCCCCACATAAACAACTTCCCAGAAACACAAATCACACGAATCTTCCCTTTTCTGCACGAATCAAATTGGAAGAACATCAACCAAACTATTAAAAAAAACAGCAGAACAACACTTAAAAACATATTATTACCCCATGATTCAGGCATTTGTAGAAGACTCGGCCAGGGTTGCGGATTATGGTTGAGACACGATGGATGACTCTGCGTGATTTGCAGCAATGGCACCACACCAACGGCAACGATTGCGATGAGCAACCGGTTGCAGTGCGTGTGCTTGATGAGGACATGACTACCTTGGATATGACAAAAAATATTGCATACATGAATATTTGTGAGGTGATTTCTAATGCAAACTATGCAATAATTTATTTTTGTCATCCAGGACAAAAATACTTCACAAACTTTTGTGCCATGTCTATTTGCAGGTGTATGGGACATATGTACAATCCACATATGAAGATAAGGGAGAAAGAGATGTTTACTTGCTGTTCAAAAAGTTCTCTCACGTCACTTTTGGCCCAAGAGAAGATAAAGTCCAAGTCTCTCACGTTCTGGATTCAGATTCTGACTGCACAGACATACCTGACTCAAAACACCAAGACTCTTTCATACGGACTCCAAATTGGGTGATTCTTTTTTTGTTGGAAAGTAGATTTCGTGCTCTTTCCAACACAGTTGGAATCACTTTCAAATCCGTCTGGAGCGTTGAGTTATCGATGAAACAATCTGACGTTGGAGCAGAATCTGAGTCAAACTACAAGTCCAAAGGTGTTGCATCACCTCCACTTGGGCCCATGAGCCTTGTACGACCTAGGGTTAGTTTTAGGCTGCCTTGGGACGTCTTCCCACCTCCTTGGCCGCCACCCCTTGCTCCTATATAAGTAGATCCATCTAGTAGCTTTTTCCTTGGGATTTGTTTAGTTAAAAGTTAGCCAACGCAACTTCGTGTACTTCGTTTGTGTCCAACGACCAGACCAAGACCACTTTCGGATCCCCACCACTATCAATACTTCATCCATATTCGCAATATTCAGACTTTATCATATTCTTGCTTGTTCTTCGATTGCTTGTAGGAATAGATCTTCGTGGTCAGGCTGATCGTGCTTCCGGCATCGTCTGTAACCTCAAGAGATTGGTTTAGCGATTGCTAAGGCGCAACGTCGTGCACGTTTGTAGTCGGATCGTCAAAGTCGACTCCACAAAATCAATAGTTATCATCTCATTGAAAGATTGGGACACCCCGCCTCTATCAAGTGGTATCAGAGCCAGGTTGCTCGTTGAGAATTTCCAGTTTTCCCTAGATTAGATTTATTTTCTTACCTATTGTCCAAGAAAAAGCCACAAAAAAAGTTAGACCTTTTCATCCTTTGTCAAGCCACTTAGAGTCTTTGCAATTTTCTTTTCATTGTTTGCATTATTGAATTATCGGTTGCATCGCGGTGTCAAGTTGCTGGTCTTAGTGTCTAGTTCCTTTAGAGTTTCGAGTTATGTTCACATTAGTCACGCCGCCGCTGCATCATTATCCCTTCCGCTGTCCACCATCCCATCCATCAATTTCCACCACGTGCTATGCACAGTTCATTGTCATAATCATAGTTGAGGTCATTCACATCTTCGCCTGATCCAATCTGCATCTTATCTAGTTTGTCTTGGAAAGAGGGAGAAAAAAACATAGAGAAATAAAGAGAAATAAAGGAAAGAAAAAAAAGAGAGAAAGAAAAGGAAAAAAGTGTGAGAAAAAAAGAGAAAAGAAAAAAATTCGGATCTATCTAGAATCAATCTCGTACCTGAATTCGGATTGGAATCTGTTTTGTGCATTGTAAAATAGGTGTATCTTCCTCATAAAGTCCGTTTTGGCTCTGTGAGTACTCAAACTAGCGACGAGCCGCATCTAAGTAGTTGTAGAAGCTAGTTCAAAATTTGATACCTCAAAATTGGCTTCTAAGTAGGTCTTTTTGCCCTCCGAAGTTCGTGAGCACAGCTTGTTCCAAACTTTCAGGCCAGTTTTAGAGTTCTTTGACTCCTCATATCAATTCAGAATTGAGTGCTTCTTTTTGCATTGGAAAGCTTGAGTTAGTAGCATTCTTTGAAAATTTATCAGAAAATTGTCTCAAACTTTTCAATAGAAAAGTTGGAGAGAGAGTTGTTGTATATCCTGCTTGACATTTGTTTTTCATCATTATCTTTACTACCGTTGTGATCTTCACTTATATCTTGCTGTCCAGAGCTACTTCGTATCCTTTATTGATACTAGTTGTGCTACGCCGTGACCTCATTAGTGTTCTAGGTTCGCGTCTCTAGTCCGGTCTAGCCTAGGACCAGCATAGTACCGTCGTTGAGCGTTTATTCAACATTGCATCTCTGAATTGATTTTTGCTAATCTTTTGCTACCAAATATTTAAGCCTTCCAAACTCCACATATTTCTACACCATGTATACGTACGTTCTCCTGCTAATCGCTTTACTCAATCTTCAGAGTTATTTGACACCGCTGGTTGCCTGTCACCACCTGCTGCATGGTAAGAACTTGTAAGATATTGATATTTGCTATACTGTGAGTGTTTTACCACCACATCCTAGTAGTTCATAGGAACATTATCCTCAGATTTTGTTTCTTGTTTTCTACTAACTATGGAAGGTTCTGAAGTTGTTAGTTCTTGGGCTTCATCGATCGTGGGAGATTTGCCATCACCTAAGAAAAATAAAACAACCGTCACAAGAGGAGCAACAACATCAGAATGCACATGAGGTTAATGTTTCCATGCCACCATTTACTAGTCATTTTAGGCCTTATTTATATATTGAATGGGATGATACGTCTCCAACGTATCTATAATTTTTGATTGTTCCATGTTATTATATTACCAATTTTGGATGTTTATGGGCTTTACTTTACACTTTTATATCATTTTTGGGACTAACCTACTAACCAGAGGCCCAGCCCGTATTGTTTTTTTTTTGCCTATTTCAGTATTTCGAAGAAAAGGAATACCAAACAGAGTCCAAATGGAATGAAACCTTCGAGAGCGATCTTTTTGGAACAAACGTGATCCAGAGGACTTGGAGTGCAAGTCAAGAAGCAATCGAGGAAGCCACGAGGGTGGAGGGCGCGCCCCCCTACTGGGCGCGCCCCCTATCTCGTGGGCCCCTCGGGCATCCACCGACCTACTTCTTCCTCCTATATATACCCACGTACCCCGAGAACATCAGAGGCGACCATGAAAAACTATTTCCACCACCGTAACCTTCTGTATCCACGAGATCCCATCTTGGAGCCTCCGCCGGTGCTCCGCCGGAGGGGGAATCAACCATGGAGGGCTTCTACATCAACACCATAGCCTCTCCGATGAGTTGTGAGTAGTTTACCACAGACCTTTGGGTCCATAGTTATTAGCTAGATGGCTTCTTCTCTCTCTTTGGATCTCAATACCATGTTCTCCTTGATCTGCTTGGAGATCTATTCGATGTAACTCTTTTTGCGGTGTGTTTGTCGAGATCCGATGAATTGTGGGTTTATGATCAAGTTTATCTATGAGAAATATTTGAATCTCCTCTGAATTCTTTTATGTGTGATTAAGTTATCTTTGCAAGTCTCTTCAAATTATCAGTTTGGTTTGGCCTACTAGATTGATCTTTCTTGCAATGGGAGAAGTGCTTAGCTTTGGGTTCAATCTTGCGGTGTCCTTTCCCAGTGACAGCAGGGGCAGCAAGGCATGTATTTTATTGTTGCCATCGAGGATAAAAAGATGGGGTTTATATCATATTGCATGAGTTTATCCCTCTACATCATGTCATCTTTCTTAATGCGTTACTCTGTTCTTTATGAACTTAATACTCTAGATGCATGTTGGATAGCGCTCGATGTGTGGAGTAATAGTAGTAGATGCAGGCAGGAGTCGGTGTCACAGACGTGATGCCTATATACATGATCATGCCTAGATAATCTCATAATTATTCGGTTTTCTATCAATTGCTCGACAGTAATTTGTTCACCCACCGTAATACTTATGCTATCTTGAGAGAAGCCACTAGTGAAACCTATGGCCGTCGGGTCTATATTTTATCATATAAGCTTTCAATACTTTTATTTGCATCTTTACTTTTCCAATCTATATTATAAAATACCAAAAATATATTTATCTTATCATACTATCTCTATGAGATCTCACTTTCGCAAGTGGTCGTGAAGGGATTGACAACCCCTTTATTGCGTTGGTTGCGAGTTCTTGTTTGTTTGTGTAGGTGCGTGGGACTTTTGAGGAGCCTCCTACTGGATTGATACCTTGGTTCTTAAAAACTAAGGGAAATACTTACGCTACTATTGCTGCATCACCCTTTCCTCTTCAAGGAAAACCAACGCAAGCTCAAGACGTAGCAAGAAGGATTTCTCGCGCCGTTGCCGGGGAGGTCTTCGCTCAAGTCAAGACATACCAAGTACCCATCAAAAACTCATCTCCCTCGCATTTACATTATTTGCCATTTGCCTCTCGTTTTCCTCTCCCCCACTTCACCCTTGTTGTTTTATTCACCCTCTCTTTCCCAATCTCCCCTCTCTTTCGCTTGTCCTTTTTGGTGTCTGCTTGCCCTTATGGCTTTGCCTAAGAACACCGACCTTCATCCTAGAAGGTTGGAAGAGATTGAATCAAACGTTAGAAGTTTTATGACTTTACAATTTGAGCATAATAATTTCTTCAGAAAAGAGCTTAAACAACAAAAAAGTTTTTTGGGGTTCATGAACAAAGAGCTTGATGATATATCTAAAGAATTTTATGGTTTGAACTCTCAAATTACTCGGTTTGAAAATTCTATAGCCCAAATTTCTGATAAGCAAGCTACCTTAGTCAATAAGATGGCTGCCAAACCAAAAAAGTTAGATGAAAATAATGATGAAGATCTTAAAGTTATTGATCTATCCCCTATTAGATCTTTGTTTTGCAATATGATTCTTAATAATGATGGGACTGGAGATGAGTCAACTTGAGTTAAAATGCGTCCCAATGATTCAGATTTTTTAGATCTTGATGCTAAATTTGGTAAAAGTGGGATTGGAGAGGTCAAGACTTTAAATAGCATTGAACCCACTATCTTGGATTTCAAGGAATTTAATTATGATAATTGTTCTTTAGAAGATTGTATTTCCTTGTTGCAATCCGTTGTGAATTCTCCTCATGCTTATAGTCAAAATAAAGCTTTTACCAAACATATTGTTGATGCGTTGATGCAATCTTTTGATGAAAAACTTAATTTGGAAGTTTCTATACCTAGAAAACTTTATGATGAGTGGGAACCTACTATAGAGATTAAAATTAAAGATCATGAGTGTTATGCTTTATGTGATTTGGATGCTAGTGTTTCCACGATTTTGAAAACTTTATGTCATATTCTAGGTTTCCATGATCTTGATGATTGCTCTTTAAATTTGCACCTTGCGGATTCCACCATTAAAAAGCCAATGGGAAGGACCAATGATGTTCTCATTGTTGCAAATAGAAATTTGGTGCCCGTAGATTTTATCGTTCTTGATATAGATTTCAATCTTTCTTGCCCTATTATTCCTGATAGACCTTTCCTTAGAACGATTGGTGCGATTATTGATATGAAGGAAGGGAATATTAGAT
The DNA here is from genome assembly GCF_002162155.2 of Triticum dicoccoides. Classification (NCBI taxonomy): domain Eukaryota; kingdom Viridiplantae; phylum Streptophyta; class Magnoliopsida; order Poales; family Poaceae; genus Triticum; species Triticum dicoccoides. Next base: position 227,309,870 of record NC_041389.1, on the reverse strand, counting down.
TCCAAATTCCATTAAGGAAAGGTATGGAGCACTTTCCAAGAAAGAAAGTTAAATTACCTTATGAATCTATCATGCGAGCTACTTATGAATTAAGTGCCAAATATGGCACTACTTAGATCTATTCTCGCTTTTATGCCTAGCTAGGGGCGTTAAACGATAGCGCTAGTTGGGAGGCAACCCAATTTTATTTGTGTTTTTTGTTTTTGTTTCTGTTTAGTAATAAACTTTTGCATGTACCTTCTGTTTAGATGTGTTTTGATGTTTTAATTAGTGTTTGTGCCAAGTAGAACCTATAGGATGACCTATGATGATAGTTAATTTGATTCCGCTGAAAAACAGAAACTTTACGTGCACGAAAATAATTTTAGTAATTCACAGAAACGTGATCTTGCGTTGATTCTTTTTGATGTATATCAATAGGCAAATTGCCCAGGACTTTCTATTTTGGTAGGATTTTTAGAGTTCCAAAAGTATTCGAGAGTTACAGATTGCTACAGACTGTTCTATTTTTGACAGATTCTGCCTTTCGTGTATTGTTTGCTTATTTTGATGCATCTATGGCTAGTATTAAGTGGTATGAATCATAGAGAACTTGAAATACAGTAGGTTTAACACCAATATAAATAAAGAATGAGTTCATTACAGTACATTATGTGGTGGTTTTTCTTTCTTTCACTAACGGAGCTTATGAGATTTCCTGTTGAGTTTTGTGTTGTGAAGTTTTCAAGTTTTGGGTAAATATTTGATGGACTATGGAATAAGAAGTGGCAAGAGCCTAAGCTTGGGGATGCCCAAGGCACACCAAGACATTCAAGAATAGCCAAAAGCCTAAGCTTGGGGATGCCCTGAAGGCATCCCCTCCTTCGTCTTCGTTTATCGGTAACTTTACTTGGAGCTATATTTTTATTCGCCACATGATATGTGTTTTTCTTGGAGCGTCTTGTATGGTATTAGTCTTTGCTTTTTAGTTTTCCACAATCATCCTTGCTGTACACACCTTTTTGGAGAAGTCCACTTGATTTGAATTTATTAGAATACTCTATGTGCTTTACTTATATCTTTTGAGCTAAATAGTTTTTGCTCTAGTGCTTCACTTATATTGTTTAGAGCACGGCGGTGGATTAATTTTGAAGAAATTGTTGTCTCTCATGCTTCACTTATATCATTTTGAGAGTCTTTTAGAATAGCATGGTATTTGCTATGGTTATAAATTTGGTCCTAGAATGATGAGCATCCAAGTTGGGTATAATAAAAACTATCATAGAAAGAGCATAAAACACTGGGATCAATTTGATGCTTGATAATTGTTTTGATATATAGAGGTGGTAATGTTAGAGTCATGCTAGTGGGTAAAATTGAGAAATACTTGGGTTGAAGTTGGCAAGTCCCGTAGCATGCACGTATGGTAAAAGTTGTGTGACAAATTTGTTGCATGAGGTGCTCTTTTAATTGTCTTCCTTATGAGTGGAGGTCGAGATCGCGCGATGGTTAACTCCTACCAACCCTTCCCCTAGGAGCATGCGTTGTAGTATTTTGCTTTGAGGGCAAGTAGACTTTTGCAATAAGTATATGAGTTCTTTATGACTACTGTGAGTCCATGGATATACGCACACTCACCCTTCCACTTTGCTAGCCTCTATATACCGCGCAACTTTCGCCGGTATCTTGCACCCATTATTTACCTTCCTCAAAACAGCCACCATACCTACCTATTATGGCATTTCCATAGCCATTCCGAGATATATTGCCATGCAATTTTCCACCGTTCCGTTATTATGACACGCTCCATCATTGTCATATTGCTCTTTGCATGATCATGTAGTTGACATTATATTCGTGGCAAGGCCACCCTCATAATTTTCATACATGTCACTCTTGATTCATTGCATATCCCGGTACACCGCCGGAGGCATTCATATAGAGTCATATTTTGTTCTAAGTGTTGAGTTGTAATTCTCGAGTTGTAAATTAATAAAAGTGTGATGATCTTCATTATTAGAGCATTGTCCCAAGTGAGGAAAGGATGATGAAGACTATGATTCCCCCACAAGTCGGGATGAGACTTCGGACTTTAAATATAAAAAAAAGAGGCCAAAGAGCCCACCAAATGAAAAAAATGAGAAAGGCCAAATAAAAAATAATAAAAATAAAAAAATGAGAGAAAAGAGAGAAGGGACAATCTACTATCTCTTTTTTCCACACTTGTGCTTTGAAATAGCACTATGATCTTCATGATAGAGAGTCTCTTGTGTTGTCACTTTCATTTACTAAGTGGGAGTTTTTCATTATAGAACTTGGCTTGTATATTCCAATGATGGGCTTCCTCAAAATGCCCTAGGTCTTCGTGAGCAAGCGAGTTGGATGCACACCTACTTAGTTTCTTTTGTTGAGCTTTCATACATTTATAGCTCTAGTGCATCCGTTGCATGGCAATCCCTACTCACTCACACTGGTATCTATTGATGGGCATCTCCATAACCCATTGATACGCCTAGTTGATGTGAGACTATCTTCTCCCTTTTTGTCCTCACAACCACCACCATATACCACCATAGTGTTATGTCCATGGCTTGCGCTCATGTATTGTGTAAGAGTTCAAAAAGCTTAAGCGCGTTAAAAAGTATGAACCAATTGCTTGGCTGAAACCGGGGTTGTGCATGATGAGGAGTATTTTGTGTAATGAAAATGAAGCATGGCCTAACTATATGATTTTGTAGGGATAAGCTTTCTTTGGCTATGCTATTTTGATAGGACATGATTATTTGTTAGTATGCTTCGACGTATTACTATTCTTTATGTTTTATAAGCTTTTATCTTGAATCATTTGGATCTAAACAATCATGCCACAATAAAGAAAAATACATTGAGAATTATGCTAGGTAGCATTCCACATCAAAAATTCTGTTTTTATCATTTACCTACTCGAGGATGAGCAGGAATTAAGCTTGGGGATGCTTGATACGTCTCCAACGTATCTATAATTTTTGATTGTTCCATGCTATTATATTACCCGTTTTGGATGTTTATGGGCTTTACTTTACACTTTTATATCTTTTTTGGGACTAACCTACTAACTGGAGGCCCAACCCGTATTGCTGTTTTTTTGTGCCTATTTCAGTGTTTCAAAGAAAAGGAATACCAAACGGAGTCCAAACGGAATGAAACCTTTGGGAGCGATCTTTTTGGAACAAACGTGATCCAGAGGACTTGGAGTGCAAGTCAAGAAGCAATCGAGGAAGCCACAAGGGTGGAGGGTGCCCCACTACCGGGCGCCCCCCTATCTTGTGGGCCCCTCGGGCGTCCACCGACCTACTTCTTCCTCCTATATATACCCACGTACCCCGAGAACATCAGAGGCGACCACGAAAAACTATTTCCACCACCGTAACCTTCTGTATCCGCGAGATCCCATCTTGGAGCCTTTGCCAGTGCTCCGCCGGAGGGGGAATCAACCACGGAGGGCTTCTACATCAACACCATAGCCTCTTTGATGAGTTGTGAATAGTTTACCACAGACCTTCGGGTCCATAGTTATTAGCTAGATTGGTTCTTCTCTCTCTTTGGATCTAAATACCATGTTCTCCTTGATCTTCTTGGAGATCTATTCGATGTAACTCTTTTTGCAGTGTGTTTGTCGAGATTCGATGAATTGTGGGTTTATGATCAAGTTTATCTATGAGAAATATTTGAATCTCCTCTGAATTCTTTTATGTGTGATTAAGTTATCTTCGCAAGTCTCTTCGAATTATCAGTTTGGTTTGCCCTACTAGATTGATCTTTCTTGCAATGGGAGAAGTGCTTAGCTTTGGGTTCAATCTTGCGGTGTCCTTTCCCAGTGACAGCAGGGGCAGCAAGGCATGTATTGTATTGTTGCCATCGAGGATAAAAAGATGGGGTTTATATCATATTGCATGAGTTTATCCCTCTACATCATGTCATCTTTCTTAATGCGTTACTCTGTTCTTTATGAACTTAATACTCTAGATGCATGTTGGATAGCGGTCGATGTGTGGAGTAATAGTAGTAGATGCAGGCAGGAGTCGGTCTACTTGTCACGGAAGTGATGCCTATATACATGATCATGCCTAGATAATCTCACAATTATTCGGTTTTCTATCAATTGCTCGACGGTAATTTGTTCACCCACCGTAATACTTATGCTATCTTGAGAGAAGCCACTAGTGAAACCTATGGCCCCGGGGCCTATCTTTTATCATATAAGCTTTCAATCTACTTTTATTTGTATCTTTACTTTTCCAATCTATATTATAAAATACCAAAAATATATTTATCTTATCATACTATCTCTATCATATCTCACTTTCGCAAGTGGCCGTGAAGGGATTGACAACCCCTTTATTGCGTTGGTTGCGAGTTCTTGTTTGTTTGTGTAGGTGCGTGGGACTTTTGAGGAGCCTCCTTCTGGATTGATACCTTGGTTCTCAAAAACTGAGGGAAATACTTACGCTACTATTGCTGCATCACCCTTTCCTCTTCAAGGAAAACCAACGCAAGCTCAAGACGTAGCATGGGAGTACGAAATAAATGCTATATTTGCTTCCCACACTTTTGATGAGCATGGAAAATGTCAAGCCGCGGTTAGTACTTTCAGTAGCTTCGCTTTAGTTTGGTGGAGTGAATATTGTCGGTTAAACCCTGATTATATACCTACTACTTGGGATGGTTTAAAACATGTCATGAGAGATAGATTTGTCGATGTTTATTATACTCGTGGAATGATTACAAAACTAGAACATTAAAACAAGGTAGTGACACCGTAACAAAATATTATGATGATTTACAAACTACCTTGTTGCACTCATTTTTAGAAGAAAGTGAAGAAGATTTTATGGATAGATTTTGGGGAGGATTAAACCATGATATTCATGAGATAATAATTCATGAAGAGTGTTATCCTATGGGCCATTTGTTTCGTCTTGTTGCAAAGCTGAATAGGAAATAAAACGACGTGTTGCCCACAAGGAGAACAAGCGCACGGTGCACATTTCAACTGTTGATACAGATGTTTCTTCAACTACTAGGCATACTATGACAACCACATTAGTTGTTGCAAGGACTACGTCATCTCCACCATGTGACACATCACCATCGAGGGTGTCTGCATCATCTGAGTTGATCATAAGAGGTAATGACAAAGGTACGCATTTTCCACTTTCACATGAGAATGATGCATGCCTAGTTAACTTGAATACATCATGTGTTGAGTTACCTATTGATTTAAGCACACCAACTATTTTAGAGACTCATTTTACTGTCATGCATGCGTCATGTGATCAAACAACTGAAATACCAACAATTTTAAGTGCACCCATTAAATTAACTGTTGATGCAAAAGAACCAATGTTTAATCATTTTGATATGACCTCTAATCTTGGTGACAATTCTGTGTCAAATGACTTATTTCAATTTTGCTTATTTAAGCATGTCGTAGCATGTAAACTTGATTCAAGTAAGATTTATTCACCAATGTTGGGATGGTTTAATGATTAACATTGCCAATCCTTCGGTATGAATAAGAGCTTCACTTATATGTGCAAATTGAGTTGCTATATTTCCATTCCTTCTAATACTTGTGACAATATTTTGGCTTTACATTTTATGAACTATGAAAGTTACTCATGTATACATGTGTCATATGTGCAAAAATTAAGGGAAGTAAAAATGGATGACATATACATATGCAACATGTACACCTTGTCTCTTTTGGTAGACACATTTCAGATTAAGCAACACCGAGGATGGCTTTATTTTTAAGAAGGGGAGGATGTTGAGGACATGACTATCTTGATATGACCAAAAATATTGCATACATGAATATTTGTGAGGTGATTTCTAATGCAAACTATGCAATAATTTATTTTTGTCATCCAGGACAAAAATACTTCACAAACTTTTGTGTCATGTATATTTGCAGGTGTATGGGACATTTGTACAATCCTCATATGAAGATAAGGGATAAAGAGATGTTTACTTGTTGTTCAAAAAGTTCTCTCACGTCACTTTTGGCCTAAGAGAAGATAAAGTCCAAGTCTCTCACGTTCTGGATTCAGATTTGGGCTGCACATACATACCTGACTCAAAACACCAAGAACTCTTTCATACGGACTTCAAATTTGGTGATTCTTTTTTGTTGGAAAGTAGATTTCGTGCTCTTTCCAACCCAATTGGAATCACCTTAAAATCCGTCGGGAGCGTTGAGTTATCAACGAAACAATCTGACGCTGCAGCAGAATCTAAGTCAAACTACAAGTCCAAAGGTGTTGCATCACCTCCACTTGGGACCATGAGCCTTGTACGACCTAGGGTTAATTTTAGGCTTCCTTGGGACGTCCTACCACCTCCTTGGCCGCCACCCCTTGCTCCTATATAAGTAGATCCATCTAGTAGCTTTTTCCTTGGGATTTGTTTAGTTAAAAGTTAGCCAATGCAACTTCGTGTACTTCGTTTGTGTCCAACGACCAGACCAAGGCCACATTCGGATCCCTACCATTATCAATACTTCATCCATATTCACAATATTCAGATTGCTTTATCATATTCTTGCTTGTTCTACGATTGCTTGCAGGAATAGACCTTCGTGGTCAGGCTGATCGTGCTTCCGGCATCGTCAGTAACCTTAGGAGATTGGTTTAGCGATTGCTAAGGCGCAACGTCATGCACGTTTGTAGTCGGATCGTCAAAGTCGACTCCACCAAATCAATAGTTATCATCTCATCGAAAGATCGAGACACCCTGCCTCTATCAATGCTGGCAGGGGGTGTTGTGAGACCCACAGGCGATGGTACGGGTGGCGACTTAGCGCATATTTGGTTGTTGCCCGCTGAAGAGTAGGTGGACGAGTAGCCAGCGGACATGGTTGCTATGGCCAGATCTTATGATGCTAGGCAGAGTAAGTAGAGAAGAGGAGAAGCGAACGTTGGATATGTGAGTTTCATTATTTGTAGAGTAGGATAGCACCATAAATAGTCATCGTCTAGGTTTGGATTCGAACCAGCTACAGGAGCACGTCTCTCTTTTTTCTAAAGATGAGCAACTTCTCTTTACTGGTACACTAGCTTGTTCTGTATGCCTTCTCAAGTCTTTGATTTTCTTTCTTTTTTTTCGAGGAAGGAAGGAGGACAAAATTGAGAGTTCCCGGGACTCGAACCCAAGACCTCTCGGTTGAAAACCAAGGGTGCTAGTCACTTATGTGGCGAATGTTCCCTGGGAGGAGGATGGTAGAAAAACACATTTTCCTCGTAGTTTTAGTAGCGAAGCAAGATCGAACGGTCGCAGTTTCGGGAATGTTATCAGGCAAACGAGCCCAGTTTTTCTTTTCTTCCTATATATAAAAAAGTATGCTACTTTGTGTCGGCTTAGTCAACAAACGGTTGTGCCAACCTTGAACGTTGGATTGACATTCTGCGTCTGTTGTGTTTCTTCAGTCTCTTCTTCCTCCAGCCGCCAAAGCCAAACCAGCGCCGACGGGACCGCCTGCTCCCGCCTCCCTCGGCTGGCTATGCTGCCGCGCATGCATCATGGCCACATCGCACCCTAAAACTCTGCGCATCTTCCCCGGCTTCTATTCGTTCCCGTACAATGCCTCACTATCGTCCTCCGCCTTGGTTCGCTCGCCGCAGCGCCGCCCTCCGGTGTTGTCAACATGGTCAACAACCGAGAGGAATAAGGAGATGACTGTACATGGTGAGGATGACAGTAGGGACCCAGCAGCGCACGCAATATTTTTTTCAGGACGGAGAACTGTATCAACTAGGTTCTGCGGGAGTTTTGGCCCGTCTAGCCCGGGCTTTTATTTCATATGTTTACCACATGACCAGCCCAGTTTTTTTCCTTTCTAAAAATGGCTAGCCCAGCTATTTTTTTTGCATAATAACCGACGTAGGCCTACTTGCTTTTTTACGCCCTGCTGGGCTGGAAATCTTTCAAGACGAGGAAGGATGCATTCAGGCTTGCCTAGAAAATGGGCTATAAGTAATAATAAATTGGCTATAAGTAATAATAAATGGGCTATAAAATGAAAAAATACAACAAACATGCAATTAGTTTCAAAACATTTTTTTCTTTCGGATCTTGATTTTTAAAATTTCATTGTTTTTGTGCGGGTTAAATTTCATTGGATTTATATTAAGGTATGTTTAGTTTTTAAATTATTTTAAATCTGGCTAGAATTTTTGAGCTGTATGCTGTTTGGGACAGATTTGGAGGCTGACTTGTGGGTCTACTAGGTTGACGTGTACGAAAGGCTTTGAACTTAGTCCACAAACGATTCTAGTAGCAGTGATCGTGGGATGTTAATCCAACGGCCGTGCTGCTTCTTCAATATCTGATCTTTTTGCTCCAGTCGCCCAAACCAGCACCGGTGGGACTGCCTGCTCCCGCCTCCAGTGGTCGGTTGTGCTGCCACACAGGTCGCATCGCCCCACCCTACTCCATCGTTGGCCAGACCATTCCTCTACTGACCCACACCTCTTGTTATTTTCCGGCGATGGCAGCCGAACTAGTAAATCCTCGTACTCCCCACCGCGCGTGATAGAGGCAAAGGTGTCCCGTCTTTCGATGAGATGATGGATATCGCTTTGGTGGAAGTCGACTTTGACGATCCGACTACGAACGTGCGAGGACGTCGCGCCTTAGCAATCGCTAAACCAACTCCGAGAGGTTATTGACCACGCCGGAGCACGATCAACCTGACCACGAGGGTCTGTTTCCTGCGAGCAAACGAAGAACAAGCAAGAAACTAAGATTGCAATCTGGATATTGCGAATATAAGATGAAAGCTTTATTGATCAAGGTGGGGTTCTGTGACGCCTTTGTCTGGTCGTTGAACACAAACGAAGTACGCGAAGTTGCAGCTATGGCGAACTTTTAATCTAAACAAAACCCAAAGTCTAAACGGTGCCCTAAGGGCTGTATATATGGAGGAAGAGAGGGGGAATTTCGTGGCCCTTGGTGGAGGGGTCCGAAATCAACCCTATCTCTTGTTTCCCCACACATACGGACTCTAAAAATAGCCTATACTTATGTATTTCGAAATTACATGGGCCAGGCCCAATAAAAAGGTGACGCAGCACCTATAATAGCCTCTGGACGAAATTTATGAAGTGACATCTTGTATATTTCGTCCAAGGCTTCATGCACTCGTTATGGAGGCTTCAAAGACCTGAAATCATCACTTGTAACTCTGTTCTTGTTCCCCTTGCGCATGCCATCATCTCCATGCTTGTTCTTGCTCCAATGTTCATCCTTCTCCAAGCTAGGCCCTTCATTTGTAAGCAAAACAAATGTATCCAATTTAGGCAGCATCATATTCTCATGAACATTAGAATCATTACCAAGAAACGAAAGTACCTGGTAATTTAGTTGGCGTGCGCGAGCTCTAGTAATTGGTCCAGTATGTATAGCAGCAGGGGCTGTGGGTGTAACAATGGTATTGATGTCCTCATCATCCTCCCCTTCTTGAAACGAAGTCGTCCTCGACGGAAGCTCATCTTCCTCACCCAAATAAGGCTTCAAATCTGCAATGTTAAAAGTGGGACTAACCCCAAAATCTGCAGGCAGCTCAAGTTTATATGCATTATCATTTATTTTCTCTAACACCTTAAAGGGACCATCAGCCCGTGGCATGAGCTTTGATTTGCGCAAATCAGGAAATCTATCCTTACGCAAATGTAACCAAACAAGATCTCCAGGTGCAAACACAACATGTTTTCTACCCTTATCTCCAGCAAGTTTATATTTGGCATTCATACGCTCAATGTTTTCTTTAGTTAACTCATGCATTTTTAAAATCAATTCAGCACATTGTTTAGCATCAAAATTAACCTTCTCCGAAGATGGAAGAGGCAACAAATCAATAGGTGCACGAGGTAGGAAACCATACACAACTTCAAAAGGGCACATCTTAGTAGTAGAATGCAATGAACGATTATAAGCAAATTCAATATGAGGCAAGCATTCCTCCCACATTTTCTTATTACTCTTCAAAACAGCCCTAAGCATAGTAGACAATGTTCTATTGACTACTTCAGTTTGGCCATCAGTTTGGGGGTGACAAGTAGTACTAAAAAGCAGTTTAGTCCCCAACTTAGCCCATAAACATCTCCAAAAGTGGCTAAGAAATTTAGTATCACGATCTGAAACAATAGTATTTGGCACACCATGCAAGCGAATAATTTCACGAAAGAACAAATCAGCAACATTAACAGCATCATCACTTTTATGACATGGTATAAAGTGTGCCATTTTCGAGAATCTATCCACGACAACAAATATGCTATCCCTCCCCTTCTTTGTTCGAGGTAAACCTAAAACAAAGTCCATAGATATATCCTCCCAAGGAACACTAGGTACAGGCAAAGGCATATATAAACCATGAGGATTGAGTCGTGACTTAGCTTTTTGACATGTAGTGCAGCGAGCAATAAAACGCTCAACAACCCGTCTCATCTTTGGCCAAAAGAAATGTGTAGCAAGTACGTCCTCCATCTTCTTCAAGCCAAAGTGTCCCATTAATCCTCCTCCATGCGTCTCCTGCAACAACAAAAGACGAACGGAGCTAGCTGGAATGCATAGCTTGTTAGCACGAAACACAAATCCATCGTTAACAACAAACTTGTTCCACATTCTTCCTTCTTTACAATTCTGCATTACATCTTTAAAATGAGCATCATGCACATATTGATCTTTGATCGTGATAGAGGCAAAGGTGTCCCGTCTTTCGATGAGATGATGGATATCGCTTTGGTGGAAGTCGACTTTGACGATCCGACTACGAGCGTGCGAGGACGTCGCGCCTTAGCAATCGCTAAACCAACTCCGAGAGGTTATTGACCACGCCGGAGCACGATCAACCTGACCACGAGGGTCTGTTTCCTGCGAGCAAACGAAGAACAAGCAAGAAACTAAGATTGCAATCTGGATATTGCGAATATAAGATGAAAGCTTTATTGATCAAGGTGGGGTTCTGTGACGCCTTTGTCTGGTCGTTGAACACAAACGAAGTACGCGAAGTTGCAGCTATGGCGAACTTTTAATCTAAACAAAACCCAAAGTCTAAACGATGCCCTAAGGGCTGTATATATGGAGGAAGAGGGGGGAATTTCGTGGCCCTTGGTGGAGGAGTCCGAAATCAACCCTATCTCTTGTTTCCCCACACATACGGACTCTAAAAATAGCCTATACTTATGTATTTCGAAATTACATGGGCCTGGCCCAATAATAAGGTGACGCAGCACCTAAAATAGCCTCGGGACGAAATTTATGAAGTGGCATCTTGTATATTTCGTCCAAGGCTTCATGCACCCATTTTGGGCCTAAACGGAGCTTTGATTTGCGCAAATCAGGAAATCTATCCTTACGCAAATGTAACCAAACAAGATCTCCAGGTGCAAACACAACATGTTTTCTACCCTTATCTCCAGCAAGTTTATATTTAGCATTCATACGCTCAATGTTTTCCTTAGTTAACTCATGCATTTTTAAAATCAATTCAGCACGTTGTTTAGCATCAAAATTAACCTTCTCCGAAGATGGAAGAGGCAACAAATCAATAGGTGCACGAGGTAGGAAACCATACACAACTTCAAAAGGGCACATCTTAGTAGTAGAATGCAATGAACGATTATAAGCAAATTCAATATGAGGCAAGCATTCCTCCCACATTTTCTTATTATTCTTCAAAACAGCCCTAAGCATAGTAGACAACGTTCTATTGACTACTTCAGTTTGTCCATCAGTTTGGGGGTGACAAGTAGTACTAAAAAGCAGTTTAGTCCCCAACTTAGCCCATAAATATCTCCAAAAGTGGCTAAGAAATTTAGTATCACGATCTGAAACAATAGTATTTGGCACACCATGCAAGCGAATAATTTCATGAAAGAACAAATCAGCAACATTAACAGCATCATCGCTTTTATGACATGGTATAAAGTGTGCCATTTTCGAGAATCTATCCACGACAACAAATATGCTATCCCTCCCCTTCTTTGTTCGAGGTAAACCTAAAACAAAGTCCATAGATATATCCTCCCAAGGAACACTAGGTACAGGCAAAGGCATATATAAACCATGAGGATTGAGTCATGACTTAGCTTTTTGACATGTAGTGCAGCGAGCAATAAAACGCTCAACATCCCGTCTCATCTTTGGCCAAAAGAAATGTGTAGCAAGTACGTCCTCCGTCTTCTTCACGCCAAAGTGTCCCATTAATCCTCCTCCATGCGCCTCCTGCAACAACAAAAGACGAACGGAGCTAGCTGGAATGCATAGCTTGTTAGCACGAAACACAAATCCATCGTTAACGACAAACTTGTTCCACATTCTTCCTTCTTTACAATTCTGCATTACATCTTTAAAATCAGCATCATGCACATATTGATCTTTGATGGTCTCCATGTTGGGTTTCGTAGTAATTTCAAAAAATTTCCTACGCACACGCAAGATCATGTGATGCATAGCAACGAGGGGAGAGTATTGTCTACGTACCCAACGCAGACCGACTGCGGAAGCGATGACACGACGTAGAGGAAGTAGTCGTACGTGTTCTCGATCCAACCGATCAAGCACCGAAACTACGACACCTCCGAGTTCGAGCACACGTTCAGCTCGATGACGATCCCCGGACTCCGATCCAGCAAAGTGTCGGGGAAGAGTTTCGTCAGCACGACGGCGTGGTGACGATCTTGATGAACTACAGCAGCAGGGCTTCGCCTAAACTCCGCTACAGTATTATCGAGGAATATGGTGGCAGGGGGCACCGCACACGGCTAAGGAATCGATCACGTGGATCAACTTGTGTCAACTTGTGTGTCTTAGGGGTTCCTCTACCTCAGCATATAAAGGAGCCAAGGGGGGAGGGGGCGCCGGCCAAGAGAGAGAGGCGCAGGAGGAGTCCTACTCCTACCGGGAGTAGGACTCCCCCCCAATCCTATTCCAACTAGGATTCCCAAGGGGGAAAGAGGGAGAGGGGTGGCCGGCCACCTCTCCTAGTCCTAATAGGACTAGGGGAAGGGGGGAGGCGCGCAGCCCCCTTGGGCTGTCCCTTTCTCCTTTCCACTAAGGCCCATGTAGGCCCATATGGCTCCCGGGGGGTTCCGGTAACCTCCCGGTAACCCGGTAAAATCCCGATTTCACCCGAAACACTTCCGATGTCCAAACATAGGCTTCCAATATATCAATCTTTATGTCTCGACCATTTCGAGACTCCTCGTCATGTCCGTGATCACATCCGGGACTCCGAACAACCTTCGGTACATCAAAATGCATAAACTCATAATATAACTGTCATCGTAACCTTAAGCGTGCGGACCCTACGGGTTCGAGAACAATGTAGACATGACCAAGACACGTCTCCGGTCAATAACCAATAGCGGGACCTGGATGCCCATATTGGCTCCTACATATTCTACGAAGATCTTTATCGGTCAGACCGCATAACAACATACGTTGTTCCCTTTGTCATCGGTATGTTACTTGCCCGAGATTCGATCGTCGGTATCCAATACCTAGTTCAATCTCGTTACTGGCAAGTCTCTTTACTCGTTCCGTAATACATCATCTCACAACTAACATATTAGTTGTAATGCTTGCAAGGCTTATGTGATGTGTATTACCGAGAGGGCCCAGAGATACCTCTCCGACAATCGGAGTGACAAATCCTAATCTTGAAATACGCCAACCCAACATCGACCATTGGAGACACCTGTAGTACTCCTTTGTAATCACCCAGTTACGTTGTGACGTTTGGTAGTACCCAAAGTGTTCCTCCGGTAAACGGGAGTTGCATAATCTCATAGTCATAGGAACATGTATAAGTCATGAAGAAAGCAATAGCAACATACTAAACGATCGGGTGCTAAGCTAATGGAATGGGTCATGTCAATCAGATCATTCTACTAATGATGTGACCTCGTTAATCAAATAACAACTCATTGTTCATGGTTAGGAAACATAACCATCTTTGATTAACGAGCTAGTCAAGTAGAGGCATACTAGTGACACTTTGTTTGTCTATGTATTCACACATGTATTATGTTTCCGGTAAATACAATTCTAGCATGAATAATAAACATTTATCATGATTATAAGGAAATAAATAATAACTTTATTATTGCCTCTAGGGCATATTTCCTTAAGTCTCCCACTTGCACTAGAGTCAATAATCTAGTTCACATCGCCATGTGATTTAACAGCAATAGTTCACATCACCATGTGATTAACACCCATAGTTCACATCGCTATGTGACCAACACCCAAAGGGTTTACTAGATTCAGTAATCTAGTTCACATCGCTATGTGATTAACACCCAAGGAGTACTAAGGTGTGATCATGTTTTGCTTGTGAGAGAATCTTAGTCAACGGGTCTGCCACATTCAGATCCTCATGTATTTTGCAAATTTCTATGTCAACAATGCTCTGCATGGAGCTACTCTAGCTAATTGCTCCCACTTTCAATATGTATCTAGATCGAGACTTAGAGTCATCTAGATTAGTGTCAAACTTGCATCGGCGTAACCCTTTACGACGAACCTTTTTCCATAATCGAGAAACATATCCTTATTCCACTAAGGAAAATTTTGACCGCTCTCCAGTGATCTACTCCTAGATCACTATTGTACTCCCTTGCCAAACTCAGTGGTATGGCATACAATAGATCTGGTATACAGCATGGCATACTTTATAGAACCTATGACTGAGGCATAGGGAATGACTTTCATTCTCTTTCTATTTTCTGCCGTGGTCGGGCTTTGAGTCTTACTCAACTTCACACCTTGCAACACAGGCAAGAACTCCTTCTTTGACTGTTCCATTTTGAACTATTTCAAAAATTTATCAAGGTATGTATTCATTGAAAAATCTTATCAAGCGTCTTCATCTATCTATATAGATCTTGATGCTCAATGTGTAAGCAGTTTCACCAAGGTCTTTCTTTGAAAAACTTTTATTCAAGTATCCTTTCATGCTTTGCAGAATAATTCTACATTATTTCCGATCAACAATATGTCATTCACATATACTTATCAGAAATGTTGTAGTGCTCCCACTCACTTTCTTGTAAATACAGGCTTCACCGTAAGTCTGTACAAAAACTATATGCTTTGATCAACTTATCAAAGCGTATATTCCAACTCCGAGATTCTTGCACCAGTCCATAAATGGATCGCTGGAGCTTGCACACTTTGTTAGCTCCCTTTGGATTGACAAAACCTTCCGGTTGCATCATATACAACTCTTCTTCCAGAAATCCATTCAGGAATGCAGTTTTGACATCCATCTGCCAAATTTCATAATCATAAAATGCGGCAATTGCTAACATGATTCGGACAGACTTTTAAGCATCGATACGAGTAAGAAAATCTCATCGTATTCAACACCTTGAACTTTGTCAAAAACCTTTTTCGACAAGTCTAGCTTTGTAGATAGTAACACTACTAT
Source organism: Triticum dicoccoides (assembly GCF_002162155.2). Lineage (NCBI taxonomy): Eukaryota > Viridiplantae > Streptophyta > Magnoliopsida > Poales > Poaceae > Triticum > Triticum dicoccoides. Next base: position 227,294,416 of record NC_041389.1, on the reverse strand, counting down.
TAACGTCCGTCTTCCTCTTGAAGATCCATTTATTCTTAATGACTCACCGATCATCGGGCAAGTCAATCAAAGTCTACACTTTGTTCTCATACATGGATCATATCTCAGATTTCATGGCCTCAAGCCATTTCGTGGAATCTGGGCTCATCATTGCTTCCTCATAGTTCGTAGGTTCATCATGGTCTAGTAACATGACTTCCAGAACATGATTACCGTACCACTCTGGTGCGGATCTTACTCTGGAAGACCTACGAGGTTTGGTAGTAACTTGATCTGAAGTTTGATGATCATCATCATTAACTTCCTCACTTATTGGTGTAGGAATCACTGGAACTGATTTTTGTGATGAACTACTTTCCAATAAGGGAGAAGGTATAATTACCTCATCAATTTCTACTCTCCTCCCACTCACTTCTTTCGAGAGAAACTCCTTCTCTGGAAATGATCCATTTTAGCAACGAATGTCTTGCCTTCGGATCTGTGATAGAAGGTGTACCCAACAATTTCCTTTGGGTATTCTATGAAGACGCACTTCTCCGATTTGGGTTCGAGCTTATCAGGATGAAACTTTTTCACATAAGCATCGCAGCCCCAAACTTTAAGAAACAACAGCTTAGGTTTACTGCTAAACCATAGTTCATACAGTGTCGTCTCAAAGGATTTAGATGGTGCCCTATTTTAAAATGTGAATGCAGCTGTCTCTAATGCATAACCCCAAAACGATAGTGGTAAAGAGATATCATAGATCGCACCATATCAAATAAAGTGCGGTTACGACGTTCGGACACACCATAACGATGTGGTGTTCCAGGTGCCGTGAGCTGTGAAACTATTCCACATTGTTTTAATTGAAGACCAAACTCGTAACTCAAATATTTGTCTCCGCGATCAGATCGCAGAAACTTTATTTTCTTGTTACGATGATTTTTCCACTTCACTCTGAAATTCTTTGAACCTTTCAACTATTTCAGACTTATGTTTCATCAAGTAGATATACCCATATCTGCTCAAATCATCTTGTGAAGGTCAGAAAACAATGATGCTTGCCACGAGCATCAGCACTCATTGGATCGCATACATCGGTATGTATTATTTCCAATAAGTCAGTAGCTCGTTCCATTGTTCCGGAGAACGGAGTTTTAGTCATCTTGCCCAAAAGGCACAGTTCGCAAGAATCAGGTGATTCATAATCAAGTGATTCCAAAATTCCATCAGTATGGAGTTTCTTCATGCGCTTTACACCAATATGACCTAAACGGTAGTGCTACAAACAAGTTGCACTTATCATTATTAACTTTGCATCTTTTGGTTTCAATATTATGATTATGTTTATCACTACGATCAAGATCCAACAAACTATTTTCATTGGGTGTGTAACCATATAAGGTTCTATTCATGTAAACAGAACAACAATTTATTCTCTTACTTAAATGAATAATCGTATTACAATAAACATGATCAAATCATATTCATGCTCAACGCAAACACCAAATAACACTTATTTAGGTTCAACACTAATCCCGAAAGTATAGGGAGTGTGTGACGATGATCATATCAATCTTGGAACCACTTCCAACACACATCGTCACTTCACCCTTAACTAGTCTCTGTTTATTCTGCAACTCCCGTTTCGAGTTACTAATCTTAGCAACTGAACTAGTATCAAATACTGAGGGTTTGCAATAAACACTAGTAAAGTACACATCAATAACATGTATATCAAATATACTTATGTTCACTTTGCCATCCTTCTTATCCGCCAATCACTTGGGGTAGATCCGCTTCCAGTGACCAGTCCCTTTGCAGTAGAAATACTTAGTCTCGGGCTTAGGATCAGACTTGGGCTTCTTCACTTGAGCAGCAACTTGCTTGCTGTTCTTCTTGAAGTTCCCCCTCTTCCTTCTGCCCCTTTTCTTGAAACTAGTGGTCTTGTCTACCATCAACACTTGATGTTTTTCTCGATTTCTACCTTCGTCAATTTCCGCATTACGAAGAGCTTGGGAATCGTTTCCGTTATCCCTTGCATGTCATAGTTCATCATGAAGTTCTACTAACTTGGTGATGGTGACTAGAGAATTCTGTCAATCACTATCTTATCTGGAAGATTAACTCCCACTTGATTCAAGCGATTGTAGTACTCAGACAATCTGAGCACATGCTCACTAGTTGAGCGATTCTCCTCCATCTTTTAGCTATAGAACTTGTTGGAGACTTCATATCTCTCAACTTGGGTATTTGCTTGAAATATTAGCTTCAACTCCTGGAACATCTCATATGGTCCATGACATTCAAAACGTCTTTGAAGTCCCGATTCTAAGCCGTTAAGCATGGTGCACTTAAACTATCAAGTAGTCATCATATTGAGCTAGCCAAACGTTCATAACGTCTGCATTTGCTCCTGCAATAGGTCCGTCACCTAGCAGTGCATTAAGGACATAATTCTTCTATGCAGCAATGAGGATTTAACCTCAGATCACGGATCAAATCCGCAACATTGCTACTAACATTTTTCAACACAATTTTCTCTAGGAACATATCAAAATAAACACAGGGAAGCAACAACGCGAGCTATTGATCTACAACATGATTTGCAAAATACTACCAGGACTAAGTTCATGATAAATTTAAGTTCAATTTAATCATATTACTTAAGAACTCCCACTTAGATAGACATCCCTCTAATCCTCTAAGTGATCACGTGATCCAAATCAACTAAACCATGTCCGATCATCACGTGAGATGGAGTAGTTTCATCGGTGAACATCATTATGTTGATCATATCTACTATATGATTCACGCTCGACCTTTCGGTCTCCGTGTTCCGAGGCCATATCTGCATATGCTAGGCTCGTCAAGTTTAACCTGAGTATTCTGCGTGTGCAAAACTGGCTTGCACCCGTTGTAGATGGACGTAGAGCTTATCACACCCGATCATCACGTGGTGTCTGGGCACGATGAACTTTGGCAACGGTGCATACTCAGGGAGAACACTTCTTGATAATTTAGTGAGAGATCATCTTATAATGCTACCGTCAATCAAAGCAAGATAAGATGCATAAAAAGATAAACATCACATGCAATCAATATAAGTGATATGATATGGTCATCATCATCTTGTGCTTGTGATCTCCATCTCCGAAGCACCGTCATGACCACCATCGTCACCGGCGCGACACCTTGATCTTCATCGTAGCATCGTTGTCGTCTCGCCAATCTTATGATTCCACGACTATCACTACCATTTAGTAATAAAGTAAAGCATTACATCGCGATTGCATTGCATACAATAAAGCGACAACCATATGGCTCCTGCCAGTTGCCGATAACTCGGTTACAAAACATGATCATCTCATACAATAAAATTCAGCATCATGCTTTGACCATATCACATCACAACATGCCCTGCAAAAACAAGTTAGACGTCCTCTACTTTGTTGTTGCTTGTTTTACGTGGCTGCTACGGGCTTAAGTAAGAACCAATCTCACCTACGCATCAAAACCACAACGATAGTTTGTCAAATAGACTCCGTTTTAACCTTCGCAAGGACCGGGCGTAGCCATACTTGGTTCAACTAAAGTTGGAGAGACAGTCGCCCGCAAGCCATCTCTGTGCAAAGCACGTCGAGGGAACCGGTCTCGCGTAAGCGTACGCGTAAGGTTGGTCTGGGTCGTCTCGTCCAACAATACCGCCGAACCAAAATATGACATGCTGGTAGGCAGTATGACTTGTATCGTCCACAACTCACTTGTGTTCTACTCGTGCATATAACATCAACATCAGTAACCTAGGCTCGGATGCCACTGTTGGGTTTCGTAGTAATTTCAAAAAATTTCCTACGCACACGCAAGATCATGTGATGCATAGCAACGAGGGGAGAGTATTGTCTACGTACCCACGCAGACCGACTGCGGAAGCGATGACACGACGTAGAGGAAGTAGTCGTACGTCTTCTCGATCCAACCGATCAAGCACCGAAACTACGGCACCTCCGAGTTCGAGCACACGTTCAGCTCGATGACGATCCCCGGACTCCGATCCAGCAAAGTGTCGGGGAAGAGTTTCGTCAGCACGACGGCGTGGTGACGATCTTGATGAACTACAGCAGCAGGGCTTCGCCTAAACTCCGCTACAATATTATCGAGGAATATGGTGGCAGGGGGCACCGCACACGGCTAAGGAATCGATCACGTGGACCAACTTGTGTCAACTTGTGTGTCTTAGGGGTGCCTCTACCTCAGTATATAAAGGAGCCAAGGGGGAAGGGGGCGCCGGCCAAGAGAGAGAGGCGCAGGAGGAGTCCTACTCCTACCGGGAGTAGGACTCCCCCCCCCCCAATCCTATTCCAACTAGGATTCCCAAGGGGGAAAGAGGGAGAGGGGTGGCCGGCCACCTCTCCTAGTCCTAATAGGACTAGGGGAAGGGGGGAGGCGCGCAGCCCCCTTGGGCTGTCCCTTTCTCCTTTCCACTAAGGCCCATGTAGGCCCATATGGCTCCCGGGGGGTTCCGGTAACCTCCCGGTAACCCGGTAAAATCCCGATTTCACCCGGAACACTTCCGATGTCCAAACATAGGCTTCCAATATATCAATCTTTATGTCTCGACCATTTCGAGACTCCTCGTCATGTCCGTGATCACATCCGGGACTCCGAACAACCTTCGGTACATCAAAATGCATAAACTCATAATATAACTGTCATCGTAACCTTAAGCGTGCGGACCCTACGGGTTCGAGAACAATGTAGACATGACCAAGACACGTCTCCGGTCAATAACCAATAGCGGGACCTGGATGCCCATATTGGCTCCTACATATTCTACGAAGATCTTTATCGGTCAGACCGCATAACAACATACGTTGTTCCCTTTGTCATCGGTATGTTACTTGCCCGAGATTCGATCGTCGGTATCCAATACCTAGTTCAATCTCGTTACTGGCAAGTCTCTTTACTCGTTCCGTAATACATCATCTCACAACTAACATATTAGTTGTAATGCTTGCAAGGCTTATGTGATGTGTATTACGAGAGGGCCCAGAGATACCTCTCCGACAATCGGAATGACAAATCCTAATCTTGAAATACGCCAACCCAACATCGACCATTGGAGACACCTGTAGTACTCCTTTATAATCACCCAGTTACGTTGTGACGTTTGGTAGTACCCAAAGTGTTCCTCCGGTAAACGGGAGTTGCATAATCTCATAGTCATAGGAACATGTATAAGTCATGAAGAAAGCAATAGCAACATACTAAACGATCGGGTGCTAAGCTAATGGAATGGGTCATGTCAATCAGATCATTCTACTAATGATGTGACCTCGTTAATCAAATAACAACTCATTGTTCATGGTTAGGAAACATAACCATCTTTGATTAACGAGCTAGTCAAGTAGAGGCATACTAGTGACACTTTGTTTGTCTATGTATTCACACATGTATTATGTTTCCGGTAAATACAATTCTAGCATGAATAATAAACATTTATCATGATTATAAGGAAATAAATAATAACTTTATTATTG
>NC_041389.1:227236083-227288564 GCF_002162155.2 Triticum dicoccoides | reverse complement strand
CCGAGAAGGCTTCTTCCTGTGCGGTACCCCAAAGAAAAGGCACATCTTTCTTTGTAAGCTCATTGAGAGGTGCAGCAATGGTGCTGAAATCTCTCACAAAACGCCTATAGAATCCAGCGAGGCCAAGAAAACTCCTCACTTGTGTGACCGTTTTGGGCTGCGGCCAACTCTCAATAGCTTCAATCTTGGCTTTATCAACTTCAATTCCCTGTGGAGTAACAACATAGCCAAGAAAAGATACTCGGTCGGTGCAAAAGGTGCACTTCCCAAGGTTACCAAACAAACGTGCATCACGTAGAGCAATAAAAACAGCACGTAAATGTTCCAAATGTTCTTCCAAAGATCTGCTATAAATCAGTATATCATCAAAATAGACTACCACAAATCGTCCAATGAAAGCACGTAAAACTTCGTTCATTAGTCTCATGAAAGTACTAGGCGCATTAGTTAACCCAAAAGGCGTGACTAACCACTCATATAATCCAAACTTAGTTTTAAATGTTGTTTTCCATTCATCCCCCAATTTCATACGAATTTGATGGTATCCACTATGCAAATCAACTTTGGAGAATATTGTAGAGCCACTCAATTCATCAAGCATATCATCTAGCCTAGGAATAGGATGACGATAACGAATAGTAATATTATTAATGCCTCTACAATCAACACACATACACGATGTACCATCCTTTTTCGGCACTAGAATAATAGGAACAGGACAAGGACTAAGGGATTCGCGTATATAACCTTTGTCGAGAAGCTCTTGTACTTGACGCATAATCTCCTTCGTCTCCTCTGGATTGGTACGGTATGGCGCACGGTTTGGCAGTGAAGCACCGGGAATTAAGTCGATCTGATGCTCAATCCCTCGAATAGGTGGTAATCCCAGTGGCACGTCTTGTGGAAAGACGTCAGCGAACTCCTACAAAATGTTAGTGATAGCAGGAGGCAAAGAGGAAGGCACGTCCTCGAATGAAAATAATGCCTCTTTGCACACAAAAGCATAGCAAACAGATTTGCTGAAATCTAGCTCATCAATATCAGATTTGGTGGCAAATAAACATGCACTTTTCAATTTAATTTCAGAAGCAACACTAGATGGTTTATTATTAGGCTTCATTTGTTGCTCAAATTCTTTTGCCACAATCTGATTTTCACTCTTATTCTTCTCTTGTTTTGCTTTATTAGCTCTATGAATATCATCTTTCAAAATAGAATCAGGAGTCATAGGAAGCAAAGTAATATTTTTATCCTTATGAACAAGAGTATACTGATTGTTTCTACCATGGTGTACAGAATTTTTATTAAATTGCCATGGTCTACCAAGTAATAAGGAACATGCTTGCATAGGTACCACATCACAATCAACATAATCAGCATATGTAGATATACTAAAATGCACACGAACAGTACGTGTTACCTTAACCTTGCCGCTGTTGTTGAACCATTGGATGTAGTAACGATGTGGATGTGGTCTTGTGGTGAGAGAAAGCTTCTCCACCATCTCCATGCTAGCCAAGTTGTTGCAGCTCCCTCCATCTATGATGACGCGCACAGAACGTTCTTTCACAACTCCCTTGGTATGGAACAAATTGTGCCTCTGATTTTGCTCAGCTTGTGTGACATGCACACTCAAAACACGTTGAGCAACTAAACATTCATACCTGTCAGCGTCTTCAGGAGCCATGTATTGCGTGTCATGATCAGAATCATCTCCACCATGTTCTTCACGTGTAATAAGAGCCAAAGTCTCCTCATCATAGTCACTAGCGGACTCATATCCACCATCCGCGGTAGCAATCATCACACGCGGAGATTTGCATTCTCTCGCATAATGACCTCCTCCCTTACAACGACGACAAATAATATCACTTGTGTGCCCTGTTGATGCCATGGAAGAAGAAGAACTCTGTGCAGGCCCAGCAGGTGCGCTCTTGGCAGATAATGGTGGTTGTGCCTGTTTTCTTGTATCACGACTGGAGGAGGCACGTGATTGAGGTGCTGGTGCAGTTGAAGTAGAAGATGCACGCGATGTCCATGATGAAGGTCGGCCTGCAGAAAAGTTAGTTCGCGCCAATGCTTGTCGATCCTGCACTACACGTTCTGCTTTACAAGCAAGATGGAATAAACGAGTGATATTAGTATACTCCTTATAGTCTAGAATGGTCTGAATCTCTCTATTTAATCCACCCAGAAAATGTGCAAGCATAGCTTCATTCTCCTCAACAATACCACATCTAATCATGCCAGTTTGTAATTCCTGATAATATTCTTCTACAAAAATTTTTTCCTTGTCTTAAGCGCTGTAATTTTTGAAGCAATTCACGTTGATAATATGGTGGAACCCAACGAGTACGCATAGCAGTTTTCAAAGCAGCCCAAGTAGTTGGAATAGGATATAATCTACAATGTTCAGACCACCATACACATGCAAAACTAGTGAAAGCACAAACAGCAGCAGCAACTCGTCTCTCCTCAGGATATTGTAAACATGTAAATCGTTGTTCAGTTTCTAACTCCCAAGTAAGATATATATCAGGAACATATCTACCCTCAAATGGTGGAATATTCAATTTCAGTTTAGGAATATGGACATCATCTCGTACCTGAGGTGGTGGTGCAGGCCTACCATTACGAATATATACCTGAGGTCGACCTGCTGGTGGTGGTGCAGGTGGCTGCACGTAGTGCTGATTTTGATCAACCTCATCCTCATAATCTCCCACATAATCATCCTCCTCCGCATCAGCAGCAGGAGCCACAGAAGTATCAACAGCAGCACCAGCAGTTTGGCCCGATTGAAGAGGGACACGGCTCGCTCGGCGGAGGGCTGTTTCCCGACGTGGAGGTAGTCGGTGTTGTTGCTGTTGTTGCAGAGGTGCGGCAGGAGCAGCCGGTGGTGGTGGTGGAAAACGCGAAAGCAATTCAGCAAACTTGTTATCGAGCTTTGTTTCAAACGTCTTCTCCATGCCATCTATCTTCTCCATGGCCTCTTCAAATCTGTTTATCACATCTTGCACCTGTACACTCATCATTTGCTGAAACGTATCATGAAGCTCCTTGTTCGTCAAGTTCTCCCAGTCAGTCTCGTCGGCTTGTGATCCTGGCATGGTTAGCAGCAATAGAAACACACAAGAATATGATCCTACAGACTACTAACAAGAGGTGGTGGTGGGTGTCACAAATCCGTCAAGCAAATCTCAAATTCTTACCAGTTCTTACCCAGCAGCAGGCGGTGATCGGCAACCGTTGTAGTCAAAAACTCTCAAAGCTTGGATAGAGCGATTACCAGGGAGAGTCAAACGCACGACGTAGATGTATGTGGAGCTGGGAAGGCTTATAATATGGTAGCAAAAAGGGTCAGCAATAATCAATTCAGAGATGCAAAGTTGAATAAACGCTCAACGACGGTACTGTGCTGGTCCTATGCTAGACTGTGCTAGAGACGCGAGCCTAGAACACCAACAAAATCACGGTGCGGCACGTAAACAAGGGAAAAGCACACTCTGGATTTTTTTCGCTCTTTTTTTTGCGCTGTTTTTTTTGCGCTGCTTTTTTTTGCGAAAAATCACTATAATGGCGAGTGTCTCAAAACTCTTCCCAGGTCAAACTGACAGGATGGGCACGGAATTTTTGTTGACAAATTTTTATTTTTTTTTCGACTGCCCGGACCCAAAAACTGGAAAGGGGTCAAAAAAAACTTTCTATAACGGCGACTGTCTCAATACGCTTAGAAACACCTAAAAATAGGATAGCCAGAAAATTTTTCGACAAGTGCGTTTTCGAAAAATTTTGGGCCTAAACGGGGGGTGGTTTCTGGACTCTTTTTTTTCTGAAACCTACTCCGGGAAGGAAACACGAATCGGAATCTAGATGGATCTCGAAAACAAACCTAATAGGACAAGAATTTGTATTGGTGGTGGATATATGGTGGTGGTATATGGCAGTGGTGGTGGTAGCGGTGGTAGTATATGGATATGGATCGGTGGTGGTATATGGCACGGATTGGTGGTGGTATATGGATACGGATTCGGAGCGGTGGTGGTAGGTGGCAGGGGCGATTATGATGGTGCGGTGGCGGCGTGACAACTTATGACCAGAACTCGAAACTCTAAAAGACTAGATGCTAAGACCAGCAACTAGACACGACGATGCAACCGCAAATTCAACAAAGCAAAACCCTAAAAAGATTATGCAGAGGCTCAGATTGGTTCGGATATGATGAACTAACCCTAAATTTTTTTTGTGGCTTTTTCGTGGACTGTAGGTATGAAGAACAGACTCGATCTAAACTACGAAAAACTGTAAAATCTCACCGAGCAACCTGGAAATCTGATACCACTTGATAGAGGCAAAGGTGTCCCGTCTTTCGATGAGATGATGGATATCGCTTTGGTGGAAGTCGACTTTGACGATCCGACTATGAACGTGCGAGGACGTCGCGCCTTAGCAATCGCTAAACCAACTCCGAGAGGTTATTGACCACGCCGGAGCACGATCAACCTGACCACGAGGGTCTGTTTCCTGCGAGCAAACGAAGAACAAGCAAGAAACTAAGATTGCAATCTGGATATTGCGAATATAAGATGAAAGCTTTATTGATCAAGGTGGGGTTCTGTGACGCCTTTGTCTGGTCGTTGAACACAAATGAAGTACGCGAAGTTGCAGCTATGGCGAACTTTTAATCTAAACAAAACCCAAAGTCTAAACGGTGCCCTAAGGGCTGTATATATGGAGGAAGAGAGAGGGAATTTCGTGGCCCTTGGTGGAGGGGTCCGAAATCAACCCTATCTCTTGTTTCCCCACACATACGGACTCTAAAAATAGCCTATACTTATGTATTTCGAAATTACATGGGCCAGGCCCAATAAAAAGGTGACGCGGCACCTATAATAGCCTCTGGACGAAATTTATGAAGTGACATCTTGTATATTTCGTCCAAGGCTTCATGCACTCGTTATGGAGGCTTCAAAGACCTGAAATCATCACTTGTAACTCTGTTCTTGTTCCCCTTGCGCATGCCATCATCTCCATGCTTGTTCTTGCTCCAATGTTCATCCTTCTCCAAGCTAGGCCCTTCATTTGTAAGCAAAACAAATGTATCCAATTTAGGCAGCATCATATTCTCATGAACATTAGAATCATTACCAAGAAACGAAAGTACCTGGTAATTTAGTTGGCGTGCGCGAGCTCTAGTAATTGGTCCAGTATGTATAGCAACATGGGCTATGGGTGTAACAATGGTATTGATGTCCTCATCAGCGCAGGCAACCACTGCGGAGTCTTCCCCTGCCTCCGTGTCGTTCCCTTCCTAGGCCTCGCAGTCGTCCACTACCCTGGTGCTCTCGGCTCGGTGTGGTCAACGTGGTCAACGAACGACATCCATCGGAAGTGTACTGTACGTGGAGAGGCTGACATCTGGGTCTACGGCCGCACACAAGGAAATGCCTCCTTATTACGCACAAAATAATGATTCCTCCACCTGACAACTGGGACCCACAGGAAGGGCCTCTGTATTTCATGAAAAAAACATTCCCCCCGCTAACAGCTTGGATCCACCAGCTATATCTTCGCACGCAAGGAAGTGCCTCCTTATTACGCACAAAAAAATGAATACTCCCCCTACTAGCTAGGACCCACCATAGTGGGAGGCTGACTTGTGGGCCTACTAAGTTGACGCGGACGGAGGGCTTTGTCAGCTTAGTCAATCTGAATGATTCTAGCTCCAGTGACCGTACGATGTCCATCCAACGGCCGTAGTGCTTCGTCAACCTCTGGTCTTCTTGCTCCAGCCGCCCAAACCAACGCCGATCATGCCGCTTGCTCCTGCCTCCTGTGGCCGGCAGTGCTGCCGCGGAGGCCTCATCGCCCCTACTACTCCCACCGCTAGCCAAGCCATCCCTCTACTCACCCACATCCGGTGTTATTCTGCAGCGACGGCAGCCTGACACCGCAGCCGAACCAGTCAACCCTCATACTCCTCTCCGCGTGGGCATCCACTGCCGTGTCTTCCCCGGCTCCACGTCGTCCCCTTCCTAGGCCTCGCTGTCATCCACTGCCTTGGTGCTCTCAGCACGGCGTGGTCAAGGAACGACTTCCACAGCTAGGTCCATGGCCGCAGCAAGGAAGTGCAACCTTATTACGCCTAAAATAATTATGTGGAGAGGCTGACAGCTAGGTCCATGGCCGCAGCAAGGAAGTGCAACCTTATTACGCCTAAAATAATTATTCCTCCACCTGACAGAAAGGATCCATCAGATGGGCCACCATATTTCGCAAAAAAATGTCCCCCCTGACTGCTAGGACCTACCATATACATCTTCCCATGCAAGGAAGTGCGGCCATATTACGGGCAAAAAAAATGATTCTCCCCCTGACAGCTGGGACCCACCAGCAATAACTTCGCACGCAAGGAAGTGCCTTCTTATCCTCCCTGACAGTCGGGACCCACCTGGTCGAAGCGTACGTAGCATTGTCATTCTGGTCGCAAATGTGTACGTACATACTGGTCGATCGGTCTGTCTACAGGCTGCGGCGATGAACCATGGCCGAGTAAGGAAGGGCACGTATCATAGTAGTGCCACGGACGTAGCATGTCATGCAGTCCCGTCACTATCGTGTACACGTACGTACAGTCAGGGTGCAAGAACGTAAATACGACCATGTACGTACATACATGCGGGGTCTGGAACGTCTACTCGCGTATACATACGGCCAGGGCTCGTGTACATGGAGAGGCAGCGGCGGCAGCTAACCGGCTGGGTCGGAACAGAGAAACTGCGTCATCATGTTCATCGGGAGGCAACAAAATGCGTTGTGTTCATCAGGAGCCAACCAGCTTGGACAGAACAACCAAAATGAAGCCTGACGTAGAACTGAGGAAACAACCTTCTGTTCGACCGCCTACGATCGAAACAGGATCCTGTTCACCGGGAGGGGTCTGGCAAACCGCAAAACGAAGGAAACTGACTTCTCTTCGACCTCCTACGGTCGAAACAAGGTCATGTTTATCGGGACGAGTGTGGTGTAGCGCAAAACGGAGGAAACAGACTTCTCTTCGACCTCCTACGTTAGAAATGAGGGTCCTGTTCATCGGGAGGGGTGTGGCATACCGCAAAACGGGACTCCACGGGGTACTGTTCATCCACCGTCTACTGCCTCGCTCCAGCATCCACGGGCTACTGGTCATCCACTATCGACCTCCTCCAGCCTCCACCTATGACTATTCATCCACGGCGTCTCCCTCCTGCCTCCACAAGCTAGTGTTCATCCATGGGCTCCTGTTCATCCGGCCTCCACCGGCCACCATTTGCTATTTTTTCTCGAGAGAAGCCACTAGTGAAAACTACGGCCCACGGGCCTCTTTTCATCATATTTGCCTTTGTAATCTATTTTACTTTGCATTTATTTTTAGATCTATAACCAAAAATACAAAAATACCTTGCTGCAATTTATTTGTTTCGTGATCTATTTATCCTATCTACCACTTTTACCTCATGTTATTTGCCTATCTTGAGGTGCCGTACCCGAAAGGGATTGACAACCCCTTTAACACATCGGGTTGCGAGTATTTGTTATTTGTGTGCAGGTGCTGTTTACATGGTGTGAGGAGGTTCTCCTACTGGTTCTATAACCTTGGTCTCATCACTAAGGGAAATACCTACCATCGCTATACTGCATCATCCCTTCCTCTTTGGGGAAATACCGACGTAGTTCTAGCAGACATCAAAAGGAATTTCTGGCGCCGTTGCCGGGGAGGATCTTCAACATCAACCAGGTTCCTAATCACAAATCTCATCCCCTCGCAATTTACGTCATTTGCCATTTGCCTCTCGTTTTCCTCTCCCCCACTTCACAAAAAATGTCATTTTATTCACCCTCTTTTTCGTTCGCCATTTCTCTCCTCGGATCTGTTTTTCGCGTGCAATCTTGTTGATCACTTTCTGTCGTTATAGATATTTCTTCCTCTATTGCATGCACCCCCGAGAACGAGGTTCTCAACTTTAAACAAAGGAGAGGAGAGAATTTAAAAGGTGCTTGGTATAGGATTTGCAATGCTCATAATAGATCTATCCGTAAGCAATCTACCATTGTTCTTCTTCGTTGTTTTTATGTGGGCATTACCACTTGGTATAGATTCATCCTTGATATGATTAACAGTGGGAATTTCTTGATGTGTCCTTCTCTTGATGCTTTTAAATCTTTGGGAAATTTAGTGGCTTCACCATCACTCGTGAACAATGAAACAATATTGACTCTCGAGCATGATATGGAAAGACTAGATGCTATTGAAAAGAAAATGCTTACCGCAGAACATATTGAAAACTTGGATAGAAAGATGCAAAGTTATGCTACTAAAATTAGGTCAAAGGTGGGAGACATTTTTAAGTTGTTAAAAAAAGGGAACTATAATTCATGAAAGAATTGAAGAAAGCCCGTCTAGGATTGATAAACTGGAAGACATTTTTTCTAATCTAGGTACGACTTTTGCTTCCGTTAAAACTCCCGTGAAAATTAGTAAGACTACTCAAGTCACTAAAAACAAAGGTGCAACTTCTAGCAATGATAAAGGAGATCTTAATATGATTAGTATCCATCCCAACTTTATTGAAGTCATAAGAGACCCTTTTTGCGAAAATAAGTTTTTCAATCTTGTGCTTACAAGTATTGTCGTTAAGAATTTATATGCAAAATTGTAACAGCCCCAAAATTCGGTTATCAATTTTTGTGCTGTTATTCCTTCCTCGCACTCATTTTCAAAATATTTCCCCTGAGTTTTGCTCGATGACTCTGAGACTTCTTGTCATTTCCCACCTTTCAAAACCTTGCTCATGTCTTTGTAAGTGGGCAAGACCTCATTTGCATCAGCTCAAACCCTCTCATTGCCCTAATTCCAAATTGTTGGAATTTGAATATGGCCTTTGTGATTACAAAGGAGCTATCATTTTCCTGGATCTGTTGATCATCCCATCTATTTCCAGAGACCCCCCTATCCTTCTAAACCTTGGATATCCAAAAATATTGCCAAGTCCAATGCAATATTTTTGAATTGTGATTTATTCCTTTTCTTGCCTTTCTGAGGAATAAAATCCAAAGGCATATCTAGCCATCTCCTAAATTCATGAGGATTGGTGGAGTTGATATTTATGCCAAATCCAAGCTCTGGAAAATATATTGGCCATGATTAAATAAGGAAAATTGCCTTTTCTTATTTAATGCCAATATTCCATTTTTGCCACTTTCTAAAGGAACTACTATTTCTATACCAGAGAAAATTCCCACATAAATTGTGGAGCTTGTCCTTGCTATATAATCACTAGTTCCATCCTTATATCCCACAGATCAAAATATGGGCACATGATCCAATGCAAGTTTTTGTCTTCTCTGAAATTTTGCAAAGGAAGTGCTTTATTCCTAATTCCAATTGAGCTGCAAATTGGCAAGATGATTAATATTGATAAATCACCCATGGATACCCAAAATGAGCTCAATCCCTTCATCCTAGCTCCCTATGTAATTTTTCAAAGTTCTTGACCAGATTGCTACTTTGTGAAGGAAGTACCTTCATAGACTTTCCAAATGGGATGAAACATTGCCATCTTCTCAAGTATTAGAAATAATTAGTCTTCACCCAAATTCAGCTCATTTCATTGAACTATGTGAGCACAGGAGAAATTCTTGTTTTTTGTCCAAATTTTTAGTTTGTGAAGCAAGTATATTTTATCTTGCTCCACTATGGCTGAAAATATTTCCAAGCCTTCTCCTATCCATATTATCCACCTCTACAAGATTTTGGCTCATTTCATGTAGCCAATATTTTCCTACAATTTTCCCAAGTTTCTGGTCTGAAGTGATGCTTGTGAAACAAGTACCAATTTGGCAAGTCCATTTGGTATGATCTTTTTTTTGACTCTACATATGACCAAATCGTCAAGATTTGCCAAGTGGTAGCCCAATCTAACACTCCTAGTGAGTGCTTCTTCCTCATTTAGTTTCTGGACCATATTTGGCAGTTGTACTATAGCTATATTAAATACTGGCCCAAATCCCCTCCAACTTCCCAGAACCATAGTCCTTGCTACCCTAAGCCTCCCAGACATCACGTTTAGTCTTTAAGCTCACTGTGTTGATCACCAAGATGTGGACAAGTTTGCAACAGCAAACTTGTCGAGCTTGTTTCCCTCTGCTCCCTACACCTTTGCCCGTGCCATCACCTCATCTTTAATGAGCCTTGGAAGGACTCCACTGCTGACAAGGTTTGGCACTAAGTAGGAGGACAGAGCGTGCAGTGCCCGTGGTGATCACGAGTTATGCCGGCCAATACGGTGGCCTGTGCACTGTTGGCCTCGGCAGAGTAGCTCCGACTGGCTTTGGCTCGTCCCAGCTTGTCAAACAGCTCAACATCGTCGTCGCCGTTCACCTGGACCCCTCCCCCTTCGTTTTCTTCTCCGTTGAGCCGTGCCAACGACCGAACAGTGAGCTCCCGTGTGTGCCGTCGTCTTCCTCCTCTGTCTTCTTCTCCCCTGAGCTCCCTTGGTGTTGCGCTGCCTTGTGAGCTCATCTGGATCCCCCTCGTCACCTTCCTACCGCTCCCCGTGACCCTTGGCGGCGTGTTCTCGTCGCCGGAGCGCGGACACGTCGCCGCACGCGTGCCACCTCGCCCCTTCTCGAGCTCTCCTCGCTTGGCTATAAGTAGCCCACGATCTTCTCTGCAGTCCTCCACTCCTCCCCGAGCCACCCGTACCTCTCCCCCTCACCTTGGAGCTCCCCTGTCCGCTCCATGGCCGAACCATTGTTGCCGATCCCCCTCGGCCACTTCTTGTCGTGGTCCTTCCCTCGCTCGCTTTGCTGCTTCCTAGCCTCCCCCTGGAGCCCGTAGACCGCCGCATACCTCAACTCCGGTGGAGGAGCCCCACCGACGCAGTCCCTCCCCTCGCAGCGTTCGGCCGCCGCCTATCTCCATGGCCCCGGCGCTGCAGGCCGCCCCAAGCCCCTCCGAATCCATCCACAGGCGCGACATGGAGTGGCGGAGCTCTTGCGCGCGCCGCCTGACCCTCCCGTGCCGCCAGTCGCCGGCTCCGACGACTACCGCGGCGTCCCTCCCTGCCTCTGTCGCGATGGAGAAGAAGGACCAGGCCTGAGAGAGAGTGATGCGGAGCATCCCACGATCATCCCCATGGACGTATCTACATCTCTGATACGTCTCCAACGTATCTATAATTTTTTGATTGCTCCATGCTATTATATTACCCCTTTTGGATGTTTATGAGCTTTATTTTACACATTTATATCATTTTTGGGACTAACCTACTAACCGGAGGCCCAGCCCATATTGCTGTTTTTTTTGCCTATTTCAGTATTTCGAAGAAAAGGAATATCAAACGGAGTCCAAACGGAATGAAACCTTCGGGGGCGTGATTTTTGGAATGGACGTGATCCAGAGGACTTGGAGTGCAAGCCAAGAAGTATCCGAGGCGACCACAAGAGGGTAGGGCGCGATCCCCTATAGGGCGCGCCCCCCTGTCTCGTGGGCCCCTCGGGCGGCCACGGACGTACTTCTTCCTCCTATATAAGCCTACATACCCCGAAAACATCCAGGGAGCCAACGAAACACAATTTCCACCGTCCTAACCTTCTGTATCCGGGAGATCTCATCTTGGAGCCTTCACCGGTGCTCTGCCGGAGGGGGAATCGACCATGGAGGGCTTCTACATCAACACCATAGCCCCTCCGATGAGTTGTGAGTAGTTGACCACAGACCTACGGGTCCATAGTTATTAGCTAGATGGCTTCTTCTCTCTTTTTGGATCTCAATACAATGTTCCCCCTCTCTTGTGGAGATCTATTCGATGTAAACTCTTTTTGCGGTGTGTTTGTCGAGATCTGATGAATTGTGGGGTTATGATCGAGTTTATCTATGAGAAATATTTGAATCTCCTCTGAATTCTTTTATGTATGAATGAGTTATGTTTGCAAGTCTCTTCGAATTATCAGTTTGGTTTGGCCTACTAGATTGATCTTTCTTGCCATGGGAGAAGTGCTTAGCTTTGGGTTCAATCTTGCGGTGTCCTTACCCAGTGACAGAAAGGGTTGCAAGGCACGTATTGTATTGTTGCCATCGAGGATAAAAAGATGGGGTTTATATCATATTGCATGAGTTTATCCCTCTACATCATGTCATCTTGCTTAATGCGTTACTCTGTTCTTTATGAACTTAATACTCTAGATGCAGGCAGGAGTCGGTCGATGTGTGGAGTAATAGTAGTAGATGCAGGCAGGAGTCAGTCTACTTGTTGCGGACGTGATGCCTATATACATGATCATGCCTAGATAATCTCATAATTATTCGCTTTTCTATCAATTGCTCGACAGTAAGTTGTTCACCCACCGTAATACTTATGCTATCTTGAGAGAAGCCTCTAGTGAAACCTATGGCCCCCGGGCCTATCTCTTATCATATTATCTTCAAATCTAATTTTATTTGCATCTTTACTTTCTGCATCTATATTATAAAATACCAAAAATATATTTATCTTATCATACTATCTCTATCAGATCTCACTTCCGCAAGTGGCCGTGAAGGGATTGACAACCCCTTTATTGAGTTGGTTGCGAGTTCTTTGTTTGTTTGTGTAGGTGCGTGGGACTTTTGAGGAGCCTCCTACTGGATTGATACCTTGGTTCTCAAAAACTGAGGGAAATACTTACGCTACTATTGCTGCATCGCCCTTTCCTCTTCAAGGAGAACCAACGCAAGCTCAAGATGTAGCAAGAAGGATTTCTGGTGCCGTTGCCGGGGAGGTCTTCGCTCAAGTCAAGACATACCAAGTACCCATCACAAACTCATCTCCCTCGCATTTACATTATTTGCCATTTTCCTCTCGTTTTCCTCTCCCCCACTTCACCCTTGCCGTTTTATTTGCCCTCTCTTTCCCAATCTCCTCCTCTCTTTTCCGCTTGCCTTTTTCTGTTTGCTTGTGTGCTTGTTTGTCCTTATGGCTTTGCCTAAGAGTACCGACCAGCTTCTTGCAAGGATGGAAGAGATTGAATCAAATATTAGAAGCTTTATGAATTTGCAATTTGAGCATAATAATTTGTTCAGAAAAGAGCTTAAGGAACAAAAAGGTTTTTGGGGGTTTATGAACGAAGAGCTTGATGATATTAATAAAGAATTTTATGGTGTGAACTCTCATATTTCCCGGCTTGAAAATGCTATAGCCAAAATTTATGATAAGCAAGCCACCTTAGTCAATAAGATGGCTACCAAACCAGAAAAGTTACATGAAAATAATGATGAAGATCTTAAAGTTATTGATGCGTCTCCTATTAGATCTTTGTTTTGCAATATGAATCTTGATAATTATGGGACTGATGATGAGTCAACTTTACCTAGATGGCGTCCCAAGAATTCGGAGTTTTTAGATCTTGATGCTAAATTTGGTAAAAGTGGGATTGGAGAGGTCACGACTTTAAATAATATTGAACCCACTATCTCGGACTTCAAGGAATTTGATTATGATAATTGTTCTTTAGAAGGTTGTATTTCCTTGTTGCAATCCATCGTTAATTCTCCTCATGCTTATAGTCAAAATAAAGCTTTTACCAAACATATCGTTGATGCCTTGATGCAATCTTATGATGAAAAACTTAATTTGGAAGTTTCTATACCTAGAAAACTTAATGATGAGTGGAAACCTACTATAAAGATTAGAATTAAAGATCATGAGTGTTTTTCTTTGTGTGATTTGGGTGCTAGTGTTTCAACGATTCCGAAAACTTTATGTGATATTCTAGGTTTTCATGATCTTGATGATTGCTCTTTAAAGTTGCACCTTGCGGATTCCACCATTAAAAAGCCAATGGGAAGGATCAATGATGTTATCATTGTTGCAAATAGAAATTTGGTGCCCATAGATTTTATCGTTCTTGATATAGATTGCATCTTTCTTGCCCTATTATTCTTTGTAGACCTTCCTTAGAACGATTGGTGCGATTATTGATATGAAGGAAGGGAATATTAGATTCCAGTTTCCATTAAAGAAAGGCATGGAGCACTTTCCAAGAAAGAAAGTCAAATTACCTTATGAATCTATCATGCGGGCTACTTATGAATTTAGTGCCAAAGATGGCACTACTTAGATCTATCTTCGCTTTTGTGTCTAGCTAGGGGCGTTAAACAATAGCGCTAGTTGGGAGGCAACCCAATTTTCTTTGTGTTTTTTGTTTTTGTTCCTGTTTAGTAATAAATCTTGCATCTACTTTCTGTTTAGATGTGTTTTTATCTTTTAATTAGTGTTTGTGCCAAGTAGAACCTATAGGATAACCTATGATGATAGTTGATTTGATTTTGCTGAAAAACAGAAACTTTGCACGCATGAATTTAATTTTGTTAAATCACAGAAACGTGATTTTGCGTTGATTCTTTTTGCTGCTGATAAATAGACAAAATTTCCAGGACTTCCTCTTTTGGTAGGATTTTTAGAGTTCCAGATTTGCGTTAGTTACAAATTGCTACAGACTCTTCTGTTTTTGACAGGTTCTGTTTTTCGTGTGTTGTTTGCTTATTTTGATGCATCTATGGCTAGTAAAATAGTTTATAAACCATAGAGAAGTTGGAATACAGTAGGTTTAACACCAAAATAAATAAAGAATGAGTTCATTACAGTACCTTATGTGGTGGTTTTGTTTTCTTTCAATAACGGAGCTTATAAGATTTCCTGTTGAGTTTTGGGTTGTGAAGTTTTCAAGTTTTGGGTAAAGCTTTTATGGACTATGGAATAAGGAGTGGCAAGAGCCTAAGCTTGGGGATGCCCATGACACCCCAAGATATTCAAGAATAGCCAAAAGCCTAAGCTTGGGGATGCCCCGCGAAGGCATCCCCTCTTTCGTCTTCGTTCATTGGTAACTTTACTTGGAGCTATATTTTTATTCGCCACATGATATGTGTTTTGCTTGGAGCGTCGTGTATTATATTAGTCTTTCCTTTTTAGTTTACCACAATCATCCTTTCTGTATACACCTTTTGGGAGAAGCCTATTTGATTAGAATTTGTTAGAATATGCTATGTGCTTCACTTATATCTTTTGAGCTTGATAGTTTTTGCTCTAGTGCTTCACTTATATCTTTTAGAGCATGGGGTGACTTATTTTTGTAGAAATTGCTAGTCTCTCATGCTTCACTTATATTATTTTGAGAGTCTTTTAGAACAGCATGGTATTTGCTATGGTTATTAAATTGGTCCTAGAATGGTAGGCATCCAAGTTGGGTATAATAAAAACTATCATAGGAAGTGAATTGGATGCTATGATCAATTTGATACTTGATAATTGTTTTGAGATATGGAGGTAGTGATATTAAAGTCATGCTATTTGGGTGATTATGAATTTAAAGAATGCGTGTTTTGAAGTTAGCAAGTCCCGTAGCATGCACGTATGGTTAAAGTTGTGTAACAAATTTGAAACATGAAGTGTACCTGGCTTGTGCATCCTTATGAGTGGCGGTCGGGGACGAGCGATGGTCTTTTCCTACCAATCTATCCCCCTAGGCGCATGCGCGTAGTACTTGATTTTTGATGACTTCTAAATTTTTGCAATAAGTATATGAGTTCTTTTGACTAATGTTGAGTCCATGGATTATGCGCACTTTTACCTTTCCACCATTGCTAGCCTCTTTGGTACCGTGCATTGCCCTTTCTCACCTTGAGAGTTGGTGCAAACTTCATCGGTGCATCCAAACCCCGTGATACGATACGCTCTATCACACATAAACCTCCTTATATCTTCCTCAAAATAGCCACCATACCTACCTATTATGGCATTTCCATAGCTATTCCGAGATATATTGCCATGCAACTTTCCACCGTTCCGTTCATCATCATCATGACATACTTTACTTTTGTCATATTGCCATTGCATGATCATGAAGTTGACATCGTATTTGTGGCAAAGCCACCATGCATTATTTTCATACATGTCACTCTTGATTCATTGCACCATCCCAGTACACCGCCGGAGGCATTCATATAGAGTCATATATTGTTCTAGTTTCGAGTTGTAATTCATATGTTGTAATCAATAAAAGTGTGATTGTCGTTGTCAAAACCGGCGGATCTCGGGTAGGGGGTCCCGAACTGTGCGTCTAGGCGGATGGTAACAGGAGACAAGGGACACGATGTTTTTACCCAGGTTCGGGCCCTCTCGGTGGAGGTAAAACCCTACTCCTGCTTGATTAATATTGATGATATGGGTAGTACAAGAGTAGATCTACCACGAGATCAAGGAGGCTAAACCCTAGAAGCTAGCCTATGGTATGATTGTTGTTCGTACTATGGACTAAAACCCTCCGGTTTATATACACACCGGAGAGGGCTAGGGTTACAGAGAATCGGTTACAATGGTAGGAGATCTACATATCCGTATCGCCAAGCTTGCCTTCCACGCCAAGGAAAGTCCCATCCGGACACGGGACAAAGTCTTCAATCTTGTATCTTCATACTCTTGGAGTCCGGCCAATGATGATAGTTCGGCTATCCGGACACCCCCTAGTCCAGGACTCCCTCAGTAGCCCCTGAACCAGGCTTCAATAACGACGAGTCCGGCGCGCCTATTGTCTTCGACATTGCAAGGCGGGTTCCTCCTCCAAATAATTCATAGAAGATTTTGAACACCAGGATAGTGTCCGGCTCTGGAAAATAAATTCCACATTCCACCGTAGAGAGAATAATATTCACACAAGTTCAATCTGCTGACGTATTTCGTGGCATGACGTCACACCACGGCCAAGCCTTTACTCGAATTGTTTTTATTGTTCCACCTCAGCGCGTTTAGCGAAGCGGTTTCCTTGGCACGTCTTGTCAAACCAGAGATCGGTTCTCCTTATTCCGGGATTCTCATCAATACGGACGTGGGTAACCCAACCGCGCCATTAATTGCGGCGCTTGGGAGATAAGCGAGTTTTACCGGGCTGGTGGGGACGCATAGTTTCGTCCGCCCATATATAAGGGGACAAGGATCCACCTTTTTACCTAAGCCTTCTTCCTCCTTTGCTTATCCATCTCCGCGCACTCGAGCTCCAGCGCCCAAGTCCGCACATCTCACCTCAACCTTCTCCAACCATGTCCGGAGCGGGAGGCAAGTGGATGGCCTCCTCCGTCACGGAGGGGCACATCAAAAAGCTGCGCAAGGCCGGATATTTGTCCAGCGATATCGCGCACCAGCTCCCCGACGAGGGGCATCTCATCCCCACCCCTAGGCCCCATGAGAGGGTGGTGTTCCTTCCCCATTTCCTCTGCGGACTGGGCTTCCCACTCCACCCATTTGTCCGGGGGCTCATGTTCTACTATGGCCTGGATTTCCATGATCTGGCTCCGAATTTTATCCTCAACATCTCGGCGTTTATCGACGTGTGCGAGGCCTTCCTCTGCATCCAGCCCCACTTCGGCTTATGGCTAAAGACTTTTAATATCAAGCCGAAGGTAGTGGGTGGCCGCCAAGCGGAGTGCGGAGGCGCCATGGTGGGCAAGATGCCCAACGTCACCTGGCTCGAGGGCGCCTTCATGGAAACCATCAAAGGGTGGCAATCGTGGTGGTTCTACGTCACCGAGCCACGTGACCCTGAATGGGCAGCGGCCCCCGAATTCAGATCTGGCATCCCCACACGGCTCACCTCCTGGAAAGAGAAGGGCCTGTCATGGGGCGATTCGGAGGAGCTGACCGGACTCCAATCCTGTCACCAAACCCTGGTGAACAAGAAGCTCAAGCTTGTCAACGTAGTCCAGGTCATGCTCATCCGCCGGATTCTCCCGTGCCAACAGCGGGATTTCAACTTGTGCGAGTTCGATCCGGCACAGCACCAGACCTTGAGCAGGCTCTTCGACACTACGTACAAAGAGGCCTGGAGGGTGCTGTTCAAGGGCGCCGAGGCTCCCGCATCCGCTACCGAAGATCGCGGATTCATCTCGCAGCGTCAGGCTGGCGAGGTAAGCTATATTACCCTTTACGGGACACTTGTTTTCCATAGTTTGACTCTATGTGGGATCTAAGCTCCCCTTACCTTTAACAGGCCTGGCAGAAGACATCCGGGCAGGTTAACTGTCCAGCTCCCCTTCCAGAAGACCCAGCGGACGCCTGTTTGACGAGGCTGCTGGCCCCGGCGCCCTATGTGGTGCCGGAGAAGAAGGCCAAGAATAAGGCCACGGGAACCCGGAGGAGTTCCCGGCGCCAAGTGTTATCGGACTCATCGTCCGATGACTCCGAGCCGGACTCCTCCCACGAAGACGAGGAGGAGAAGAAAGAGGCCTCTCCCCCAGCGGGGGGAGAGAAGAAGAGGAAGGCTTCCCCAACGGGGGAGGCCGAAGGGTCCAAGAAGGGAAGGACCCTTCTTCCGGACTGTTCCACCAACGCCGACGACGGCGAAGAGGAGTGGCCCTCTAGGGCCAAGCCCCTGGCGAGATCATAAGTGTCCGAATTCCAGAATAACTCATGATTTTTCTTTCGTCGCATAGTGTCTTCTAACGCCGAATACAACCATGTAGTCCGCCCAAGGACGATCTCCCCGCTTCGTCAAGCGGGTCCCTGGGTTCGTCGGACGTGAATAGTGCTTCACTTCCGACTGCCTCCTCCCCCCATGACACAGACGACGCCGAGATGGGGTCCCAGAAGGGGACCAGCCAGGAGGAGGAGGCCCCGGAGGTGCCGCAGGGCAACCTCCCGGACTTTGGACCGGACTCCGCACCGGAACCTTTGGTGGTTCCGGAGTTCGGCGGGCAGCCCCTTCGTGAGAAGGGCGAGACAGCGACGCCGGTGGCCTCCGTCCAACCAGAGGCGCCGGATAACTTGCTGGAGACGCTCAACGGCGCTTCCATCAACGAGGAGCACCGCACTGTCATGAGTGCGGTGATTCAGAAGGTTCAGTCCGCCAAGAGCGGGCTGACCGAAGCCTGCACCAGCCTTCTAACAGGCTTTGAGGTATGTGACTAAGATATGTAAAAATAGTACCGCATAGACAGTAGCCCCTGATGCTCAGTTCGGTGTTCGGAAAGAAAAGCCGAACTGAGGATCTAAAAAGATATACGCAGGAGTCTAACACAAATATGTCAATATGGGAATGCAGGCTGCGCTGCTGACCTCTGCCGCACTGACTGCGGAGGTCAATGCCTTGAAGCAGAGCCTCGAGCGGTCCAAGATCGAGCTCGGCCGTGCCAAGAAGCAGCTCGAGGACAAGGAAGGTAAGTAACACCTTATTAAAGTTGTACCTTATAGAAAAGGATTTTGGTTGCAAAAAATGACAGGAATAACGTGGGTACTCCAGGGGCTACGAACGAGGTGGCGACCCTGAAGGTGGCGGTGTCCGCGGCCGAACGCAATGCAGCCGCGGAACGCATCGAGCCAGAGAAGCAGGAGGCGCAGGTGGCGGAGGTACGGCAAGAGCTCCAGTCTCTCGTGGAAAAACACGAGAGTTTGAAGCGTGACTCGAAGACTCGAGAGTCTGAGCTCGCGTCGGCTCTTGAGAGTGCCAAAGCCGCTAAGGCCGAAGCCCAAAAGGCCCTCCAAGAAATCAAGGCAGTAAAGAAGATAGCGGCGGGTAAGGCATTCTTCATGCAAAGCAAGCATGTAAAAGTGAATTACTTGTTACTTACCCGAATTCGAAGCTCTCCAGGAGCATTCGCAGATCTGCCCCGTAGCGTGTCCGATGTTGCCGCGTTCTACAGAGCCGAGGAGGGGAGCTCGACGGAAAAGGTGTTCTGGTCTCAGTATGCTGAGGCCGGACATCCGGTGCCCCTGAGCGACCAGCTGGAGCAGCTAGTCGAGCTCCACAAGGTGGCCGAACAGGCCATGAAGGGCCTCATAGTTCGGCTGTGGCCCAAAGAAGCCATGCCTGGGAGCTACTTCGGTCTGGTGTGGTGGCTGGTGGACGTCTGTCCATGGGTTGACGTCATCAAGCACTCCGCCTGCATTGAAGGTTCCCGTCGGGCCCTTGCCCGCGCTAAGGTGCACTAGGGCAAGATGGACGCCGAGAAGCTTGTGACGGACGCGCCATCGCCGGGCAAGGAGTATCGCACGCCTGAGATGTATTATAAGGGTGTCCTGAAGGGTGCCCGCCTTATTGCGGGTGAATGCTCCAAAGATGTAATTTTTGAGTAGACTCGCCTTTTGTTATCCTGTGCGCTGAAAACTTTGTTCATATGCGCTAAGCAACGCTTGTTAATTTAAAATATTACCTTTTGTGCGGCCGTTGTCGTGTTGTTCTCACGGGGGGTATTGCAAGACGACATATGCCACAAGGGCTTAGTGTGAGGGTAAGACAGCTGCTGATAGGCCCGGGAGCGGGTATGCGAGTAGCATGCGGTGGTTTACCCAGCTTCGGAGCTCTCCGGAGAGATAATACTCCTACTGCTACATGTCTGAGTGTATCTGGTATGTATATCTGGTACAGAGTGCTCCTGGAGCTGTATCTGAGGTCAGTGCCGCCAACATTTGGCCTTGTATATGCATATGGGCACAAGTGTGTGCTTGACCGTGGGTGAATGGATGAATGGATGTATGAGTGAGCTAGCTAGCTATCTTTCTAGCTAGCATGCATGCGTGGGAGCATGTGTGAGAGTGGCCAGGGAGCCATTCACGCCCGGCCCCATGGATGGATGGTTGCTAGCTATATATAGTGTTGGGGTAGCTTACTACCTAAGCTAGGTAGTGGCGTGGAGGGCAAGTGGGCATGGGGCTCCATGCCCATGTACGTGATGTGCATGCCTCTTTGTCCCTGGTGCACTTTATAAAACATTGCCCAGGGACAGATACACTGTAGATGATGTCTTCGCTATTATTCGTCAACAGTGCCGGGTACGGCTGTCTCGTCGGGGTCTTGTCGGTGTCGGGTCGGGCTGTAGTCGGCAGCCGGCTGGTTGGCGCAGTTGGCAGCCGGCTAGTTGGAGTAGTCGGCAGCCGGCCGGATAGAGCAGTCGGACAGGGAGCCGGCAGGAGCGGCCAGGCAGTCGGACTGAGGGGCTTTGCTAGCCCCGATGTCTTGAAATATCGTCTTGCCGTCTTCGGGGTACCCGTGGTCAATTACTCCGACAGTAGCCCCCAAGCCTCCGGGCAACTTGGCAAAGTTGGGCGGAGGTTTTTTGGCGAGTGTTCATGGAAATGATCATGAAAAAAGACAAAGTTAGTCTATGCAGATATATCAAATGTTTGCTTTTAGCATTGCAAGTTTTATGCGGAGGGTGCCGACTCGGTTTCGTCCGAGCCCCCTTCTATCTTTTTCATGTCCCCTCCGCTCTTTGGCTTGTGCTCTCGCTAGCCGAACAGCCGCTCTTCGATCTATGGCTGAGAGTGGGCCGCAAAGTGGAGCGTACAATACTCAGACTCTGGGAGCGAATTTAAGCGAGTAGATACTCATAAAGGAAACGGTCGGGTCGCCCGAAGCGTTTTTCTTCCCGGACGTTTTTCG
Organism: Triticum dicoccoides; assembly: GCF_002162155.2. NCBI lineage: Eukaryota > Viridiplantae > Streptophyta > Magnoliopsida > Poales > Poaceae > Triticum > Triticum dicoccoides. The sequence continues at coordinate 227,267,117 of NC_041389.1, read as the reverse complement.
CATGGGTGGCCTCCAGCGTTCACTCTTGCCAGTCGGACAGCCGCTCTGCGGTCTGCGACTAAGAGTGAGCCTTTGGTACCGTGCACGCTACTAAGTCGTCTGCGGGAACTAACGACTTAGGCCAAGCGGCCAGCCCCCGGGCCAACTCTGGCTGGCGCCGAGGCAAACAGTGATGCAACTGTAATAAAATGTGGAGATAGACCCCGAGCATCGCTCGAGATTATCCGTGCTCTCGCGGTGAAAAAATATGCGGGTGAGGAGCTCACATTGATTTTCATGTAGTCGCGGCAGAGGTCATCAAAGCCAGCCGGCGCGGCACGGCACGCCCGGAGCGCGCCGGCGCACCCGCTGGGTGTGGCCTTCGAGCCCCCGGGTGGTCGAAGGGGTCCCGGCCGGTCAGGCTCGACTGGCCAGGCGGCGAGGTAACTTGCAGCGCCTGTTTCTTCTTTCTTTCTGCCGGCTGCTTGCAGCCGGACAAAACTCTTCTTGTTTTTGCTTCTTGCAATCTTCCGTGGGGGCGCGCCAGCGCACCCACTGGGTGTAGCCCCCGAGATTTGGGCCGACTGCTGAGCAGTCGGGCCGGATCTTCCGGCAACTACTTTGTCTTTTTTCTCACGAGGGTGCGTCAGCGCACCCGCTGGGTGTAGCCCCCGAAATTCGGGTCGACTGCTGAGCAGTCGGGTCGGATCTCCCTGTGACTACTTTGTCTTCTTCTCTCTTTCTCGTCAGCCGGCTGTGCTCAGACGGACCGACTCGTCGATCAGCCAGGCGGCGAAGCGGGCAGACGAACCAGCTGGTCCAGCGGCAACGCGGGCTGTTGACCAGAGCAGTCGGCTGGACTGTAGTCTGCAAAGTTGGATCCTTCTTTTTTTCTGCCAGTCGACCGTGGCACCCGGCCTTTTCTTCACCCACACTGGGCAGCCGGATGCATGCACAAATTTTCTTTTCTTTTTCAGTCTGACTCCACGCAGGCAACTGGACCCTTTTTTTTTGACTGCATGTGAGCAGCCGGACGCCACCAGTCGGCCTCAGCTTTTCTCTTCAGCCGGCTAGCAGGTACTCGGCCTCTTTTTTGCACAAGCAGCCGGATGGATGCTTTTCTATCTCTGCTTCTTTTCTTTGTCGGGCAGCCAGCTTCTCTCTCCATTTTTTTAGCACCCGGCTTGACTTTTCTTTTCTTCTTCTTCTTCTTTCTTCAGAGTGGACTGCAGCCAGTCGAAGGGGGGAGCCAGCGCGCTCGTGCGGGGCCGGTTGGCGGCGACCCGGCCGCGGGGGTGCTGGAGCCGGCGGGAGCGCGGATCCGTCCGCGGGGCGGAGCCGGAGCCGGCGGGCGCAACCCGACCGCGGCGCAGGGGAGCCGGAGCCGGCGGGCGCGACCCGACCGCGGCACAGGGGACCCGGAGCCGGCGGGTGCAGCGGGGTCGAGCTGGCAAGTGCGTGGAGGCGCGGGACAGTGGGTCGGAGCACCAGGCCCCGGGCGGAGGCGGAGCCGGCGGCAAGGTTGGGGGCGGAGCCGGCTCACGCGACTCGGGCAAGGGCGGAGGCGGAGCCGGCATGCGGCAAGCCGGCCAGGGGTGGAGGCGGAGCCGGCATGCGGCAAGCCGGTGATGGGGACGTGATACAGGGGCGGGCGGAGACGGCGCAGCAACGTCCGGGTGCGGAACGGCCGGCAGCCAGCCAGGCCGGCCGGGTGCGTGGAGGCGGCCGAGGCGCGGGAGGCCGGGTCCGGCTGGGGAGACGCGGAGCCGGCCCGAGGAGGGCCGCGGAGGAGAGCAGCAGAGGGCCCGCCGGAGCGCGAGGGGGCAGGCCAGCCGGGGCGGAGGACCCAGCCGCTGGTGGAGCGAAGCCGGCCGAGGGAGGCGGCCAGGCGCGACGTCGGGCGGAGGGGCGCATGCGACGGGCCAGAAGGACGGCCGAGCAAGGCCACAGCGCGGCCTGGCGCGACGCGGGACGCCGGCGCAGAGGCGGCCGGAGCGGGAGGCCGACCCGGGCGGGACGCGGAGCCAACCCGGCAAGCGGCCGGGTAGCGGGACTCCAGACCGGGCGGGTCGCGGGAGTCGGCGCGCAGGAGCCGGACGCGGCCAGGTGCTGGGCAGGCCGGATGCTGGGGGAGGCGCAGCCGGCCGCGGCGTGGGCAGAGCTGTGGCAAGTCAGCGTCGAGGGCGCAGCCGGGAAGGATGTAGGAGCCGTCAGGATCGCCGAAGATGGTGAGCGCGCGACAGGCGGCCGAGAGGGACGCAGGAGCTGGTAGGCCGAGCCGGCACGGAGGGCGGCAACAGCCACCCGGCCAGCAACGGCGAGGCGGAGGAGGTCACCGGCGCGGGGCGTGGGCGTGCGAGCCGGATAGGCAGTCGACCAAGCGGCCGGACGGAGCAGTTGACCACTTTGGCGTTGGTCGTGTGTGCATGCATGCATGCAATGTGTAGTAATCGATCGAGCTGTTTGTAGCTAGCTAGAGGACTTAGCCTTTGTGCGTTCGTAGCTAGCAGACCAGCTGAGATAGCAGCCAGCCAGGCCGGGGTGAAGACGGACGAGGCCGAGCGGAGCGGGGGAGGCCCTGGCTGCGGAGGAGAAGGCGGGGCGCGGGAGGCGGCTGGCACGGCGGGGCCCACGCGGACGTGCAGAGCAGTGTGCCAGCGGGGCTTGCAAGCATGGGTGCGCGCGCGTGTCGTCTGGTCACTGTACGAGCAGTGTACGGGTGGTGTCCGACCAGTGTATGATATGGTTTTACGGCCATTGGCTAGCAATAATGCATGGGTGGCGTATTGGGCATGTCTTGCTTGCATGCGACCAATGTATTGGCAGTGTATGGGCGATGGTTTGGCTTGCTGGCATGGAGGAGCAGCCGCGCATTTCGGCCGGAGCTAGAAGCAGCACGAAAAGGAGCGGACGCGCGGCCGTGGCACAGAGCGGCGGGCGGACAGACGCGGCCCAACCGAAGCGAGGCGGCGCGAGGCAGGCACGCGGACGGATACGGCCGGCCGAAGCAAGGCCCCGCGCGCGGCGCGTGCGCGGACAAACAGCCGTCATCGCAACGTTGGTGATGAGGAAGGCGAGGCCGACGGCGAGGACGCGCCGTCCCGCACGACCGCTCCGGGGGCGGGTCGAAGTCGAGCCCCCGAACGCTATCGGAGAGACGGCGCGACGCCGCGGAGGGGAAAACGAAGATGGTCCCGCCCGGACAGCGAAACCAGCAGCAGCGTGGTAGCATAATAGTAGTACCGCTCCATGGTGGGCGCCAAATGTCGTGGTGTTCTCACGGGGGGGATTGCAAGACAACATATGCCACAAGGGCTTAGTGTGAGGGTAAGACTGCTGCTGATAGGCCCGGGAGCAGGTATGTGAGTAGCACGCGGTGGTTTACCCAGCTTCGGAGCTCTCCGGAGAGATAATACTCCTACTGCTGCATGTCTGAGTGTATCTGGTATGTATATCTGGTACAGAGTGCTCCTGGAGCTGTATCTGAGGTCAGTGCCGCCGGCATCTGGCCTCGTATATGCATATGGGCACAAGTGTGTGCTTGACCGTGGGTGGATGGATGAATGGATGTATGAGTGAGCTAGCTAGCTATCTTGCTAGCTAGCATGCATGCGTGGGAGCATGTGTGAGAGTGGCTAGGGAGCCATTTTGGCCCGGCCCCATGGATGGATGGTTGCTAGCTATATATAGTGTTGGGGTAGCTTACTACCTAAGCTAGGTAGTGGCGTGGGGGGCAAGTGGGCAATGGGGCTCCATGCCCATGTACGTGATGTGCATGCCTCTTTGTTCCTGGTGCACTTTATAAAACAGTGCCTAGGGACAGATACACTATATATGGTGTCATCGCTACTATTCGTCAACAGTGCCGGATACGGCTGTCTCGTCGGGGTCTTGTCGGTGTCGGGTCGGGCTGTAGTCGGCAGCCGGCTGGTTGGAGTAGTCGGCAGCCGGCCGGACAGAGCAGTCGAACAGGGAGCCGGCAGGAGCGGCCAGGCAGTCGGACTGAGGGGCTTTGCTAGCCCCGATGTCTTGAAATATCGTCTTGCCGTCTTCGGGGTACCCGTGGTCAATTACTCCGACGGCCGTTTATCAAATCTGAGTGATGGCAAGTCGTTGGCTTCTGCCCCCATGCCACGAGTGGTGGAGTGTTCGGGATAAACATGAGCGCTCTTGTTCCCATTTTTGGGTCCTTCTAGGGAGGCGCTCAACACGACGAACGAGGCAACCGGACTTATAATGCTTGAACAATCTCACTTAGCCATAGAATTCTATAATTTTAAATTTTGGCGAAGCCCCTAGTGTTCGGAAGACCGAATTCGGGGCGCTATCCACGCCTGGGGCCGGACAAAGCCGGCTCTTCACTCTAAGCGGCATAAGTCTTTAGGGACTCGAAAAGACCTCTCGAACAGTGACCAGCTCTCGCCTTATCATGACGGTCAGTTTTAGCTTTCTCCACTGAGGTGCTAGACCCAGCTCAACTGGGGCACAATCGCAGTGGTTCTCCCAGTGCTACCTTAGCCGATATAACGGAACGTAAGGTACCAAAACATGGGAGCCGGCCAAACCCAACTATTGACCCAAGACATGATTCGGAGCTGATGCATATAATGCTATAAGTTCGGGGTGCCGCACTTGTGAAAGTGTTCGGACTTATCACACCATAATTTTGGGGAACTTAAGCCCCTGGTGTATTTGGCCGTACCAAAGCGTACGGGTGCAACATGTCATAAGTGAACATATATAAAAAGGAATGCAATGATAGGCAAAAAGAGATGCATTGTTTATTCGAAAAATACTGCAATGAAGGTAGAATGATACAAATAGTGCGATAAGCAAGGGGTGGGACTATTTAACATGTCCCCCTCTAGGGGTAGGCTGCGGAATGGTGTATAAAACAGGTATAATGCTCGTAATGGAGACCACCTGGATACTCGTCATGGATTTTCTGCTTCCCTGGCTGTTGCATCGTGAGTTCGGCAGGTCTGCTGCCGGACAGGGCTTCTGGAAAACGGAGTCCTGAGGATAAGAAGAAAAAGAAAAAAAGATGACACATTTGGGAGCCCCTGGTGTGGTTGAGCCGCACTCTGGGCATGCCGTGGTCGTGCCCCTCCCCCTATGCCCATGGTATCTCCAGAGCATAGTGATGTACGCGTGGTACTGGTCTCGCGATTTTGCGAGGGCTGGGGTTGGGGCCGCATTGCTACGCGTGCTCGGAACGTGCCAGGTGGTCTTGTTGTAGGTTACTTCGGGCGCGCTTGACGGTGTCCGGTCGCTTAACAGCCGGACTCGAGAATTGCCTTCAGAGGCTACTCTGTACTTCCGCCACGAGAGCCGCTGTATGCTCCTCCGTTCGGAGAGAGCATTTGGTGTTTCCGTTGACCATGATGACTCCTCGAGAGCCTGGCATCTTGAGCTGAGGTATGCGTAGTGCGGCACCGCATTGAACTTTGCAAATGCGGTTCGTCCGAGCAATGCATGATAGCCGCTGCGGAACGGGACTATGTCGAAGATTAACTCCTCGCTTCGGAAGTTATCCGGGGATCCGAAGACCACTTCAAGTGTAACTGAGCCTGTACAATTGGCCTCTACACCTGGTATGACGCCTTTGAAGGTCGTCTTTGTGGGTTTAATCCTTGAGGGGTCTATGCCCATCTTGCATACTGTATCCTGATAAAGCAGGTTCAGGCTGCTGCCGCCGTCCATCAAGACTCTAGTGAGGTGAAATCCATTGATGATTGGGTCTAAAACCAACGCGGCGAATCCGCCATGGCAGATGCTGGTGGGGTAGTCCCTTCGATCAAAAGTGATCGGGCAGGAGGACCACGGATTGAACTTTGGGGCGACTGGCTCCATTGCGTATACGTCCCTGAGCGCACGCTTCCGCTCCCTTTTGGGTATGTGGGTTGCGTATATCATGTTCACCGTCCGGACTTGTGGGGGGAAACCCTTCTGTCCTCTATTGTTCGGCGGCTGTGTCTCCTCCTCGTCATCGCTATGCAGCCCCTTGTCGTTGCTTTCGGCGATTAACTTGCCTGCCTGCTTGAACACCCAACAATCCCTGTTGGTGTGATTAGCTGGCTTTTCGGGGGTGCCATGTATCTGGCACAAGCGATCGAGTATCCGGTCCAAATTGAACGGGCCCGGAGTGGTTCTTTTGAATGGCTTTTTCCGCTGACCGGGTTTAGAGCCTCTGAATCCGGCGTTGACTGCCGTATCTTCAGTATTATCACCGTTAATGCGGCGCTTGTGCTTATTGCGACGCGACCTTCCATTGTTGTCTTTGGTATCCGAACTACCAGAGTTTTTGGTTAGGTTGTTACTGCGGGCTAGCCAGCTGTCTTCTCCTACACAGAAGCGAGTCATGAGTGATGTGAGGGCTGCCATTAATTTCGGCTTTTCCTGTCCTAGGTGCCGGGCAAGCCATTCATCACGGATGTTATGTTTGAAGGCTGCAAGGGCCTCTGCATCCGGACAGTCGACGATTTGGTTTTTCTTGGTTAAGAACCGTGTCCAGAATTGTCTGGCCGATTCGTCTGGCTGCTGAATTATGTGGCTTAGGTCATCGACGTCTGGTGGTCGCACATATGTGCCCTGAAAGTTATCAATGAATGCCGCTTCTAGGTCCTCCCAACACCCAATTGATTCTGTTGGCAGGCTGTTGAGCCAATGCCGAGCTGGTCCTTTAAGCTTGAGTGGGAGGTATTTGATGGCGTGGAGATCATCACCGCGGGCCATGTGGATATGAAGGAGATAGTCCTCGATCCAAACCGCGGGATCTGTTGTGCCGTCATAGGATTCAATGTTTACGGGTTTGAAACCTTCGGGGATTTGATGGTCCATTACTTCATCTGTGAAGCATAGTGGGTGTGCGGCGCCTCTGTATTGGGCTATATCACGACGCAGCTCAAGCGAGCTTTGTCTACTGTGTTCGGCCCGGCCGGAATTGCTGTATCCGGCGTGACGGTTGTCGTCGCGTATCATGGGGCGCCCACGCGATCCGTAGATCGATCTTGTTTGTCTTGCCTTATCGTCCAATATGTCTCGCAAGTCCGGCGCATTCCCCCGTGGCTTTGTACTTTTCGAGCGATGCCGGGGTGCGGCTTTAGTGGAGGGCCTAGAGGCCTCTCTGTCGCGGCCACGAGGTGGCCGGTCGGCCGTATTGTGCACTGGTGACGTAGGTTTATGTGCTTCCTCCTCTAATCGGTGTAGGAGCTTGCGTTTGGGGTAGCTTTTGGAGGGGCGTTCGAGTTCATATTCTTCGGCCGCAAGGACTTCAGTCCATCTGTAGGCTAGCAGGTCTTGGTCAGCTCTAGGTTGTTGCTGCTTTTTCTTGAGGCTGCTTGCCGTGGCCATAAGCCTGCGTTTGAAACGCTCTTGTTCGACGGGATCCTCAGGCATGAAAAATTCGTCGTCGTCGAGGCTTGCCTCGTCTCCGGAGGGAGGCATATAATTATTGCCCTCTACCTCTCTGTTTGCCGCTCTCTCGTGAGGGCTGGCTTCTCCATCCTCCTGTGCTGAATCTTGCTGGAGGGGGTTGTCTTCGGCACTGTTCGGGGTTTTATTGTCTCCGGAGCCGGAATCTCCATTTTTGCTGTGGCGGGATTTAGGGCGGCACCGCTGACGCCGGCGCTTAGGCTGCTTCTTGGAGGGGTCGTCCTCCGCTGTTCCATCGCCATTCCCATCCTTTGGGATGTCCACCATGTATATGTCGTATGATGAGGTGGCTTTCCAGTGCCCTATAGGCGCTGGTTCTTGGTCGTCTCCGGCATCGTCGTCCATACTGTCGATGTCTTCGGAGTCGAAGTCTAGCATGTCGGTTAAGTTATCGATAGCGGCTATGAAGTGGGTGGTGGGTGGGCTTTGAATTTCTTCGTCGTCCGCATCCCAACCGTCCTGACCATAATCCGGCCAGGGCTCCCCAGATAAAGCGAGACACTTTAGCGAATTCAGGATGTTGCCAAAAGGCGAGTGCTGAAAGATGTCTGCGGCGGTGAACTCCATGATCGGCGCCCAATCGGGTTCGATTGGTAGGGGCGCAGATGGTTCAGGGTCCGGAGAGGAGTCCGACACCTTGGAGTCACGAGCTTCACAAGGGACAAAATCGGTATTCGGCTCTATCGCTGTAGAGGTAGCAGCCCCCGAGGTGGTGTCCAGCCACCCATCCTCGATCGGCGCAGTCGGCTCCGAGCTAAGGGTCCGAGCGGACTCTTGTGCGGCCCCCAGGGCACTATCAGGCAGCAGAGCTAAATCATACCCATCGTGACAGTGCGGCGCGCTCGGCTGTGGCTCGAATCCGTCGAAGATCAAGTCTTCGCGGATGTCGGCCGTGTAGTTCAAACTCCCAAATCTTACCTGATGGCCAGGGGCGTAGCTTTCGATCTTCTCTAGATGGCCAAGTGAATTGGCCCGCAGTGCGAAGCCGCCGAATACGAAGATCTGTCCGGGGAGAAAAGTCTCACCCTGAACCGCGTTGTTGTTGACGATCGAAGGAGCCATCGAGCCTATAGGTGACGACACAGAGGAACTCTCAATGAAAGCATCAATGTCGGTGTCAAAACCGGCGGATCTCGGGTAGGGGGTCCCGAACTGTGCGTCTAGGCGGATGGTAACAGGAGACAAGGGACACGATGTTTTTACCCAGGTTCGGGCCCTCTCGGTGGAGGTAAAACCCTACTCCTGCTTGATTAATATTGATGATATGGGTAGTACAAGAGTAGATCTACCACGAGATCAAGGAGGCTAAACCCTAGAAGCTAGCCTATAGTATGATTGTTGTTCGTCCTACGGACTAAAACCCTCCGGTTTATATAGACACCGGAGAGGGCTAGGGTTATACAGAGTCGGTTACAATGGTAGGAGATCTACATATCCGTATCGCCAAGCTTGCCTTCCACGCCAAGGAAAGTCCCATCCGGACACGGGACGAAGTCTTCAATCTTGTATCTTCATAGTCTTGGAGTCCGGCCAATGATGATAGTTCGGCTATCCGGACACCCCCTAGTCCAGGACTCCCTCAGTGATTGTCGACGTTCTAGGAATGGGGGTACCCAGACTTGCCTGCCTGCAGCCTGCGGCGTGGCTCAAGGAGTGGCCTAGTACGACCCATCTTCATCAACACATGCTGAAGACCCTCGCGAGGGGCCAAGCCTCGCGGGGCGGACGACAGAAGGCTTCCTGGGGCACAGCCTCGTCAGGCTCGCTCGCGAGGAGGCGGAGAGATCAAGGCGGGGTACCTCACGAGGTGCCCATGACGCAAGCCATGACGACCGAGGCCAGGCGGGCGCCAGGCGGGCGCCGGCCTGCGCAGAGTCCTTGTTTCCTCTTTGGTGCAAAGGGGGCAAGCGCAGGTAAGAATATCAAGCAAAGGCAACCATTTCTGTGCAACAAGACCAAGACCAGCAGGACGGCAGGATGGAGGTCATCGTGGAGCCCAAGGCGGCGTCATCGTCAGGGTCTTTGGCAGGCAAGGACCGACTTTAGTCAGGGTAAGTGTACTAGATGTTTCCCTTCAAAATGGCCAATTGTTGGCGCCCTTCCCGCTCAATATTTGTGGAGAGGCCCAGGGCCTCCGCCTATAAATAGGACTAGCCACCCACGGGGTGGGGGCGAGAGGATCGAGAGATCAACAAAAGAGAGAGAAAGAGAGGCGACTAAACTCCCCCTAGCAGTTCATCGCACCAGCTCAAGAACAGCCCCTCGCGAGGTTGTTCTCCCTTTGTACTATTCATCATCAGCCCCTGAGGCAATCCACCACACCACAAACTGGAGTAGGGTATTACACCACAATGGTGGCCTGAACCAGTATAAATCTTCTGTCCCTTGTGTTGTTCTTCGTGTAAATTTAGATCCTTGCGAGGCAACGAGACGTGGGTAGGTAGGAGGTGTGATCTCAACGTGCACCCCAGAGTTCGAACCTTGAAGGTTTGCCGGAACCCGAAATCCGACATTTGGCGCGCCAGGTAGGGGTGCGCCAGAATCCGCCTTCCGTCGCCTCGTGTTTCGCCGCCCGTCGCATCCGTGTCAGACGCTCATCGAGCCCGCGCCGAGCGCCGGGCCGCTCTCGCCACTCGCGTTGCCCAGACGGCCCCCGTTGGCGGGCGCCCCCGCCGTTCCCCGTCGCCTGTCGTCAACGCCGCCACCAGCCCGGAGGGGAACGAGCAGCAGGCGTCGTCCCTGCATCCTTCGGTGCGGCGAGAAGGCCGCACCGCCACCCCATCGCTGACTCCAGCCGGTTCCTCGTCCCCGCCGGTCGCGCTCCTGCGGACTCGCACGCCATGCTGCTCTTGGCGCAGGAGCTCCTGCACTACTGTCCCGTCGACGACCTCTACGACGAGTGGCTCGCCCGCATCACCGAGCTCGTTAGTGATGTCTACTACACAATCTTCTTCTTGTAGACGTTGTTGGGCCTGCAAGTGCACAGGTTTGTAGGACAGTAGCAAATTTCCCTCAAGTGGATGACCTAAGGTTTATCAATCCGTAGGAGGCATAGGATGAAGATGGTCTCTCTCAAACAACCCTGCAACCAAATAACAAAGAGTCTCTTGTGTCCCCAACACACCCAATACAATGGCAAATTGTATAGGTGCACTAGTTCGGCGAAGAGATAGTGATACAAGTGCAAAATAGATAGTAGATATAGGTTTTTGTAATCTGAAATAATAAAAACAGCAAGGTAACAAGTGATAAAAGTGAGCGTAAACGGTATTGCAATGATAGGAAACAAGGCCTAGGGTTCATACTTCCACTAGTGCAAGTTCTCTCAACAATAATAAGATAGATAGATAATATAACAAGCCCTCAACATGCAACAAAGAGTCACTTCGAAGCCACTAATAGCGGAGAACAAATGTAGAGATTATGGTAGGGTACGAAACCACCTCAAAGTTATTCTTTCGGATTGATATATAAAAGAGTTCGTACTAGAATAACACCTTAAGATACAAATCAACCAAAACCCTAATGTCACCTAGATACTCCATTGTCACCTCAAGTATCCGTGGACATGATTATACGATATGCATCACACAATCTCAGATTCATCCAACCAACATAAAAGTACTTCAAAGAGTGCCCCAAAGTTTCTACCGGAGAGTCAAGAACGTGTGCCAACCCCTATGCATAGGTTCCCAATGTCACGAAACCCGCAAGTTGATCACCAAAACATACATCAAGTGGCACATGATATCCCATTGTCACCACAGATAATCACGGCAAGACATACATCAAGTGTTCTCATAAAAGACTCAATCCGATAAGATAACTTCAAAGGGGAAACTCAATTCATCACAAGAGAGTAGAGGGGGAGAAACATCATAAGATCCAACTACAATAGCAAAGCTCGAGATACATCAAGATCGTGCCATAGATGGAACACGAGAGAGAACACAAGAGAGAGAGATCAAACACATAGCTACTCGTACATACCCTCAGCCCTGAGGGTGAACTACTCCCTCCTCGTCATGGATAGCGCCGAGATGATGAAGATGGCCACCGGTGATGGGATCCCCCTCCGGCAGGGCGCTGGAATGGGCTCCCGAGAGGTTTTTGGTGGTTACAGAGGCTTGCGGCGGCGGAACTCCCGATCTATCTTCTGTTCTGGAAGTTTTTGGGTATATTGGTATATATAGGAGGAAGAAATACGTCAGGGAAGCCACGAGGGCCCCACGAGGGTGGAGGGTGCGCCCAGTGGGGGTGGGCGTGCACCCCTACCTCGTGCCTGCCTCGTTTCTTTCTTGACATGGACTCCAAGTCTCCCGGGTTGCTTTCCTTCCAAAAATAACTTCTCGAGTTGATTCCGTTCCGTTTTGACTCCGTCTGATATTCCTTTTCCTCGAAACACTGAAATAGGCATAAAACAGCAAATCTGGGCTGGTCCTCCGGTTAATAGGTTAGTCCCAAAAATAATATAAAAGTGGATAATAAAGCCCAATATTGCCTAAAACAGTAGATAAAGTAGCATGGAGGAATCAAAAATTATAGATACGTTGGAGACGTATCAAGCATCCCCAAGCTTAATTCCTGCTCGTCCTCGAGTAGGTAAATGATAAAAAAGAATTTTTGATGCGGAGTGATACTTTGGAATAATTTCAATGTAAATCTTCTTAATTGTGATATGAATATTCAGATTCGAAAGATTCAAGACAAAAGTTCATATTGACACAAAAATAATAATACTTCAAGCATACTAATCAAAGCAATCATGTCTTCTCAAAATAGCATGGCAAAAGAAAGTTCATCCCTACAAAATCATATAGTTAGGCTATGCTTCATTTTCGTCACACAAAGATGTTCCCAACTTCTATACCCCCGATGACAAGCCAAGCAATTGTTTCATACTTAAATAATCTCAAACCTTTTCAACCTTCATGCAATACATGAGCGTGAGCCATGGATATAGCACTATGGGTGGAATAGAATATGATGATGGGGATTGTGTGGAGAAGACAAAAAGGAGAAAGTCTCACATTGACAAGGCTAATCAACGGGCTATGGAGATGCCCATCAATTGATGTCAACATGAGGAGTAGGGATTGCCATGCAACGGATGCACTAGAGCTATGAATGCTCTCCAAAAGAAAACTAGTGGGTGTGCATCCAACTCGCTTGCTCATGAAGACCTAGGGCATTTGAGGAAGCCCATCGTAGGAATATACAAGCCAAGTTCTATAATGAAAAATTTCCACTAGTATAAAAAGACAACTTATGAGACTCACTACACGAAGAACAAGGTGCTACTTTGAAGCACAACATATGAGACTCACTACATGAAGAACAAGGTGCTACTTTGAAGCACAAGTGTGGAAAAAGAGATAGTAGCATTGCCCTTTTTATTTATTTTCTTTTTTTGGGCCTTTTTTGGCTTTTTTTTTCTTTGGGCCTTCTTTTAGCCTTTCTCTTTTTTTGGGCAATGCTCTAACAATAATGATCATCACACTTCTATTGATTACAACACGAGGATTACAACTCAAAACTTAGAACAAGATATGACTCCATATGAATGCCTCCTGCGGTGTACCGGGATGGTGCAATGAATCAAGAGTGACATGTATGAAAAATAATACATGGTGGCTTTGCCACAAATACGATGTCAACTACATGATCATGCAATGGCAATATGACAAAAGTAATGTATGTCATGATGATGATGATGAAAGTTGCATGGCAATATATCTCGGAATGGCTATGGAAATGCCATGATAGGTAGGTATGGTGGCTGTTTTGAGGAAGATATAAGGAGGTTTATGTGTGATAGAGCGTATCGTATCACGGGGTTTGGATGCACCGGCAAAGTTTGCACCAACTCTCAAGGTGAGAAAGGGTAATGCACGGTACCAAAGAGGCTAGCAAAGGCGGAAATGTGAGAGTGCGTATAATCCATGGACTCAACATTAGTCAAAAGAACTCATATACTTATTGCAAAAATTTAGAAGTCATCAAAAATCAAGTACTACGCGCATGCTCCTAGGGGGATAGATTGGTAGGAAAAGACCATCGCTCGTCCCCGACCGCCACTCATCAGGATGCACAAGCCAGGTACACTTCATGTTTCAAATTTGTTACACAACTTTAACCATACGTGCATGCTACGGGATTTGCAAACTTCAACACAAGCATTCTTTGAATTCATAATTAGCCAACTAGCACGACTTTGATATTATCACCTCCATATCTCAAAACAATTATCAAGCATCAAACTTATCTTAGTATTCAATTCACTCAAAAGAAAGTTTCACATATCTTGAATACCAAGTATATTAACATTAAGCAAATTACCATGCTATTTAAGACTCTCAAAATAATATAAGTGAAGCATGAGAGTTCATCTATTTCTTCAAAATAAAACTACCACCATGCTCTAAAAGATATAAGTGATGCTCTAGAGCAGATGACAAACTACTCCGAAAGATATAAGTGAAGATCAATGAGTAGTCGAATAATTATGCAACTATGCGAAGACTCTCTCTCATTTAATAATTTCAGATCTTGATACTTTATTCAAACAGCATGCAAAGCTAAATAAAACTACATTGCAAGGATAGCACAACTCATGTGAAGAAGCAAAAACTTAGGCTCAACTGATACTAACCGATAGTTGTTGAAGAAGAAAGGTGGGATGCCTACCGGGGCATCCCCAAGCTTAGATGCTTGAGACTTCTTGAAATATTATCTTGGGGTGTCTTGGGCATCCCCAAGATTGAGCTTTTGTGTCTCCTTAATACCTCTCATATCATGGTTTCTCTTTTTATCAAAAGCTTCATTCACAACAAACTCAACAAGAACTCGTGAGATAGGTTAGTATAAACCAATGCAAAACCTTATCATTTTCTACTGTAACAAATCACTAAAATAATTATTCAACATTCCATACTAAATGCCTCTGCATATTTAATACTCCTATCCTCAAATAGAATCATTAATTAAGCAAACATATGCAAACAATGCAACCATAACAGCAATCTGCCAAAACAGTACAGTCTGTAGAGAATGCAACTGTATCAATACTTCCCTGACTCCAAAAATTATGAACTAAAATTCCCAATGTAATAAATTTATCAGAGCTCAATATGCAAAAAGATTCAACATTATACCACTCTCTGACTTTTCTAGGGAATTTTTGCAACAGCGGCTAACTTTCTGTTTTCAAACAGCAACATGTATACTAGCAAAATAAGCATGGCAAAGGCTATCCTTGACTTCTTTAATGAAACTAAATATGCAAAATATTAATATAAATAACAGCAAGCAAATACTAACAAGAGAAAATGACACTCCAAGCAAAACACATATCATGTGGTGAATAAAAATATAGCTCCAAGTAAAGTTACCGATGAACGAAGACGAAAGAGGGGATGCCTTCCGGGGCATCCCCAAGCTTCGGCTTTTGGCTATTCTTGAATATTATCTTGGGGTGCCTTGAGCGTACCCAAGCTTAGGCTCTTGCCACTCCTTATTCCATAGTCCATCGAATCCTTACCCAAAACTTGAAAACTCCACAACACAAAACTCAACAGAAAACTCGTAAGCTCCGTTAGTATAAGAAAATAAAACTACCACTTAGGTACTGTAATGAACTAATTATAAATTCATATTGGTGTAATATCTACTGTATTCCAACTTATCTATGGTTCATACCCTTCGATACTACTCATAGATTCATCAAAATAAGCAAACAACACATAGAAAACAGAATCTGTCAAAAACAGAACAATCTGTAGTAATCTGTATCAAACGTATACTTCTGGAACTCCAAAAATCCTACAAAATTAGGAAGTCCTAAGAAATTCGTGTACCAATACAGAGCAAAAGGAATCCAATGATAAGCACGTTTCTGTGAATTAAAAAAACTAATTTACTGGGTGCAAAAGTTTCTGATTTTCAGCAGGATCAACACAACTATCACCGTAAGCCATCCTAAAGGTCTTACTTGGCACTTTATTGAAACAAAAGCTATAAAACATGATTACTACAGTAGCGTAATCATGTGAACACACAAAAATAGTAAGGATAAATATTGGGTTGTCTCCCAATAAGCGCTTTTCTTTAATGCCTTTCTAGCTAGGCATGATGATGACAATGATGCTCACATAAAAGATAAGAATTAAAACGTAACGGGAGCATCATGAAGCATGACTAGCACATTTAAGTCTAACCCACTTCCTATGCATAGGGATTTTGTGAGAAAACAACTTATGGGAATAATAATCAACTAGCATAGGAAGGTAAAACAAGCATAGCTTCAAAACTTGAAGCACATAGAGAGGAAACTTGATATCATTGCAATTCCTACAAGCATATATTCCTCCCTCATAATAATTTTCAGTAGCATCATGAATGAATTCAACAATATAACCAAAACCTAAAGCATTCTTTTCATGATCTACTAGCATAGAAAATTTACTACTCTCCTCATAAGCAAAATTCTTCTCATTCGGAATAGTGGGAGTATCATAAGAGACTTGAACACTAAAAATTGTTTCCACATTAAAAGAGTAATTTGTTCAGAAAAAGGGTAATCATAATCATGACAAGATTTGTAAATATAATCATAACTATTTTTTATAGCATAAGTTTCATCACAATAATCATCATAAGTAGCAACTTCGTTCTCATCATAATCGATTGAAACCTCTCCCAAGATAGTGGAATCACTAAATAAAGTTGACACTCTTCCAAATCCACTTTCATATTCATCACAATAAAATTCAACATCCTCCAAAATAGTGGGATCACTACTTCCTAAAGTTGACTCTCTTCCGAACCCACTTTCATCAATATAATCATCATAGGTAGGAGGCATGCTATCATCATGACAACTTTGTATATCAAAACTTGGGATGCTAAAAATATCATCTTCATTAAACATAGCATCCCCAAGCTTGGGACAAACATTAATTCCAACAAATATATTCTCAAATATGTCATCCTAATCAAACATAGCTTCCCCAAGCTTGGGCCCTTTCATATCATAAGCATAATCACTCTCATCATTAAAAATATTGATAGCACCAATAGTATAGCAATTATCATCATCACAAGTAGTAGTAGGAGCAACATCATTTGGGAGGGGTACCTTTTTACCTTTGTTGCCCCTTATTTTCTTTTTCTTCTTCATATTAAGTGTGGGTTCAACCATCCTCTTTGAGCTCCTTATTGACGAGATTGGTTGAATAGAAAGCTCCCCCTCGTTACCTGAATCATCATAAGAAATAATAGGAGGATATGGGGAAGTCTCTTCCCTTTCATTAGTATTCTCATCGTCTTCTATTTGCTTTCTTTTCTTTATGTAATTGGCAATATAAGGATTTTCAATGCAATTCTCCGCACAATACATATAAATCTTCTCTAGATCAAAGTCAAGAATTTTATCAAGATTAAAATTTGGAATATCCTTAGTTATACGTTTCATTTCTTCATACCCCAAAAGAAGGCTAAGCTCTTTATGATGCTCAAGGGTAATCAAATTATCACAATATTTGGACACGACTTGATCATGAAACAAATAGCATTGGAGCTTTAAATGACCATGTTCATTGCAAAGTTCACAAGGGGCACGAAATATATTGAATCTTTCAGCACACTCATCTAGCTCTTCTTGCAACAATTTGGTTTCTAAGTACTTATGCCTTTTTCAATAAATGTCTTCTCTATTTGGTGTGTTCATGCAAACATGCACTCCACAATTGTTGACATGCTCATAAGAGATATTTTCATCATAACTAGTGCAATCATCATTAGCATCATGGATATTCAAAGAATTCGTACTAACAACATTGAAATCATGCTCATCATTCAAAGATTTAGTGCCAAACAATTTAGAGATTTCTTCTTCTAGCACTTGCGCACAATTATCCTTTCCATCATACTCACGAAAGATATTAAAAAGGTGAAGCGTATGAGACAAACTTAACTCCATTTTTTTTGTAATTTTCTTTTATAGACTAACTAGTGCTAAAACAAGAAACAAAAAGATTCGATTGCAAGATCTAAAGATATACCTTCAAGCACTCACCTCCCCGGTACGGCGCCAGAAAAGAGCTTCATGTCTACTACACAACCTTCTTCTTGTAGACGTTGTTGGGCCTGCAAGTGCACAACTTTGTAGGACAGTAGCAAATTTCCCTCAAGTGGATGACCTAAGGTTTATCAATCCATAGGAGGCGTAGGATGAAGATGGTCTCTCTCAAACAACCCTGCAACCAAATAACAAAGAGTATCTTGTGTCAACAACACCCCCAATACAATGGCAAATTGTATAGGTGCACTAGTTCGGCGAAGAGATAGTGATACAAGTGCAAAATTGATAGTAGATATAGGTTTTTGTAATCTGAAATAATAAAAACAGCAAGGTAACAAGTGAGCATAAACGGTATTGCAATGATAGGAAACAAGGCCCGGGGTTCATAATTTCACTAGTTCATGTTCTCACAACAATAATAACATAGATATATAATATAACAAGCCCTCAACATGCAACAAAGAGTCACTCTGAAGCCACTAATAGCGGAGAACAAACATAGAGATTATGGTAGGGTACGAAACCACCTCAAAGTTATTCTTTCGGATCGATCTATAAAAGAGTTCGTACTAGAATAACACCTTAAGATACAAATCAACCAAAACCCTAATGTCACCTAGATACTCCATTGTCACCTCAAGTATCCGTGGGCATAATTATACGATATGCATCACACAATCTCAGATTCATCCAACCAACATAAAAGTACTTCAAAGAGTGCCCCAAAGTTTCTACCGGAGAGTCAAGAACGTGTGCCAACCCCTATGCATAGGTTCCCAATGTCACGAAACCCGCAAGTTGATCACCAAAACATACATCAAGTGGCACATGCCATTGTCACCACAGATAATCACGGCAAGACATACATCAAGTGTTCTCATAAAAGACTCAATCCGATAAGATAACTTCAAAGGGGAAACTCAATTCATCACAAGAGAGTAGAGGGGGAGAAACATCATAAGATCCAACTACAATAGCAAAGCTCGGGATACATCAAGATCGTGCCATAGATGGAACATGAGAGAGAACATGAGAGAGAGAGATCAAACACATAGCTACTCATACTTACCCTCAGCCCCGAGGGTGAACTACTCCCTCCTCGTCATGGATAGCGCCGGGATGATGAAGATGGCCACCGGTGATGGGATCCCCCTCCGGCAGGGCGCTGGAATGGGCTCCCGAGAGGTTTTTGGTGGCTAGAGAGGCTTGCGGCGGCGAAACTCCCAATCTATCTTCTGTTCTGGAAGTTTTAGTGTATATTGGTATATATAGGAGGAAGAAATACGTCATGGGAGCCACGAGGGCCCCAGAAGGGTGGAGGGCGCGCCCAGGGGGGTGGGCGCGCCCCTACCTCGTGCCTTCCTCGTTTCTTTCTTGACGTGGACTCCAAGTCTCCCGGGTTGCTTTCCTTCCAAAAATTACTTCTCTAGTTGATTCCGTTCCGTTTTGACTCCGTCTGATATTCCTTTTCCTCGAAACACTGAAATAGGCATAAAACAGCAAATCTGGGCTGGGCCTCCGGTTAATAGGTTAGTCCCAAAAATAATACAAAAGTGGATAATAAAGCCAAATATTGCCTAAAACAGTAGATAAAGTAGCATGGAGCAATCAAAAATTATAGATACGTTGGAGACGTATCAGTGAGCGCCGCTGGGGGCTCCACTACGCCATCCCTCTCGTTGCACTGTGCCCCGCCCTGCGCGGGCGATGAAGCTCCGGGGGCACCTCAGCTGCCTCCCCCTCAAGAAGGCGCCTTGGCCGCAAGGCGCGTGGCCCCTGGGCGGAACCCACTTCGTCCGGCGCCAACACAGCAAGAGAAGAGCTGCCAAGAGGTCCCTCGCCCCCAAGAAGCTGCCCGTGTGCTCCCCGCACCGGCCCGGCACGAACGTGCTCCTGCTCCAGCGCGTCAAGACCCCGTGCTGCTCCTGGCGGCAGCGCATAGAGACTTCCAAGATCAAGCTCTCTATCACCAAAGGCCTCCCGCGGCCACTGCAGGCTGCTGTGCCTTCACCGCCGAGCTGCGCAGCGTGGCCTGGTCGGGCAAGGTCAAGCCAGATCTGCCCCTGCGCTACGATGGCACGGCTGACCATGTGGGGTTCCTCCAGCTCTATGAGCTGGGCATCGAAGCCGCCAACGGGGACGAGAAGGTCATGGCGAACTGGTTCCCCATGGCGCTCAAGGATGGTGCCCGCACCTGGCTCCTGAACCTGGCTCCTGGCACGATCTCCTCCTGGGACGAGATGCGCACCTGATTCATCGCCAACTTCCAAGGCACACGCGACCGGCCCCCGGCCATGAGCGACTTGCGCCGCATTAAGCAGCAGCCGGGAGAGACCCTGCAGAAGTTCATCCAGCATTTCAACAGTGCTCGCCTTAAGATCCCCAGGGTGTCTGAGGAGGCCATCATCTCAGCCTTCTCTGACGGCGTGCGTGACATCAAGATGAAGGAGGAGCTTGTGATCCATGAGGACCTGTGCACCTCCCTGGAGCTGTTCATTTTGGCGACCAAGTGTGCTAGGGCTGAGGAAGGGTGCCTTTCCCTCCTTGAGCTGCCAGCTGCCGACCAAGAAGAGAAGAAGCCCAAGGTCAAGGACGTGAAGCGCAAGGGGGCTGCCGTGCTTGCAGCAGAGCCAGACACCAAGCGAGGCAGGGATCAGCCCGAGTCATCCAAGGGCAGCCGGTACTGCGTGTACCACGACCTCCACACCCACAACACCAACGAATGCCAAGAGCTCAGGGCCATGCGGGAAGTGCGTGCCGGCCGACGCCCCGAGCGCTGCGACCGGGGCTATGGCCGAGGAGGAGGAAGAGGTGGAGGACGATGGGAAGACCGCGGCCCTCGCCAAGGGTGGCGTGACCGACCTCGCGAGGACCGCTGGCAGGACCAACCTTGTGAGGGAGGTTGGAGGGACCCTCCTCGCGAGGGAGGTTGGAGGGATCAACCTCGCGAGGATCGCTCACAAGGCAACGCGGGCCTCCCTCCTCTGCCACCACAGCCGAGGAGGAATGAAGACCATCATCAGGACGAGGGGGCTGGAGGCTTCCAGGAGCCGCGCGCAATCGCTTGCATCTTGGGTGGCGCTCAAGCCCCAGCCTCTCAGCGCATCTTCAAGCAGTTTGCTCACGAAGTGAATGCAGTCCTCCCCAAGCTTGAGGCCACACGCCCTCTCAGGTGGTCAGTGTGCGCCATCGCGTTCAGCTCTGTAACGCCCGGATAATTAGGCTACAGTAAAACTCTCTTGATGATGCCATGTCATCTATGTTACTGTTGCTAATTAAGTGGTAGTTCAAAAACATAGCAAATTCAAAAAATGAATTAGCGACAAACACCCAAAGTTTTCAAAAGTCAACACAAAAATGTTCGGGGGTTGCCAAATATTGCATCGGTAATTATGGTGAAGTAAACACATTTTTATAAAATGCCTAAATACTTTTAAATGAATTTAAACAGAAAAGAAATAATAAAGAAAATACAAAAGGGAAAAAGAAGAAACCCCCCCTTCCCCCCCTGGGCCGAAAGGCCCAGCTAGCCACAGCCCCTACCACCTGGCCCATCCGGCCGAACCGGCCCGCCTCCCCCTGCCGCCTCCTTTCCCTGTTCCCCCGACCCGGGTCGGAACAGGGGCGCGTCCCCGCCGCACCCTCTCGCCGGCGACCACGGGGAGATAAGATCGCCAGCACCCCCCTGCCTCCTCGATCCCGCCTCCCACTCGCCCCCACGCTCGCCCTCGGCCCCCGCGCCTCTCCCTCTCCCCTCCAGATCCATCTCCCCCTCGTTCCCCACTGCAACCGAGCGCTGCCATGGCCTCGCCGCCGTGAATCGCGTGGCCACAGTCACCGCCTCGCCGCGCCTGCGTGTCCGTCGACGCCTCCATCATCTTCCTTGTCCACCGGAGGCCTTAGCTGGAGCGGGGGAGCCCCGAATCACCGGATCCCCTTCGTCCACATCTCCGGCTGCCGCGTTCTTCACCAACTCCGGCGACACCCCTCTGCTGCTACTAAGCCACCCAAGGGCCATCTTGCGTGCCGCACGGTGAGCTCCTCATCTCCCGGCCATCTTCGTTAGCCCCCTCGCGCACAGTAGCTGCCCCGTCGCCGTTGCCGTGAGCACGTCGCCGCGGATCGCCTCGCCGCCGTGGCCATGATCTCCGTCGTGCTCGCGTGAGCACGACATCATGTTCCTTGTGCTTTTAGGAACCCAACGCACACACGCACACACCTCCTCGTGCCTCCTAGCATAGTTTCCATCGACGTCCCGAGCGCGCTACCGCCAAAGCTCGTCGCCGGCCGTGTTTCCGGTAGCCATTTGGTCCAGCGCCACCGCCAAACGACGCGGAATGCCTTTGCGGTTTGAACGCAAGTTGTTGTGCGCGGTTTGGTGCTTCCTAGCGCGATCCCGATGTTGTCCCGAACGACGCCGCCGCCTCTGCTCGTCGCCGGTGCCGATTCCGGCCAAGTCCGGCCGTACCACCACCCCCACTCGACGTGGCATCGAGTGGCCGTTCGATTAGACCAAGCTGCGCGCCGAACGACGCCGTGTAGCGAAATCCCGACGAGGCCCGGGTACCCCCGCCGCGTTCTGACGTCGCCGTCGGCTAAACGCCGGCCGTCACCTATGTGGTTGGCCTGGGGCCACCCCAGGGCCACTGCCAGTGGGCCCTGCAGGTCCTAGTTGACTGGGTTGACCCAGTCAACTGCTGACGTGGCAGCTACTGCCACTGACATGCGGGCCCCATGTCATAAAACAAATAAAAACAATTAGATAAACTGCTAATTAATTAAATAAATTAATTAAAACCTAATCTCTCACTGACTACTGGGCCCTACCTGCTAATTAACCTATTTAGTTAGTTTTAAAAACTCTGTTAGTACCCTGTCAATGACATGTGGGTCCCACTGGACCCACCTGTCTGGTTTGACTGGTCAACCGACCAGTTGACATGCTGACATCACTCTGATGTCATGCTGACATCATCATTTACTATTCTGGATAATGTTGGATTTAAATAATTAACTAAATTCCTGAAAATGATTTAAATCTTTAGAAAATCATATCTTTTAATCCGTAACTCGGATGAAAATACTTTCTACATGAAAGTTGATCAGAACGACGAGATGAACCCGGATACGCAGCCCGTTCGTCCACCACACACCTCTAACATACCAAACACGCAACTTTCCCCCTCCGGTTCATCTGTTCGAAAACGCGAAACACCGAGAATACTTTCCCGGATGTTTCCCCCCTTCCTCGGTATCACCTACTACCGCGATTGGGCACACCTAGCATCGTTACTTGTCATGTCATGCATCGATATGCATTTGTTTGCATTGTATTCATTGTTTCTTCCCCCTCTTCTCTCCAGTAGACCACGAGACCGACGCTGCTGCTGCCCAGTTCGGGTACGGAGTTGACGACCCCTCCTTCTTGCCAGAGCAACCAGGCAAGCCCCCCCCCCTTGATCACCAGATATTGCCTATTCTCCTCTATACTGCTTGCATTAGAGTAGTGTAGCATGTTACTGCTTTCCGTTAATCCTATTCTAATGCATAGCCTGTCATTGTTGCTACAGTCATTGATACCTTACCAGCAATCCTAAATGCTTAGTATAGGATGCTAGTTTATCACCATTGGCCCTACATTCTTGTCAGTCTGCCTTGCTATACTATTGGGTCGTGATCACTCGGGAGGTGATCACGGGTATATATGATACATACATACATACTATACAGATGGTGACTAAAGTCGGGTCAGCTCGAAGAGTACCCGCGAGTGATTCACGGATTGGGGGCTGAAAGGACCTTTGTCCCGACGGCCCTTTGTGTGGATCTTTGTGGCGGAGCGACAGGGCAGGTTGAGACCACCTAGGAGACAGGTGGGCCTGGCCCTGGTCGGCGTCCGCGGTTGCTTCATTTAACACGCTTAACGAGATCTTGGTATTTGATCTGAGTTGGCTACGAGCCTATACGCACTAACCATCTACGCGGGAGTAGTTATGGGTATCCCGACGTCGTGGTATCAGCCGAAGCACTTCAGATGTCAGCGACGGAGCGGCGCGCGCCGGATTGGAACGTAAGCCTGCTCTTGTATTAAGGGGGCTAGTTCTGCTTCCGGCCACCCACGCAACGTGCAGGTGTGCTAAGGGCGATGGGCCCAGACCCCTGTGCACTTAGGTTTAGACCGGCGTGCTGGCCTCTCTGTTGTGTCTAGGTGGGGCTGCGACGTGTTGATCTTCCGAGGCCGGGCATGACCCAGGAAAGTGTGTCCGGCAATATGGGATCGAGCGTGTTGGGTAAGTTGGTGCACCCCTGCAGGGAAGTTAATCTATTCGAATAGCCGTGATCTTCAGTAACAGGACGACTTGGAGTTGTACCTTGACCTTATGACAACTAGAACCGGATACTTAATAAAACACACCCTTCCAAGTGCCAGATACAACCCGGTGATCGCTTTTCTACAGGGCGACGAGGAGAGGATCGCCGGGTAGGATTATGCTATGCGATGCTGCTTGGAGATGCTACTTGGAGATGCTACTTGGAGGACTTCAATCTACTCCCTTCTACATGCTGCAAGACGGAGGCTGCCAGAAGCGTAGTCTTCGATAGGACTAGCTATCCCCCTCTTATTCTGGCATTCTGCAGTTCAGTCCACTCATTTTGCCTCCTTACACATATACCCATGCATATGTAGTGTAGCTCCTTGCTTGCGAGTACTTTGGATGAGTACTCACGGTTGCTTTGCTCCCTCTTTTCCCTTGTTTTCCTCTTCTTCTCGGATGCCGCAACCAGACGTTGGAGCCCAGGATCCAGACGCCACCGTCGACGATGACTCCTACTACACTGGAGGTGCCTACTACTACGTGCAGGCCGCTGACGACGACCAAGAGTAGTTAGGAGGATCCCAGGCAGGAGGCCTGCGCCTCTTTTGATCTGTATCCCAGTTTGTGCTAGCCATCTTATGTCAACTTGTTTAACTTAGGTCTGTACTCAGATATTGTTGCTTCCGCTGACTCGTCTATGATCGAGCACTTGTATTCGAGCCCTCGAGGCCCCTGGCTTGCATTATGATGCTTGTATGACTTATTTATGTTTTAGAGTTGTGTTGTGATATCTTCACGTGAGTCCCTGATCTTGATCATACACATTTACGTGCATGATTAGTGTACGATTGAATCGGGGGCGTCACAAGTTGGTATCAGAGCCGACATCCTGTAGGAATCCCCCTTCCAACTCCTTGGCCGAAGTCGAGTTTAGACATTACAAAAACTTTTACTAACTTGGCTGTGTGCCTTACGGGCCCACGCCGCCATCGGGTGGTACTAGGATCTTTTACTCCTCGACCTTTACTCTGGGACTCTGAACTCTCTTCTACTCGGGTTAAACGAATTTACTAACTAACACTAGGATCCCGTGACCACATTCACCCCAAAGTTGGATAAAGCCATAGTTATTCCTTGGAATTGTATTTTGATCAATTTCCACACTGTCATTTGACTCCTTTGAAACATCTTTGTTCTCAGATGGATCCCACGAGGCAGGTCGTGCGCCACACGACGGCCATTGGTGCCTCGGGATCACCTGCGGTGCTAGCAGAGATGATGACCTATCTGGGTTATCGCTGGCACCCTGAGTACACCGTCTATGAGGAGTACCAGGACTTTAACCAGGAGCAGTACCGAGCCATCGTCCACCTCTACTCTCGGGAGTATGACTCCACTACTGTGCTGCACACCGCACATGGTGTTGGGGTGACTATCGATATGGCAGTCCACGATGCTGCTTATGCTGCTCTGACACGTCTTCGTGGAGAGTATCGGGAGTTGGACACCTCCCCCTTCAGGCACATTGCTATCGCGTCTGATGTTGGTGAGGAGGGTTACTACACTGCTGCCTACTCCACTGTCACCAGAGAGCCCTTCTACCATCAGAACTTTGTTCTGCATGCTGATGGGCTGGATCGAGCTAACCGAGCTCTTCGCCACGAGTTGTACATCACCCGCCAGCACCTTTACCGTGCTCTGACGCTGTTGCACCCCTTTGTCCGATCCAGAGAGCTGCCGCGTTCCGCGATCTACCCAGCCAGGACCGTGATGCCCTAGGGTGTCGATTGGCCAGAGGTGGGAGGCTACTCTCCCGCACTTGGTCCTCTTCTGCCACTTGGTCGTCGGGTTCTGCACCAGAGTATCCGCGGCCCCCAGATCACTGACGTGGAGGACTATCCGCTGCCACACTACCAGCTTTTAGGCTACAACTACCTCCGCAGTACCGCGTGGGACTGATGTAGTCTTGCTCATTAGTATTAGATGCATTCGCGAGCCTGCGTGCCGCCTATGATGACTTAGTCTATGTACTGAACTCTGTGCACTGAACTCTGTGTACTGAACTCTATGTCCGACCCCCTTTTGTAAGTTATGCCGACTAGCTATGTGGTATCTGTCGTGCTCTTTTCATTATGCATGTTTCATCATGAATGATTCTTGTCTATGCAAATTTCTCAATACTGAACTACCCCTGTTATATATTAGCAGGATGGTTAGACTAGCTGGTCGTGGTCGTGGTGGCAACTTACCACCACCGCCTGAGTACATGGCTGGTATGATCCAACAGCTTGAGATGAATCGCCAGTTCATGGAAAACATGATGGCTCAGTTTCCTCGCCCCAATATGAACCAGCATCCAAACACAACAACTCTGCAGGATTTCATACGCCTCAACCCAAGTGTGTACCGCAGCTCAACCCAGCCGCTGGATGCTGATGACTGGCTCCGTGACATCACCTATGAGATGGAGTCTGCTGATGTAGCCCCTGCTCGCTATGTCACCTTTGCTTCCTTCTTTCTGAAGGGACCCGCAGCTCAATGGTGGGACAGCCACAGGCGTACTCTGCCAGTTGGGACAATCATCGCCTGGCCAGACTTTCAAGCTGCCTTCCGTGCCCGCTTCATTCCTCAGGGGATCATGGACAGGAAGAAGCGTGAGTTCCGCAACCTCACCCAGGGCAACAAAACCGTGGAAGCTTATCAGCGGGAATTTCTGGACTTATCCCGCTATGCCGAAGAAGACATTGCAACTGATGCACGTAGACAGGAGAAGTTCCGTGACGTCCTTCAAGCTGACATCAAGCTCGCACTTCTGGTGCATGAATTTGCCGATTTCGCCACCTTGGTGAATAAGGCCATCAATGTCGAGACTGGTCTGCAGGAACACTAGAGCTCTCAAAGGCGCAACCGTGACACGGGCTCATCTTCGGGCCCGCCCTCGCAGAAGCGTAAGATATGGATCCCGAACAGCATGTACCGTCCAAATGCACCTGCCCCAAGGCAGTCTTACGCTGCACCTCGTCTGCCTACTGCTCCAACTAGGCAGCCAAGGCTTCCAGCTCCGCCACCCCAAGCTCCTGTTCCCACTCCCAATAATGGCCTGTGCTACAAGTGTGGTCAACCAGGTCACCGTGCTAGGGATTGCATTCAGAATCAGAATCAACTGGCCCTTCCAGCCGCTAGCCGTGGAAACAACCAGACCCGCAATAACAATGCCAAGTCTTATGGCCGTGTTCATGCCAACCACGTTGATCTGAATGAAGCTCAAGACCAGCCTGCTACTGTGATGGGTACACTCCTCGTAAATTCAGTACCAGCATCCGTTTTATTTGATACTGGTGCATCGCATTCATTCATGTCAGAAGATTTTGCATGCTTGCCGACATTAAATGTGAGGACATGAACTCTTCTCTATTAGTGCACACCCCTGCGGGCCAATGTCGGACCTCCATAATTTGCAACGACGTCCCTGTTGAAATCGAAGGACTAGAATTCCTTGTCTCTCCCATCGTACTGAAGTCATGTAGCATTGATCTCATTCTGGGAATGAATTGGTTAAAAGCGCATACTGCTTCTATCGTTTGCGCCACCAAGACCGTCCATCTGCTACACCCTTCGGATGAAATAATAAGCTACAATGCTCGTCTGGTTCAGAATGCTGAGGCAAGGCTCTATGCATTGAATGCATTGAACGCTGCACCACTCGAGGGCATTGAAAACATTCCCGTCGTGCGTGAATTCCTAGACGTCTTTCCTGAAGAACTCCCAGGGATTCCCCCTGCTAGAGCTGTCGAATTCGTCATCAACTTGAAACCTGGCACCACTCCTATAGCCAAGTGACCCTACAAGATGCCGCCGCATGAACTCCTTGAGCTTAAGGAGGAAATCGACAAGTCTCTTCGTAGTGGTTTCATTCGCCCAAGTTTCTCTCCTTGGGGAGCACCTTCTCTCTTTGTCAAGAAGAAAGATGGGACAAACCGATTAGTCCAAGACTACCGTCCTATAAACCAAGCTACCATTCAGAATAAGTATCCTCTTCCTCGAATCAATGATCTGTATGATCAACTGGCTGGTTCGTCAGTGTTCTCCAAACTCGACTTGAGGTTGGGTTACCACCAGATCCGTGTTCGTTAAGAGGATATCCCAAAGACTGCCTTTGTGACTCGATATGGTTCATACGAGTACACCGTCATGTCTTTCAGCTTAACCAATGCTTCAGCCACCTTCTCTCGCCTGATGAACTATATATTCATGGATTACCTCGACAAGTTTGTCGTGGTTTATCTGGATGATATTCTGGTATTTTCCAAGAATGAAGAGGAACATGCTGAACATCTTCGTCTTGTGCTGGAAAAGCTACGAGAGCATCAACTTTATGCCAAGTTCTCCAAATGTGAATTCTGGCTTCCCGAAGTAACCTATCTCGGGCATGTCATCTCTAAGGATGGTATTGCCGTCAACCCTGAACGAGTCCAGGCTATTCTTGATTGGACTCCTCCGAAGAACGTTAAGCAAGTCAGAAGTTTTCTTGGTCTCGCCAGCTATTGCCGTCGATTCGTCGAGAACTTCTCCAAGATCGCCAGGCCCCTGACTAACCTATTGCATAAGGGCGTCAAGTTCCAATGGACAGACAAATGTCAGGAAAGCTTCCAGGCACTCAAAGACAAGTTGGCTTCTGCCCCAGTACTAGCTCCACCTGATACTAAGAAGGACTTCGTCATTTACTGTGACGCTTCCCGTCAAGGATTAGGCTGTGTCCTAATGCAGGAGCGCAAAGTGATTGCCTATGCCTCTCGACAATTGCGCCCTCACGAAGAGAACTACCCAGTTCACGACCTCGAGCTTGCTGCTGTTATCCATTCACTGAAACAGTGGCGACATTACCTTCTCGGTAATCATTGCGAGATCTTCACCGACCACCAAAGTCTGAAGTATCTGTTTACTCAGCCAGACCTGAACCTCCGTCAGCAGAGATGGATGGAGATTGTTGCAGACTTTGACTTGGGTATTTCCTATACACCAGGCAAGGCTAATGTAATGGCTGATGCCTTGAGCCGCAAGTCTTACTGCAACCACCTCCAGGTTCACAAAGTTCAACCCTCACTTGTTGAGGAATTCAGGAAGCTGAACCTCCATATTGTCCCTCCTGGTGCTCTCACTCCCCCTCCTCCTAAGAGCCGCAAGATGAATCTCCGTGTTGTTTCCCAGGGTTCCCTCTATACCCTGGCTGTCGAACCCGATCTCGTGAGCTCCATCAAGACATTACAGGGATATGACTCTGAAGTCCACAAGATTAAGCGCGACCTCAAAGAAGGAAAGCCATCATTCTTCACTATTGCTGATGATGGCGCCTTGTACTTCAAAGGCCGCCTAGTGGTGCCGTGTAAGAAGGAAAACCTGAATATGACTCAGGAGGTTATGAAAGAAGCTCATGATACGCCTCTATGTATCCATCCTGGTAGTACAAAGATGTACCAAGACTTTCGCCAGAGATTCTGGTGGTCTAACATGAAGCAAGACATTGCTCGTTATGTTGCTGAATGTGACATTTGCCGTCGTATCAAAGCAGAACATCAAAGGCCTGCTGGAACTCTGCAACCTATATCTATTCCTGAATGGAAATGGGACCATGTCGAGATGGACTTCGTTACTGGATTTCCCAAATCGCAAAAAGGTAATGATGCTATTCTTGTCGTCATTGACCGACTTTCTAAGGTTGCACATTTTCTGGCGGTCAAAGAAACGATCACTGCTAGTCAGCTTGCAACTCTCTACATGTCCAGAATTGTTTCGCTTCACGGTATTCCACTGGTTATCAGTTCAGACCGTGGCAGTTTATTCACTTCAAGATTCTGGGCAAGTTTCCAAGAAGCTATGGGAACTCATCTGTCATTCAGTACTGCGTTTCATCCGCAGTCGCAAGGGCAAGTTGAACGTGTCAACCAAATTCTTGAAGACATGCTTCGAGCTTGTGTTATTTCCTTCGGCAAGAAATGGGAGGAATCTCTCCCGTATGCCGAGTTCTCTTATAATAATATCTATCAAGCTAGTCTGAAGATGGCCCCCTTTGAAGTGTTATATGGACGAAAGTGCCGAACCCCTCTGAACTGGCCAGAAACTGGGGAACGTCCACTCTTTGGTCCGGATATTATCCAACATGCCGAAGAACAAGTCCGCATTATTCGCGAGAATCTCAAGATTGCTCAGTCGCGTCAGAAGAGTCAGTATGACCGTAAACATAAGGACATGGTCTATCAAACTGGCGAAAAGGCCTATCTTCGAGTTACACCAATGAAGGGTGCTCACCGCTTCGGGATCAAGGGCAAACTAGCTCCTCGCTATATTGGCCCATTCACTATTCTCGAAAGGCGTGGAAAGGTGGCATACCAACTGGAACTTCCGCCAAACCTTTCTCACGTTCACGATGTGTTCCACGTGTCACAGCTTCGCCGTTGCTTCAAGGACCCAATCCGAGGAGTGGATCATGAAGTGCTCGAATTGCAACAGGACCTCTCCTATAAAGAGCATCCGGTCCGCATTCTCGACCAAGCTGAATGCCGCACACGTCAGAAGGCGATCAAGTTCCTCAAAGTTCAGTGGTCGCACCATTCTGAAGATGAAGCCACTTGGGAACGAGAGGATCGTCTGCGTGATGAATACCCCACACTCTTTCCTTCTACCTCCTAAATCTCGGGACGAGATTTCTTATAGTGGAGGAGATTTGTAACGCCCGGATAATTAGGCTACAGTAAAACTCTCTTGATGATGCCATGTCATCTATGTTACTGTTGCTAATTAAGTGGTAGTTCAAAAACATAGCAAATTCAAAAAATGAATTAGCGACAAACACCCAAAGTTTTCAAAAGTCAACACAAAAATGTTCGGGGGTTGCCAAATATTGCATCGGTAATTATGGTGAAGTAAACACATTTTTATAAAATGCCTAAATACTTTTAAATGAATTTAAACAGAAAAGAAATAATAAAGAAAATACAAAAGGGAAAAAGAAGAAACCCCCCCTTTCCCCCCTGGGCCAAAAGGCCCAGCTAGCCACAGCCCCTGCCACCTGGCCCATCCGGCCGAACTGGCCCGCCTCCCCCAGCCGCCTCCTTTCCCTGTTCCCCCGACCCGGGTCGGAACAGGGGCGCGTCCCCGCCGCACCCTCTCGCCGGCGACGACGGGGGGATAAGATCGCCAGCACCCCCCCCGCCTCCTCGATCCCG
>NC_041389.1:227229564-227235648 GCF_002162155.2 Triticum dicoccoides | reverse complement strand
GCGCCTCTCCCTCTCCCCTCCAGATCCATCTCCCCCTCATTCCCCACTGCAACCAAGCGCTGCCATGGCCTCGCCGCCGTGAATCGCGCGGCCACAGTCACCGCCTCGCCGCGCCTGCGTGTCCGTCGACGCCTCCATCGTCTTCCTCGTCCACCGGAGGCCTCAGATGGAGCGGGGGAGCCCCGACTCACCGGATCCCCTTCGTCCACATCTCCGGCTGCCGCGTTCTTCACTAACTCCGGCGACACCCCTCTGCTGCTACTAAGCCACCCAAGGGCCATCTTGCGTGCCGCATGGTGAGCTCCCCATCTCCCGGCCATCTTTGTTAGCCCCCTCGCGCACAGTAGCTGCCCCGTCGCCGTTGCCGTGAGCACGTCGCCGCGGATCGCCTCGCCGCCGTGGCCATGATCTCCGTCGTGCTCGCGTGAGCATGACATCGTGTTCCTTGTGCTTTTAGGAACCCAACGCACACACGCACACACCTCCCCGTGCCTCCTAGCGTAGTTTCCATCGACGTCCCGAGCGCGCTACCGCCAAAGCTCGTCACCGGCCGTGTTTCCGGTAGCCATTTGGTCCAGCGCCACCGCCAAACGACGCGGAATGCCTCTGCGGTTCGAACGCAAGTTGTTGTGCGCGGTTTGGTGCTTCCTAGCGCGATCCCGATGTTGTCCCGAACGACGCCGCCGCCTCTGCTCGTCGCCGGTGCCGATTCCGGCCAAGTCCGGCCATACCACCACCCCCACTCGACGCGGCATCGAGTGGCCGTTCGATTAGACCAAGCTGCGCGCCGAACGACGCCGTGTAGCGAAATCCCGACGAGGCCCGGGTGCCCCCGCCGCGTTCTGACGTCGCCGGCGGCTGAACGCCGGCCGTCGCCTATGTGGTTGGCCTGGGGCCACCTCAGGGCCACTGCCAGTGGGCCCTGCGGGTCCTAGTTGACTGGGTTGACCCAGTCAACTGCTGACGTGGCTGCTACTGCCACTGACATGCGGGCCCCATGTCATAAAACAAATAAAAACAATTAGATAAACTGCTAATTAATTAAATAAATTAATTAAAACCTAATCTCTCACTGACTACTGGGCCCTACCTGCTAATTAACCTATTTAGTTAGTTTTAAAAACTCTGTTAGTACCCTGTCAATGACATGTGGGTCCCACTGGACCCACCTGTCTGGTTTGACTGGTCAACCGACCAGTTGACATGCTGACATCACTCTGATGTCATGCTGACGTCATCATTTACTATTCTGGATAATGTTGGATTTAAATAATTAACTAAATTCCTGAAAATGATTTAAATCTTTAGAAAATCATATCTTTTAATCCGTAACTCGGATGAAAATACTTTCTACATGAAAGTTGATCAGAACGACGAGACGAACCCGGATACGCAGCCCGTTCGTCCACCACACACCTCTAACATACCAAACATGCAACTTTCCCCCTCCGGTTCATCTGTTCGAAAACGCGAAACACCGGGAATACTTTCCCGGATGTTTCCCCCCTTCGTCGGTATCACCTACTACCGCGATTGGGCACACCTAGCATCGTTACTTGTCATGTCATGCATCGATATGCATTTATTTGCATTGTATTCATTGTTTCTTCCCCCTCTTCTCTCCGGTAGACCACGAGACCGACGCTGCTGCTGCCTAGTTCGGCTACGGAGTTGACGACCCCTCCTTCTTGCCAGAGCAACCAGGCAAGCCCCCCCCTTGATCACCAGATATCGCCTATTCTCCTCTATACTGCTTGCATTAGAGTAGTGTAGCATGTTACTGCTTTCCGTTAATCCTATTCTGATGCATAGCCTGTCATTGTTGCTACAGTCATTGATACCTTACCAGCAATCCTAAATGCTTAGTATAGGATGCTAGTTTATCACCATTGGCCCTACATTCTTGTCAGTCTGCCTTGCTATACTATTGGGCCGTGATCACTCGGGAGGTGATCACGGGTATATATGATACATACATACATACTATACAGATGGTGACTAAAGTCGGGTCAGCTCGAAGAGTACCCGCGAGTGATTCACGGATTGGGGGCTGAAAGGACCTTTGTCCCGACGGCCCTCTGTGTGGATCTTTGTGGCGGAGCGACAGGGCAGGTTGAGACCACCTAGGAGACAGGTGGGCCTGGCCCTGGTCGGCGTCCGCGATTGCTTCATTTAACACGCTTAACGAGATCTTGGTATTTGATCTGAGTTGGCTACGAGCCTATACGCACTAACCATCTACGCGGGAGTAGTTATGGGTATCCCGACGTCGTGGTATCAGCCGAAGCACTTCAGATGTCAGCGACGGAGCGGCGCGCGCCAGATTAGAACGTAAGCCTGCTCTTGTATTAAGGGGGCTAGTTCTGCTTCCGGCCGCCCACGCAACGTGCAGGTGTGCTAAGGGCGATGGGCCCAGACCCCTGTGCGCTTAGGTTTAGACCGGCGTGCTGGCCTCTCTGTTGTGTCTAGGTGGGGCTGCGACGTGTTGATCTTCCGAGGCCGGGCATGACCCAGGAAAGTGTGTCCGGCCAAATGGGATCGAGCGTGTTGGGTAAGTTGGTGCACCCCTGCAGGGAAGTTAATCTATTCGAATAGCCGTGATCTTCGGTAACAGGACGACTTGGAGTTGTACCTTGACCTTATGACAACTAGAACCGGATACTTAATAAAACACACCCTTCCAAGTGCCAGATACAACCCGGTGATCGCTTTTCTACAGGGCGACGAGGAGAGGATCGCCGGGTAGGATTATGCTATGCGATGCTGCTTGGAGATGCTACTTGGAGATGCTACTTGGAGGACTTCAATCTACTCCCTTCTACATGCTGCAAGACGGAGGCTGCTAGAAGCGTAGTCTTCGATAGGACTAGCTATCCCCCTCTTATTCTGGCATTCTGCAGTTCAGTCCACTCATTTTGCCTCCTTACACATATACCCATGCATATGTAGTGTAGCTCCTTGCTTGCGAGTACTTTGGATGAGTACTCACGGTTGCTTTGCTCCCTCTTTTCCCTCATTTTCCTCTTCTTCTCGGATGCCGCAACCAGACGTTGGAGCCCAGGATCCAGACGCCACCGTCGACGACGACTCCTACTACACTGGAGGTGCCTACTACTACGTGCAGGCCGCTGACGACGACCAAGAGTAGTTAGGAGGATCCCAGGCAGGAGGCCTGCGCCTCTTTCGATCTGTATCCCAGTTTGTGCTAGCCATCTTATGGCAACTTGTTTAACTTAGGTCTGTACTCAGATATTGTTGCTTCCGCTGACTCGTCTATGATCGAGCACTTGTATTCGAGCCCTCGAGGCCCCTGGCTTGCATTATGATGCTTGTATGACTTATTTACGTTTTAGAGTTGTGTTGTGATATCTTCACGTGAGTCCCTGATCTTGATCGTACACATTTGCGTGCATGATTAGTGTACGATTGAATCGGGGGTGTCACAAGCTCAGCGGATCAGCTCAAGTGTGCGGCCACAGCCGGAGTCCTCCTGATGCTTTGTTCCCCAATCATCAGCAATGTGCAAGTCACCATGACCCTCATCGATGGCGGAGCAGGGCTCAATGTCCTATCCGTCGAGACATTCAACAATCTCCAAGTGCCCTACAATCAGCTGCAGCCAACCAAGCCTTTCTCACGGGTCACTGATGGTTCCACGGTTCCGATAGGGTAGGTCCGCCTTCCTGTTACCTTCGGGAAGCGCGACAACTACCGCACCGAGCTCATTGACTTCGACGTCGCGCACATTTGCCTGCCGTACAATGCCATCCTCGGGTACCCATCCCTGGCCAAGTTCATGGCCGTGACTCATCACGGCTACAATGTCCTCAAGATGCCAGGAAGCGGTGGAGTCATCATGGTGCCTTGTGAAGAAAGAGATGCTGTGTGTTCTCTGGAGCGTGCCTTCCAAGCCGCATCAATTGAAGACCCAGATCACAGGAGCGGGAGGCTTCCCGAGGCTGCCCCTAAGAAGAAGAAGGCATCGCCTGGTCCGACCCCTCGGGAGACAGGCCCCTTAGGGTCCGCGCCTGTTCAGGGGGCGCCTCCTTCTGTCGCATAGGAAGGCGCGCCCGGCACCCTCCTCGAGCAAGGCTCAGGGGCTCTCTCCTGGAGGGCCATCGACTTTTCTAGGATCACGAGGGAGGCACTCGGGCACCACTTGGAGGCGTGTTTAAAAGCATGTTTCCCTCAGGAAGGAGCAAGGCAAGGAGGGCCAAACCCTCAGGAGTTCGTCAGCGAGATCATTCAGGAGCTGTAGGAGTCAAGAGTCATGAGTGGCAGCCGCCGCTTGCCCGCCGTAGCTCCCCATCCAGGCGAGGATGGTGGGCTGCATGTCTGCATCGACATACCAGGACTCAACCGAGCCGCCTCTCAGGAGCGCCTCTGGCCCTCACGCGTGGTACGCTGTGAAGGTCCACCCCACAGCTATGTTCGCATGCCTTACGGCCTGCCGAACGCGACTGCTGTGCGTCAGTGCCTCATGAGGAGCATCTTGGAGGTTCAAGCGGCCAGGCATTCCACAGTCATGGCAGAGATGGAGATGGTCCGCGAGGAGCCGCCAGCGCCTCTGGAGCCTCCCGAGGCTCCTGGGCCTGGGGGCTCATGAAGATCGGCTTCCGCAGCGCACGCCGTCCGCTACTTCAGCATCCCTTCATCTTCAACATCATCAGGTGACATCCTTCGAGTTTCATTTTCAGCCGGGAGCACCCCCAGGGCTGCATCATTCCCAGGCCGCGTGGGTCCGTCCCTGCGGCATGTATCCCTTTGGTTCATATTTTTAGCTTGCTTTATCGGTGGCGCCCCTCGGGCCGCATTATCCCCAAGTCGCTCGGGCCTGACCCAGCGGTGTTCACCTTTTTCTTCGCCTATCTAAATGGATTCGCTCCTTCATGATTAACGTGCTTGACTTGATCGCCCGCTCGATTGACACCAACTAATGGAGCTGCTCGCTAACGACACGAGCTTGCGCATGGGTCCGTCCCTGCAACGTCGACAAACCTGAATGGCTAAGCTCTAGCCGCGGCAACCCTGCAGGGCGCCACCTCGCCAAGCCTTCAGTGCCTCGTCACCCTCCCAGGGCAACCTGTAGCTGGCCGACAATTGTAATGGCAAACTCTCGCTTTTCTTGTGATGAACTCGCAGGATCACTTTAAGGAGCAGTGTCGGGAGAGGCCTTCGCAGCGTCTCCTTCGCTCTCGTCCGCCCGAACCGCTTGCACGTTAAAGGGGGGTACCTGAGCATCGCGACTCATGGACTCTTACTGGCTCTCCAGCCCTCACCTCCTGGCCTTGTCCACGGCATCGCGACCTGGCATACCAGCGATGGCTGAGCTCGCTCGAGGGCCGGGACCTGAGGACGTAGAGCATGAAGGGGAGCAAAGGCGAGAGGGAAGAGGCACGTGGGGACCTCGCCAGGCAACTCCTCAGCTGCCAATGCGCGGGCCCGGCGCCGCGCCAAGGAGTGACTTCTGACCCCCGAGATAAGTCATCCTCCGAAAACACTAGCTAGCGCAGCACCGACCTTGCACCTAATGCAATCCCGTTTTGGCAACGTCGCGCTCCTTTCTCACCGAACGATGGCTGCTTGAGAGCTAAAGGGGACCTCCTGAGTATGGCGACTCAGGGGCTCTTACTGGACCCCAGGCCGCTCACCTCCTGGCCTTGACCCTGGCATCGCGACCTGGCATACCAGCGATGGCTGAAGCCTGCCTTGGGACCGGGACCTGTCAGCGCAGAGCGTCAAGTCCTCGCGAGGTTCAAAAGGAGGAACTAAGCTAAGACGGGACGAGCATCTCGCACCGCTTCACGATAAGGATCATATTAACAAATGGAACCGCAGGCACCTTACCAACCCTCACGGGATGTGTTCTTCGATTCCTCGCAGGGAACGAAAGGAGCAAATCCTAAAGAGCACTAGATACATGTGCCTCCGCAAGAGACGCCATAATCAACAGTGGGACGTCAGGCACTGGCGCCAACCCCATACGGATAAGTGGCAACGGCGGCCTGACGAGCCCGCACTGCTCCGAGAGCGACACAAGCTCGGGGGCTCATAGTTGTCATCGCTCGTCTCCGGAGTCGTGAA
>NC_041389.1:227186838-227229106 GCF_002162155.2 Triticum dicoccoides | reverse complement strand
TAATCCTCGCCACGGCAGGGCCCCGACCGCCTTTCTTAGGGCAACACTCCCGCCGGCGTCCCTCCGCGTCGAAGACCTTGAAGAATATCAGGGAGGCTCCATCGTACTCGAGGTGGATTACGAGGGCGCCACCCGTCTTGCAGACCCGGGCGATCTCTCCCTAGCCACGGGTCATGTAGACCTTGCCCGGAGCGACGACCTCGACCTCCGCTTCAGTCGCAGGGGTAGTGCAGTCAGTGTGCTGCAGCCAAAGCTCTATAGGCCCCCTCGGCGGGATCTCGAAGGCGAAGGAAGGAGGGAGGCGAATGGCGGCGTGAAGCACAAGCTCGCGAGAGGAGCCCTTAGTGTGAACTCCGGGAGGAACGATGCGCACCGCCGTGATCCGCCGGCGGCGACGACGCCTCTGGCGGTGCCGCTCAGCGCCTACGCCTTCAGGACCCTCGATCCGGGCGTACAAGGGCAATGGGAATCCAGGCGGCGGCGGTTCAAACCATGGTCTCGACACCTCCTGCCAAGCACCCCCTTCTCTGCGGCAAGAGGTGAGCCGTTTCTTCGGAGGAAGCGGGACATGACCCTCTCAGGGGGCCTTCCCCTTCTCTTCGGCAGAAAACCGATGGATCGGTGCCATTGGCGTTGGGAGGAGTGAGGACAAAGAAGAAGACGGAGAGTAGCAGGAAGATATGGACTGGAAAGGCCTGCGCCGTTCCGTACATATAGCCGGGGGAGGCCAACCGCCGGCCTCCATGATCACAGGTAATCATGACCCGTTTTGCATGCAGGGACTTGTCAATTCGTGCAGTTGCCGAGGCGTCGTGGGGGAGCCAGGATGCCCACGTCCAATCAACCGCCACGCGGCGCCCAAGGCCGCAGGCTGATGGGGCCCGCGGCGCTTCGCACTTGCCCCTTCGCTTCTCTGCTAAGCCAAGTCCAGGCACGCCTTGTGCCCGGGGGCTAATGTCGGCGTTCTGGGAACGGGGGTACCCAGACTTGCCTGCCTGCGGCCTGCGGCGTGGCTCAGGGAGTGGCCCAGTACGACCCATCTTCACCAACACATGCTCAAGACTGTGACACCCCCAAATTTTAAACCTTGTTTTATTAATTAAAATTTTGCCAGGAAACTTAAACTTTTATTTTCTGGATTTTCTTTTGATTTCAGAACCATTCTTTTCTTTATTTTTATGGAGTTTTTACCCCAAGTGAAAACTTTCCAATTATATTATTGACTTGTTTAACATCTCAAGAAAAACATTTCTATTATCAGTGGATTTATTTGCATAATTATTGATCTCTGAGCTTTATTCCTTAAAGTGATTCTTCATTAGTTTAGGAGCTCTATTTGAACTGCAACCCTTTGATAAATTCATTTAAAAATCCCACCAAAATTTGGGGATGACATATGATGTCCCTAAATCACTTTTATGCAAAAATATTCCTTAGTCAATTGGAGATTTTGAGTTTTACCACAAGTTTTTAAATCTGGTCCAATTGCACTTTTGCACTACAACCTATTTAAATACTTCTTTAAAACTTCCACCAAAATTAGGGGAGGTCAGTAGGACTATATTATTCATCTTTATGCATAAACCCAGTTATGTCCTTTGAAAATTTGAGTGAATCAACCTCATTTTCATTCTGGTCCAACTTGATGATTTGTACTGCAACCATATTTTAATTTGCTCCTTTACCCATGATTCTTTTTCCTGCTTATAGACCACCCTGGAAAACCCTTAAGTCCAGGAGAGTGGACCCATTGGAGGATTTTAAGTGCATGCAATCATGCCTTTTTCTTTCTGTCCAAAACTGAAGATTTGCAAAACTTGCACTAGCAAGTTTATGGTTTTGCCCAAATGACCTTGCCATCCTCACCTGCATCTAAAGAGACTCCAATCTGGAAAGTTTGGCCACCCCAAGAGTTGCCTTGATGCCCTTGGCATTCTGTCGAGCACTTGGTGTGCATAGCCAGTTTTGGCATGATTTGTAGTTTGCACTGGGGACTTGACCCCCTGACCACACCATCGTGTCCACTAATCTTCTTGCAAACCCTAACCTAGGCCTGTTAGTCCCCAGCCTCATCCAAACCCTCTAGCACACGCTGGCGTTTTGCCGAGCAGTTGGCGTGCATGCTCTAAGCGCGTCCAGAGCGCGCGTTTTGCATGTGCGTGTGCACGAGTCGCCGCGTCCCGCTGTCGCCTCCCCTGCGCCCGTTCTGGTCCCTCCCCTCTTCAAGTCGGCGCACCCGACTCCTCCCTCGCTGCAGGGCCGCCTGGCCCCCTCCTGGCGCCCTACAGCGCCGCCACCGCAAGCTGCCACCGCAGCCCTGACAACCTCTGCCCTGGTCGGCGCCGCCCGAGCCACGCCAATGCGCCAACTCGCTCGTGGAACTGCCCGAGCTCATCCACTAACTCGTCAGCTAGCGCCCGTCACCGCCACGTCACCCTGTCCACTATAGAATGGTGGTCATCGACGATCCTATCCACGGCCGCCGCAAACCGACCTAGCCGCACTATAAGTAGGGGCCCCCGAGCTCGTCCA
This sequence comes from Triticum dicoccoides, assembly GCF_002162155.2. Taxonomy (NCBI): domain Eukaryota; kingdom Viridiplantae; phylum Streptophyta; class Magnoliopsida; order Poales; family Poaceae; genus Triticum; species Triticum dicoccoides. The sequence continues at coordinate 227,226,574 of NC_041389.1, read as the reverse complement.
ACCACACAGGCAGCCTCAGACCATCCCCTCGAAGCCCGCAAGGCCAGTAATCGTCGGGGGAGAGCCTTCTCCCCCGTCTCTGGCCAGCTCAGCCGCCGCCATGTCCCAGCCCCATTCGTCGCAACCAGGGCCCCCTGCCCGTGCAACGCCACCATTCTACTCCCCTCGACTGTGCGGGGCTGCCCAGCTTCTCAATCGTGATCGGGAACCACCATAGAACACAACCCCAAACCCACCCGAAGCCTCCTCTGCCGGGGAGCTCGCCGTCGGTGACTCCCTCCACCCCTGCCGACCCAGCAACCACGGGGAGGTCTGCCCTGAGCTGCCGGATCCATCCTTGCCCTCGGATGCCCTCGAGGAGCCGTCGTTCGCCGGCGAAGATCGCCGGAGCTCCACCCCCGTTCGGCCAAAGGAGAGGGAAGGCGGGGAGACCGGTCAAACCTGACCAATGGGCCCCTTGGACCCACTGTCAGTGACCACGGACCGGTCCACGCTGGATAAGTGAAGACGTAAATGCAAAGTACGCCTTCGACGTGTTCAGTTTTCGTAACGTTTTCCTTTTTTTCTATTTTATTTAAAAACAGAATTTGACTGGCTATATCTTTTAAAATAAAATTCCAAATGAGTTGATCGGTTTTCCTACCTCTCCCAAATACAGTCTAGTTTATTTTCAGATTTATTTCAAAAAATTTCAGACAACTTTTTGTACTGTTTTGAAACTATGTGTTAATTTGAATAATTTCAAAAATAGGTTTTTGAAGAAGAAGGCAACTTTCAAAAATGCACCCCACTTGCATACTCTTGAAGGCAAGCATTCTGACCCCTGGCATAATATTTTTTTGTGTGTTGATTGACACGATTATAACACCACCTTAATACGGAGAACTCGATATTTTATGTGGTGATACGATCATTTGCATGAATGCATATTGGAGATTTCCTTGCTGTTGGGAATGGATATACTTGTGACAGTAATCGTCCTCGTATGCCTTGCATGCATGCCGGAGAGAAATCAGGGAAAGCCTCTGCCTTGGGTTGGCGTGAGCTTGTCTCCGGTCTTCGTCGGGACGGTGATGTCTGGTGTGGCATAGTAAGGTATAATGAGTGGTGATTCTGTTGGTTGAATATTTTTGTCATGCATATCATGCAGGGAATTTTTAAACCTCCTGAGTCGACCATAGATCGAGTCTTGTTCCAGTAACCCCCATACTTGTTTTCGTACTACCACTTGTCCCTGCCACAGGTAGGGTACGGTTCAGTAAGTTGTCAACCCCTTCCTAGCACACACCGTACAGAGAGGCCATGGTGGAAGATACCGGATGCATCCGGTAGGCATGCCACCTGGTTCGGGGGCATGGGTGTTTCCGGTTGGGACCGAGAGGGGGGCACCCCTTAGAGCGCGGGGTATAAATTTGATCCCATGCTATTCGAGGTTGTAGCCTCCCCACTTAGAGTTTTTCTTGACAGGTGTCGTGGGTGATTCCAGACACCGGCAAGTTAAGCTGGTGTCTGCAAGTCAGGTGTGCTTTCAATTAAAAGACCGTAGATGGAATTAGTCCCGATGGACTAAAGGAATCCGTTACTCGTGGGTAAAGAGTACACCCTCTGCAGAGATTATACCTATTCGAATAGCTGTGTCCATGGTCAAGGACTACAGTCTGGGTTGGGTCAAGTGTCGGTCTTAGTGTCGATCTTCGGAGGAGAAACTACTAAACCAGAGCATGGATCATGACATGTGACTTATGATAATTATGATTATTATTATTATGGACTTATCCCTTTATGTTATTTGAAGTGTTGAGTATCACTGGGACGGTTCTACCTCCTGGATATTCACTGTGATTGTTTTCTTGTAAGCCCTTTATGTGGTGTCGCTGAGACGCCTGACTGTGGCATGCTTGTTATTTCTATTGTTTATAAGCCCTTTATGTGGTGTCGCTGAGACGCCCGACTGTAGCCTGCTTGTTAATTTTTACTTTATAAGCCTTTTATGTGGTGTCGCTCAGACGCCCGACTGTGGCATGCTGTTATTTATTTACTATCCTTTCGAGGCGTCGTTTCAGACACCCGATTGGTGCATTTTATTTCTACTCCACTATTGCATATTCATGTTGCATATAGATAACCTGCGTGCCTGCATCAAGGATTTTATTTTATGACTGACGTTGTGATCATAAAATATTTCAGAGCATGATTATCGTTTTGTTATATTATACCCGTGTTCATAATGTTTGCGAGTACATTCAAAGTACTCACTGGCTTGTCCCTGGCTATTGTCTTGGCCAGATTTCTTGCATGGAAAGGAGCGTTGCGATGACAGCCCCGGAACCTAAGCAACGGTGATAGCAGCCTCGCTAAGATAGGAATTATCCATGTCAGTTGTTCATGTGGGAAATGGAGTCCCATAGATGCTGATGATCCACAAACCGCTTCCGCCTTCAACCACAAGAAACCATTTGTTGTACTCACAAGCCAGAATGGTCTTGTACTACATATTTTGTATTTTTCTTGGAATTTCTGTATCAAGTTGGTGCCTCATTAGCTAACAGTAATCCTGGGGCTGGTGAGCACAAGGGACATTTTCTGGAAATTAATATCCCGAAAATCCGGTCCTGACAAACTTGGTATCAGAGCCAGGCTGACCATTGGCTAATCCTATCTCAGCCAGGCCAATAAACCTAGGTTAACCAACCCACCAGACCTTAACCTAACCCCAACCAAGCTTCTCGTGTAAGATAGCCACACAGCGACCCCGACACCTTTTGGCAGTCGGTGCCCAACCTATCAGCCTAGCCTGTTGATCACGCGCCAATGACAGACACCTAAATTGTCTTATTCGCAAGCGTGCGAAGGAAGACTCCGTCCCCTTTTTCTATAAAAAGGGCACGCTAGCCTCCACACAGCACAACCCAGCCTCTTCCTCAAACCAAGCTATAATGCCTGGCCCCGTCGTACACAATGAGACCACAGCAAACAACCTTGGAGGTTTTGTGACCGTGCTAGCAAACCTCACCCGCCGTGCCTTTGCGTTAGAAGAACCCCCAGAATATGTTGTGTACCAAGGACCCATGAGCGGTGAGAGCCGTCAATTATGGGCCACCATGCACATCTATGGTAGGGGTCTATCTCCAGAACGCCCCTACAGGTTCATTGGAAGGACAACTTCCTTTGAACCACAAGCCTTCCAACTAGCCGCGCGAGAGGCTATAGTTCAACTCCGGCACTTGTCGCCCAGAGTTAACTGTCGCTCGTTCTACTACTACCCCAGCCGTGACGGGTATGGTAGGCCAACCCAGGTTGCCAACGGAGATCACGAGACAGATCCTGCATTGTTGCATTTGGTGCGCTATGTAAGTGCGCTAGGGGATCTGTTCGATCAAATCACTCTTGATCTGATCGCAACTCATGGAGAGCTGATACGCCGAGCCCCGGCAAGAGGAGAAGATGAGCCCAACACCGACAACCCAGTCATGCTGTTCGGACAACCGATCGAGTCCCTGAGGTCTGCCCCACTCATCGACCAAAATAGCTTGATGACCCCAGAAGTGCTTCGTCGCCTTTTGGGAACACGCTCCAGCGGGATTGTGGCCAACAATCCCAGAGATGGTCATCATTGCTACCCCGACCCTGCAGTCCCTCAACCCCCTCCAGCTAATCCCGTCGGTGAAAACTGTGGAGAAGCCTCGACGTCCACAAGGCAAGCCCGCTTAGATATTAATGAGGTAGACTAAGTCACTCGAGTAGTACCGAGTCTTAGTATGTCCTCGCCTTGTAACTGTGTGATCCTGTATCGTCGTAATTAAATGATGTTGCTTGTGCGCCCTATTTTAAATAGTAGCCATGCATGAGTATGTTGATGTGCGATTGCATTTTTTATTTCCGGGCGTAGCTACCAAAAACCAACCTCGACGACACAAAAATTTGTGCTATGAGTAAACTTTTTAGTTTCAACTAACAAGAAGGATATTTTCAAAACAACCCTTAGCAAATCTGAAGGACGAGATTTTTCTTAAGGGGGGGTAGTGTTGTGACACCCCAAAATTTTAAACCTTGTTTTATTAATTAAAGTTTTGCGAGGAAACTTAAACTTTTATTTTCTGAATTTTCTTTTGATTTCAGAACCATTCTTTTCTTTATTTTTATGGAGTTTTTACCCCAAGTGAAAACTTTCCAATTATATTATTGACTTGTTTAACCTCTCAAGAAAAACATTTCTATTATCAATTGATTTATTTGCATAATTATTGCTCTCTGAGCTTTATTCGTTAAAGTGATTCTTCATTAGTTTTGGAGCTCTATTTGAACTGCAATCCTTTGATAAATTCATTTAAAAATCCCACAAAAATTTGGGGATGACATATGATGTCCCTAAATAACTTTTATGCAAAAATATTCCTTAGTCAATTGGAGATTTTGAGTTTTACCACAAGTTTTTAAATCTGGTCCAGTTGCACTTTGGCACTACAACCTATTTCAATACTTCTTTAAAACTTCCACCAAAATTAGGGGAGGTCAGTAGGAGTATATTATTCATGTTTATGCAAAAACCCAGTTATGTCCTTTGAAAAATTTGAGTGAATCAACCTCATTTTCATTCTGGTCCAACTTGATGATTTGTACTGCAACCATATTTTAACTTGCTCCATTACCCATGATTCTTTTTCCTGCTTATAGACCACCCTGCAAAACCCTTAAGTCCAGGAGAGTGGATCCATTGGAGGATTTTAAGTGCATGCAATCATGCCTTTTTCTTTCTGTCCAAAACTGAAGATTTGCAAAACTTGCACTAGCAAGTTTATGGTTTTGCCCAAATGACCTTGCCATCCTCACCTGCATCTAAAGAGACTCCAATCTGGAAAGTTTGGCCACCCCAAGAGTTTCCTTGATGCCCTTGGTATTCTGTCGAGCACTTGGTGTGCATAGCCAGTTTTGGCATGATTTGTAGTTTGCACTGGGGGCTTGACCCCCTGACCACACCACCATGTCCACTAATCTTCTTGCAAACCCTAACCTAGGCCGGTTAGTCCCCAGCCTCATCCAAACCCTCTAGCACACGCTGGCATTTTGCCGAGCAGTTGGCGTGCATGCTCTGGGCGCGGCCAGAGCGCGCGTTTTGCACGTGCGTGCACACGAGTTGCCGCGTCCCGCTGCCGCCTCCCCCACGCCCGTTCTGGCCCCTCCCCTCTCCCAGTCGACGCACCCGACTCCTCCCTCGCCGCAGGGCCGCCTGGCCCCCTCCTGGCGCCCTACAGCGCTGCCACCGCAAGCCGCCACCGCCGCCCCGACAACCTCTGCCCTGGTCGGTGCCGCCCGAGCCACGCCAACGCGCCAGCTCGCTCGTGGAACAGCCCGAGCTCATCCACTAACTCGTCAGCTAGCGCCCGTCGCCGCCACATCGCCCTGTCCACTACAGAACGGCGGTCGCCGACGATCCTATCCACGGCCGCCGCAAACCAACCTAGCCGCACTATAAGTAGGGGCCCCGAGCTCGTCCAGCCATTCAGGCAGCCTCAGACCATCCCCTTGAAGCCCCCACGGCGAGTAATCATCGGGGGTCTTCTCCCCCGTCTTCGGCCAGCTCGGCCGCCGCCACGTCCCAGCCCCTTTCGTCGCAACCAGGCCCCCCTGCCCGTCCAACACCACCATTCTACTCCCCTCGACTGTGCGGAGCTGCCCAGCCTCTCAATCGTGATCAGGAACCACCGTAGAACACAACCCCAAACCCACCCGAAGCCTCCTCCGCCGTGGAGCTCGCCGCCGGCGACTCCCTCCACCCCCGCCGACCCAGCAACCACGGGGAGGTCCACCCTGAGCTGGCAGATCCATCCCAGCCCTCGGATGCCCTCGAGGAGCCGTCGTTCACTGGCGAAGATCGCCGGAGCTCCACCCCCGTTCGGCCAAAGGAGAGGGAAGGCGGGGAGACCGGTCAAACCTGACCAATGGGCCCCTTGGACCCACTGTGAGTGACCACGGGCCGGTCCACGTTGGATAAGTGAAGACGTAAATGCAAAGTACGCCTTCGACGTGTTCAGTTTTCGTAACATTTTTCTTTTCATTTTCTGTTTTATTTTAAAAACAGAATTTGACCAAAACTTTGACTAGCTATATCTTTAAAAAAAAACTCTAAATGAGTTGATTCTTTTCCCCACCTCTCTCAAATTTAGTCTAGTTTATTTTTAGATTTATTTGAAAAAATTTCAGACAATCTTTTGTACTATTTTGAAACTATGTGTTAATTTGAATAATTTCATAAATAGGTTTTCGAAGAAGAAGGCAACCTTCAAAAATGCACCCCACTTGCATACTCTTGAAGGCAAGCATTCTGACCCCTGGCATAATATTTTTTTGTGTGCTGATTGACACGATTATAACACCACCTTAATACGGAGAACTCGATATTTTATGTGGTGATACGATCATTTGCATGAATGCATATTGGAGATTTCCTTGCTGTTGGAAATGGATATACTTGTGACAGTAATCGTCCTCGTATGCCTTGCATGCATGCCGGAAAGAAATCAGGGAAAGCCTCTGCCTTGGGTAGGCGTGAGCTTGTCTCCAGTCTTTGTCGGGACGGTTATGTCCGGTGTGGCATAGTAAGGTATAATAAGTGGTGATTCTGTTGGTTGAATATTTTTGTCATGCATATCATGCAGGGAATTTTTAAACCTCCTGAGTCGACCGTAGATCGAGTCTTGTTCCAGTAACCCCCATACTTGTTTTCGTACTACAACTTGTCCCTGCCACAGGTAGGGTACGGTTCAGTAAGTTTTCAACCCCTTCGTAGCACACATCGTACAGAGAGGCCATGGTGGAAGATACCGGATGCATCCGGTAGCATGCCACCTGGTCCGGGGGCATGGGTGTTTCCGGTTGGGACCGAGAGGGGGGCACCCCTTAGAGCGCGCGGTATAAATTTGATCCCATGCTATTCGAGGTTGTAGCCTCCCCACTTAGAGTTTTGCTTGACAGGTGTCGTGGGTGATTCCAGACACTGGTAAGTTAAGCTGGTGTGTGCAAGTCAGGTGTGTTTTCAATTAAAAGACTGTAGACGGAATTAGTCCCGATGGACTAAAGGAATCCGTTACTCGTGGGTAAAGTGTACACCCTCTGCAGAGATTATACCTATTCGAATAGCCGTGTCCATGGTCAAGGACTACAGTCTGGGATGGGTCAAGTGTCGGTCTTAGTGTCGGTCTTCGGAGGAGAAACTACTAAACTAGAGCATGGATCATGACTTGTGACTTATGACAATTATGATTGTTATTATTATGGACTAAACCCTTTATGTTATTTGAAGTATTGAGTATCCCTGGGACGGTTCTACCTCCTGGATATTCACTATGATTGTTTTCTTATAAGCACTTTATGTGGTGTCGCTGAGACGCCCGACTGTGGCATGCTTGTTATTTCTATTGTTTATAATCCCTTTATGTGGTGTCGCTAAGACGCCCGACTGTAGCCTGCTTGTTAATTTTTACTTTATAAGCCCTTTATGTGGTGTCGCTCAGACGCCCGACTGTGGCATGCTGTTATTTATTTACTATCCTTTCGAGGCGTCGTTTCAGACACCCGATCGGTGCATTTTATTTCTACTCCACTATTGCATATTCATGTTGCATATAGATAACCTGCGTGCCTGCATCAAGGATTTTATTTTATGACTGACGTTGTGATCATAAAATATTTTAGAGCATGATTATCGTTTTGTTATATTATACCTGTGTTCATAATGTTTGCGAGTACATTCAAAGTACTCACTGGCTTGTCCCTGGCTATTGTCTTGGCCAGATTTCTTGCATGGAAAGGAGCGTTGCGATGACAGCCCCGGAAACTAAGCAACGGTGATAGCAGCCTCACGAAGATAGGAGTTATCCAGGTCAGCTGTTCCTGTGGAAAATGGAGTCCCATAGACGCTGATGATCCACAAACCGCTTCCGCCTTCAACCACAAGAAACCATTTGTTGTACTCACAGGCCAGAATGGTCTTGTACTACATATTTTGTATTTTACTTGGAATTTCTGTATCAAGTTGGTGCCTCATCAGCTAATAGTAACCCTGGGGCTGGTGAGCACAAGTGACATTTTCTGGAAATTAATATCCCGAAAATCCGGTCCTGACAAAGACCCTCGCGAGGGGCCAAGCCTCGCGGGGCGGACGACAGAAGGCTTCCTCAGGCACAGCCTCGTCAGGCTGGCTCGTGAGGAGGCGGAGAGATCAAGACGGGGTACCTCACGAGGTGCCCATGACGCAAGCCATGACGACCGAGGCCATGCGGGCGCCAGGCGGGCTCCGGCCTGCGCAGAGTCCTTGTTTCCTCTTTGGTGCAAAGGGGGCAAGCGCAGCCAAGAGTATCAAGCAAAGGCAACCATTTTGGTGCAACAAGACCAAGACCAGCAGGACGGCAGGATGGAGGTCATCGTGGAGCCCAAGCCGGTGTCATCGTCAAGGTCTTTGGCAGGCGAGGACCGACTTTAGTCAGGATAAGTGTACTAGATGTTCCCCTTCAAAATGGCCAATTGTTGGCGCCCTTCCCGCTTAATATTTGGGGAGACGCCCAGGGCCTCCGCCTATAAGTAGGACTAGCCACCCACGGGGTAGGGGGGCGAGAGGATCGAGAGATCAACAAAAGAGAGAGAAAGAGAGGCGACTGAACTACCCCTAGCAGTTCATTGCACCAGCTCAAGAACAGCCCCTCGCGAGGCTGTTCCCCCTTTGTACTATTCATCATCAGCCCCTGAGGCAATCCACCACACCACAAACTGGAGTAGGGTATTACACCACAATGGTGGCCTGAACTAGTATAATTCTCGTGTCCCTTGTGTTGTTCTTCGTGTAGTTTTAGATCCTTGCGAGGCGACGAGACGTGGGTAGGCAGGAGGTGTGATCTCCGTGTGCATCCTAGAGTTCGAACCTTGAGGGTCTGCCGGAACCCGAAATCCGACAATGATGATCATCATTATTAGAGCATTGCCCAAAGAAAAAAATAAGAATAAAGGCCAAAAAAAGGAAAGGCCCAAAAAAAGGAAAAAAAAGAAAAAAAAAGAGAAAATAAATAAAAGGGGCAATGTTACTATCTCTTTTTCCACACTTGTGCTTCAAAGTAGCACCTTGTTCTTCATGTAGTGAGTCTCATATATTGTTCTTCAAAGTAGCACCATGTTTCTCATATAGTGAGTCACTTAAGTTGTCTTTTTCATACTAGTGGGAATTTTTCATTATAGAACTTGGCTTGTATATTCCTACGATGGGCTTCCTCAAATGCCCTAGGTCTTTGTGAGCAAGCATGTTGGATGCACACCCACTAGTTTTCTTTTGTTGAGCATTCATTTATAGCTCTAGTGCATCCGTTGCATGGAAATCCCTACTCCTCATGTTGATATCAATTGATGGTTATCTCCATAGCCCGTTGATTATCCTCGTCAACGTGAGACTTTCTCCTCTTTGTCTTCTCCACACAATCCGCATCATCATATTCTATTCCACCCATAGTGCTATATCCATGGCTCACGCTCATGTATTGCGTGAAGGTTGAAGAAGTTTGAGATTATTTAAGTATGAAACAATTGCTTGGCTTGTAATCGGGGGTATAGAAGTTGGGAACATCTTTGTGTGACGAAAATGAAGCATAGCCTAACTATTTCTTTTATCAATATGAACTTTTATTTTGAATCATTTGGATCTGAACATTCATGCCACAATAAAGAAAATTACATTGAGAATTATGCTAGGTAGCATTCCACATCAAAAATTCTGTTTTTATCATTTACCTACTCGAGGACGAGTAGGAATTAAGCTTGATGCTTGATACGTCTCCAACGTATCTATAATTTTTGATTGCTCCATGCTATTATATTACCCCTTTTGGATGTTTATGAGCTTTATTTTACACATTTATATCATTTTTGGGACTAACCTACTAACCTGAGGCCTAGCCCGTGTTGCTATTTTTTTTTGCCTATTTTGGTATTTCGAAGAAAAGGAATATCAAACGGAGTCCAAACGGAATAAAACCTTTGGGAGCGTGATTTTTGGAACGAACGTGATCCAGAGGACTTGGAGTGCAAGCCAAGAAGCAGCTGAGGCGGCCACGAGAGGGTAGGGCGCGCCCCCTGTCTCGTGGGCCCCTCAGGCAGCCACCGACGTACTTCTTCCTCCTATATAAGCCTATGTACCCCAAAAACATCCAGGGAGCCAACGAAACACAATTTCCACCGTCGTAACCTTCTGTATCCGCGAGATCTCATCTTGGAGCCTTCGCCGACGCTCTGCTGGAGGGGGAATCGACCACGGAGGGCTTCAACATCAACACCATAGCCCCTCTGATGAATTTACCACAGATCTACGGGTCCATAGTTATTATCTAGATGGCTTCTTCTCTCTTTTTGGATCTCAATACAATGTTCTCCCCCTCTCTTGTGGAGATCTGTACGATGTACACTCTTTTTGCGGTGTGTTTGTCGAGATCCGGTGAATTGTGGGTTTATGATCAAGTTTATCTATGAGAAATATTTGAATCTCCTCTGAATTCTTTTATGTATGATTGAGTTATGTTTGCAAGTCTCGTCGAATTATCAGTTTGGTTTGGCTTACTAGATTGATCTTTCTTGCCATGGGAGAAGTGCTTAGCTTTGGGTTCAATCTTGCGGTGTCCTTACCCAGTGACAGAAAGGGTTGCAAGGCACGTATTGTATTGTTGCCATCGAGGATAAAAAGATGGGGTTTATATCATATTGCATGAGTTTATCCCTCTACATCATGTTATCTTTCTTAATGTGTTACTCTGTTCTTTATGAACTTAATACTCTAGATGCAGGTAGGAGTCGGTCGATGTGTGGAGTAATAGTAGTAGATGCAGGCAGGAGTCGGTCTACTTGTTGCGGACGTGATGCCTATATACATGATCATTCCTAGATAATCTCATAATTATTTGCTTTTCTATCAATTGCTCGATAGTAATTTGTTCACCCACCATAATACTTATGCTATCTTGAGAGAAGCCTCTAGTGAAACCTATGGCCCCCGGGTCTATCTCTTATCATATTTGCTTCCAATCTACTTTTATTTGCATCTTTACTTTTTGCATCTATATTATAAAATACCAAAAATATATTCATCTTATCATACTATCTCTATCAGATCTCACTTTCGCAAGTGGCCGTGAAGGGATTGACAACCCCTTTATTGCGTTGGTTGCGAGCTCTTTGTTTGTTTGTGTAGATGCGTGGGACTTTTGAGGAGCCTCCTACTGGATTGATACCTTGGTTCTCAAAAACTGAGGGATATACTTACGCTACTATTGTTGCATCACCCTTTCCTCTTAAGGGAAAATCGACGCAAGCTCAAGACATAGCAATCTCCCGCGACACCACTTGGACCTATGACAAGAGCTCGAGCAAAGACTATTGAAGATAAGGTGAACTCGCTCCTCTCCGAACTCCCACCCCCTACTTATGAGACATGGCTACTACCTCATGCGGAGACTCTATGTGTGATCAGGTGTTTGGAGGAGAGTCATGGATCAGCTACACCCATTCGACAAGACAGCGAGGACACCAAGTTCAACGGACAAGAAGAAGGCCTGCTCAAAACTCCCAGTCATCGGACGATCGACGCCGACCGCCTGGAGGCTCCAAACGACCAGCCAAGCCCCAGCCTTCGCACGCTACCACAGCCGGACGATCGACGCCGACCGGACGTCCAACACCTCCCAGCGTCCAGACGACCGAGCCTCTCCGGACGACCGGCACCACCACACCCGAGCTAAACATCGGAAGAACGGAGACTTTCGGACGATCGGACGACCGGACAACTAACCCCGACCGGACGACTGACAATTACTATCCAGAACCGAGACATCGGACGCTCGACCGGCACCAGACGTCCGAACCCTCGTGAGCCTTCCGACGACCGGTGACCGTCGGACATCCGATGCCTGTGCGTCCGCCAGTGTGTTGGGCCAAAGCCACTTACCCTTTCGTCCACTTAGACTACAAATAGACCTCTCCCACCTCCTAGCTAGGGTTAGCATTGTGATAGCTCATTTTTGAGATAGAGCCTCGCTCATCCATCCGGATCTACTCCATCGCGAGGGACCGACACCTCTTCAGAGAAGATCCACTTGGATTCAAGACCTCCTCTTGGAGAAGACCATCTTCAAGACCTCCTCATGGAGAAGAACCGGTTACCCTATGTATCGTCCCTTGTTGGATTTGGATCTTGTACCCTTTTGTGTTTCGATGATCTAGCACATGTGTGACTTTATTCTTGTTGGTTGAGTGTTCTCTCGTGTTTTTCCCTCGTTCCCCTCCTCGTGTTCTTGGTAGGATTCACCTCCAAACATGAAAGATCGGCCTCTAGGGTTCTACACTACATCATCTTGGTATCATGAGCCACGTTGATCATGTTTTTGGAGCCCCTACCCTTTGTTTTCTAGCTTGATTTTGTTGATCTCGTCCTAAATCCGAAAATCCCCACCAAAAATAGCCCCAATTTTTTTTTGTGATTTGTTGGTGTGATGAAGTTCTGTTGGATTTGATCCATGGATTTGATTTGCCACGTGTGGATCTAGCTTTTCCCCATATTCTCCACCATTTCCATCCACAAAATCGCTCGGATTTGACCTCTCCACCATCCTCCTCCACGAAAACGAGTTGTTCATCCTGTGCCCGAAATCGCCCAGGCACCAGACGTCCGCGACTTCCGGTCGTCCGACCATTCCTGACGAAACTGAATATTTTCAGTTCGGTTTCCTCCCGTTCCACCGCCACTTCCACATACGCACTTGCATACCACCATCGCCTCCGCAACCACCATCGCTTACCCGTTTCGCCCTCCGACAAGTTTTAACACACTTTGGTCTTTGAGAATTTGAGTTGTGGTTCCCGTGTCCTATTGTGTTTTGGCTATATAGGTACGGTTCGACATCAACATCACCATCGCTCATCTTCGTGAAGGACTCATCTTCACCAAGGACGGTAACCTCGACGACATCTTTGTCATGTCCTTGCCATTGCATTGATAACCACATAGCCTTACTTTTGCGTTGCTTACCCATCGAGACTAGCCATTGAGTATTACCGGCAACGTGACTTGTGCACATTAGTGATCATATTCCACATAGCATACATACCATATCATAGTGGTGCATATCTTGGTATCATCTTTTGTGTCACAAAGTTGTCATCGCATACACAATTGCTATCTTGGTTTGTGAAGTTTTGCATGAGAAAAGAGCTCAAAAGTGGAAGAGCCAAACAAGCTTTTAAGCAAGAAGGAAAGATAAGCAAAGAGCTTATAAGCAAGAACCATAGCATCATACTACATTAAGATTGTCATATCCGATCATCTTGGATCATATCACCGAAATACCATACATATAGCATACTTGGGATAGAGGTGGTTGCATTTTTGCCTAGTAGGTTGTGCACAAGTTACGTATCCGCCTATTGTGCAATCGTGCTAGCGTCTCTCTAGCATTGTGCAACAAGAGCATTTTCGTGGACTCCACATTTTGGCTCATTTTTGGTTCACAACCCCACTTATCTATTTGCGTGTGTGTTTCCATGTACCATACCTTGCTTGGTCTACTTGTTGCATTTGCAAATTTGTGAATCTTTTCCAACATTATTGAAGCTCACTAACAATTGCATCAAATTTTGTGCCACCATCCTAATGAAGCAACACCGTAAGCTTTTACTTGTATAGGTGTGAGAACCGACAAGAATTGGTACCAATTGTGCTATTTCATTGTCCACACTTGAGTGATCATTGATCCATCTTCAACATCGGTCAAGGTACATTTGGTATAAGTTCTTCTCTTTCTCCCACTCACATTTCTGCTTAGAATGATGGCTAGGCCAAGTTCTTCTACCAACCCACTCTTCATCGAGCAAGACGACAACATGTAACGCCCCGAGACCGACGCTCCAGAAGACTTCCAGCTACTCCGAGTTTCGTTGTGTGATTTGTTTTGTTTGTTGCATCATTTGCATTGCATCATGCCATCATGTCATTTATTTTTTTAAAACCTCAATAAATTGTATGGATTTTTCGATCCATTTAAATCGAGGGACTCACATGGTGACTTCTCTTTATAACATATCCTCCAATATTAGGGAGCTATATTAAATATTCCACTATTTTGGAATCACCAAAACACACTTACAAAATAATTTCGTTCCTTTTCTGCTTCAAGTTTGGTCTCCAACCTTGCCAATATTTATTTCATCATTTTCCGGAGCTCCACCAAAAATCCAAACATTTTTGGACCTTCCCAAACCTCACTTCCTATTCAAATCATTTGAATTTAAATCAAATGAGTTTGAATTTAATCTTTCAATCATGGCCTTTCTATTTTTCTCGGAACAAACTCATTTTTGCGAGTCCGGAAAAATTATCCCCGTGCCCAACTCTTTCTCTAACCTTTATTTTCTTCCCTTTTTCATTCTCTTTATTTTTTTCTGTTTTGCAAAGAGAATTAGAGAGAGAGAGAGAAGGAGCCCAGCAGCCTGGGCCTCCCAACCTCCCGCGCCGGCCCAAGGCCAAGGCCCAGCCGCCCCCACCAGTCCCTCTAACCCTAGCCCAGCCCCCACGCACCCCATCTCTCCCCTCGTTCCCTGCCAGCGCCGCCTACACACGCATCGAGCAGGGAGACGAGCTCCCTGCGCCCAATCCTCTCGCGGCCGCTCCCCTCGATCCCCTCTCCTCCCTCCTTGCCCGATCTCATCCCCCTCGTCTCTTCCTCCCTCCACTCTCTGCCTCGCGTCGCCCTCCAGCGCCGCCCCGTCCGGATCCGTCGGGCCCTGCCATGGCCGCGCCTCGCCTGCTACTTCTCCGCGCCGACGACCTCCATCGCGCCTCCCTGCTTCGTCCGCCCGCGAGCACCACCACCTCCTCAGCGCCGCGGCCTCGCCCTTCCTCCTCCTGCATCGCGCGCCTAGCTCGCCCCGCCTCGTTCCCAGTTGGAACCGGCGTTCCCGCGCCTCCTCCTCGCCAAGTCCCCGTCGCCCGAGCGCTCGAGGAGAGGAGCTCCTCGAGCACCTGCGCCCGCATCCGTCGTCCTCTGCGTCCAGCATGAGCCCCGCGCTGCTCGTCCTCTCCGTTTGGCCGGAGTTCGTCGGAGCCCCAGCAGCCGCGCCGCCCGTGTGGCTTCGCCTCCCGCAACCCCGCGACGTCACCTCGCCCTTGTCCCCCCCGTCGCCTCACTGCCGCCTTCTTGCTCATGGTTTGCCGCTGCCTAAACCATCTCCGGCCAGGGTTCCTTTGCCGCCTTGCTGCTGCCACCCGAGGCACTGGTGTTGCTTCATTTTGGATCGTCAAGACCGACAAGATCGACTACACAAAACTGCCAGTACCTCTACGCACGGGTACACCAAGACCGTCCCGGATAATGTCAAGTACCACGACTACAGCCGGTGTGCATTTTTGTCAAGTCCGACTACACGTGTACGACTACATCCGAGGTGGATTTCGTCAAGTACCCCTACGAACCGTGTACGACTACCGGCGCCGAAGTCCGCGAGTACCACTACGTTTGCGATGTACATCTACACCAAGACTGGACCGACAAGTACCGCGAGAACATTTGTACCTCTACCGTCGCCGTGGATCCGACAAGTACCCCTACAACAAGTGTACCTCTACCTCGTCTTCGGAATCGCTAAGAACGTCAAGTACCCCTTCGAGATGACGAGATCGGCAAGTTCGAATGACCCCAAGTACCTCTTCGAAACGACCGAGTACTATTACCATCGAACGCTTGAATGACTACTTCCTCTACTTCCGACGACGACCGCTCCGTGAACGACTACTTCCACTACGAACGCGTTCCGCCCCGAATGCACGCTTCAAGGTATAACCCCGAGACGACGACCGCGATGAGATGCCCTTGCATGTATGAGATGCACCGTTTGCACCGTGTTCGAATTGTCACTCGTTTTCCATGCCACTAACCCGTGGGAACCCGGTAGTCGGGAGCACCCCACCATCTCTAGCATGTTGCGCACATCGGCATGCCTCCTTTTGCACCGGTATCTCCATGAGTTACCGGGACCGGAATGTTGCCGTGGAACCACTTTTGTCTCGCCGCCGTGGCACCCTTTTCATTCCGCCATGGTGACCAAATGCCTCGTATCATGCTCATGTCAACATTTTCATAAAATTGCATAAAACTTGTATATGTCATCCGCATCATGATAACAACATTTAAAATGTTTAAACTTGTTGTTGCATTAAATTGCTAAATGCATATGGGGATTTACCGGATTTGTTGTTTTTTATATCCGGCCCCATTTAAATTGTTTAGATGGTATAGTTTATATTATGCTTCACCTCTTGCCATGTTTAACAACAGTTAATATTGTTGGGTAGCTTAAACGAGAGATAACTAAATAATTGATGTGGTGTTCCGTCAACATGCACCTCGTTGCATATTGAGCTCCACTTAACTTGTAGTATTGTTTGTTGCACTTTGCCATGCCATGCCTCATTAAACCGGACATGCATCATACTTGTTTGTGCATCATGACTTGTTTATGCTTGTGTGTTTACTATGTTGTTTGTTTCTTTCCGGGTTGCTTCTCTCGTTAGCTTCGGTTTCGTTCCGGAGTTGTGAGGATTTGTTCGTCTACGACCGTTTGTCTTCTTCTTGGACTCGTTCTTCTTCCTTGCGGGATCTCAGGCAAGATGATCATACCCTCGAAATCACTACTATCTTTGCTATGCTAGTTTGCTCGCTCTTTTGCTATGCCAATGCTACGATGCCTACCATTTGCTTGTCAGCCTCCCAAATTGCCGTGTCAAACCTCTAACCCACCATGTCCTAGCAAACCGTTGATTGGCTATGTTACCGCTTTGCTCAGCCCCTCTTATAGCGTTGTTAGTTGCAGGTGAAGATTGAAGTTTGTTCCTTGTTGGAACATGGAGATGTTGTTCCTTGTTGGAACATGTTTACTTGTTGGGATATCACAATATATCTTACTTAATTAATGCATCTATATACTTGGTAAAGGGTGGAAGGCTCGGCCTTATGCCTAGTGTTTTGTTCCACTCTTGCCGCCCTAGTTTCCGTCATATCGGTGTTATGTTCCCGGATTTTGCGTCCCTTACGCGGTTGGGCTATTATGGGAACCCCTTGATAGTTCGCCTTAAGTAAAGCTCTTCCAGCAATGCCCAACATTGGTTTTACCATTTGCCACCTAGCCTTTTCTTTTCCCTTGGGAGTCGCGCTCCTGAGGGTCATCATTATTTTACCCCCGGGCCAGTGCTCCTCTGAGTGTTGGTCCAAAATAGAGTCCTGTGCAGCGCCCCCTCGGGGAAACTCGAGGTTTGGTTTTAGTTGTACGGAGCACTCATCTGAGTGTGCCCTGAGAAAGAGATATGTGCAGCTCCTATCGGGATTTGTCGGCACATTCGGGCGGTGTTGCTGGTTTAGTTTTACCCTGTCGAAATGTCTTGTTGTACCGGGATACCGAGTCTGATCGGAGTGTCTCGGGTGGAGGTCTATTCCTTCGTTGACCGTGAGAGCTTGTGATGGGCTAAGTTGGGACACCCCTGCAGGGATTTGAACTTTCGAAAGCCGTGCCCGCGGTTATGGGCAGATGGGAATTTGTTAACGTCCGGTTGTAGAAAACCTAAAGTTGACCCTAATTAAAATACATCAACCGTGTGTGTAACCGTGATGGTCTCTTTCTGGCGGAGTCCGGGAAGTGAACACGGTGTTGGAGTTATGCTTGACGTAGGTTGCTATAGGATCACTTCTTGATCATACTTTTATCGACCGTGCTTTGCCTTCTCTTCTCGCTCTCATTTGCGTATGTTAGCCACCATATATGCTAGTCGCTTGCTGCAGCTCCACCTCATTACTCCATCCTTCCTATAAGCTTAAATAGTCTTGATCTCGCGGGTGCGAGATTGCTGAGTCCCCGTGGCTCACAGATACTTCCAAAACCAGTTTGCAGGTGCCTATGTTACCGAACAGGTGACGCAACCAAGCTCAAGGAGGAGCTCGATGAAGATCTTGCCATTTGTGTTGTTTCGTTCTGGTTGATTAGTAGTGGAGCCCAGTTGGGGTCGATCAGGGACCTTTGTCGCATTTGGGGTTCTTCTTTTATTTTGGTTCCGTAGTCGGACCTTGATTGTATCTGGACGATGTAATGCTTTATTCATGTAATTGTGTGAAGTGGCGATTGTAAGCCAACTATGTATCTCTTTCCCTTATGTATTACATGGGTTGTGTGAAGATTACCTCACTTGCGACATTGCTTACAATGCGGTTATGCCTCTAAGTCGTGCTTCGACACGTGGGAGATATAGCCGCATCGAGGGCGTTACAAGTTGGTAATCAGAGCCTTCCCCGACCTTAGGAGCCCCACTGCTTGATCGTTTTTAGCGGCCGAGTTGTGTCTAGAAAAATGTTTTGAGTCCTTTAGGAATTATATATCAGAGAGTTTAGGAATTCTTTTTACTCCCCAGTCCCTTCGTCGCTCTGGTGAGGTATCATGACGTAGAGTTTTGACTCTTCTCTTCTCAAATTTCACTAATTTTTTTTTTTAGGATCACGCGGGTATCTTGGAATCGTTCCGATGGTTTTATGATGAGAACATTCTCTTGGTGCCTCCTGTCAGGGGTTTTGTGGAAGTGTCCCGGGGAGTTGAGCTCTTAGGTGTTGTCATCATAATTTTATCGTTGCCATTCTGGTATACCTGAGTTTAGTACGCCGACATCGAAAATCTCTTTTATGCAGTTCGTTGGTGAGATAACCTCGACGCCACCCAGTACTGGGGCGGGAGTTCGGGAGTATTGCCATAACTTGTATAACGGATGCTTTTCGAAGGTTGAGGTAGATGGTTTCCGAAGTTTTCTTGGTTATGTGTTGAAGGATGGATACAGCTGGATGTAGGATTTGTTAGTTTGGGTGAGATATTATGCTTCCCCTGTATCCCCAACACCTGATTGCATCGGGAGTTTCATAGGTGGGAAATCAAGTAGCTCTTAGGATATCTTTCCGACAGATGTATGATATGAAATTGGGGTTCGACGTCTAGTGGTCCGCCTATTCACGGTCGTTTTTACAGTGGTCTCGTTGTGTCTTAAAGAGTCCTTGGCTATGCCGACTCGGGGACGCTTCGTATGTCATGTGCACTGCCTAGTACATGATGGTGCTGTACGATCGAGCCAGTGTAGGCCCCACCACGAAAACTTCGGACGAAATCTCTATCATATGTTTGTTCTGGCTTATTCTGCAAGCCAAATCCTTTGTTTTGTTTTATTTGTGGTATTCGAGTTGCTTCGAAGTCAAATGTTGAATCCATACCTTTCCTAAATGGTGTTCTCATATTGCTATGTGAATACTAATCCTTCTTGATCATCGAGATTGTCTTGCCAATCCTTTTCAACCAGTGTGTCTCTCTTCAAGTGGATCCGATCATTCTCCCCATCCGCAAGATCAATTCTAAGTTTTTCTCAACGGTGTTCATTCCAACTGCCCCAAGTTGCCTTTGTTTTTCCCGCCCTCCCACCCTTTTTGTTCAAGGACTCAGATATCTTAATCATGTATCCTTTTATTGATGGGAAGCCTCTCCATTCTTTTCCGTCAATGTTCTTATCCGGTGATTCTCATGAAGATTCTAATGGAGCTTCAAGTTCGTCATTCCTCGTTCTTTTCTTCTCCGGTGGATCTAATTCAAGCTTTCGGTGTTGATCATATTCTTTTCTGTATTTCAAATGCCTTCTCATACCGTTGCACCTCATAATCATTCACTTCTCGATATTCAATTGTTCTGGAGTGCTGAAGATATCTCCAGGATTCGTGTATCCACTCTTCTTTCATTCAAGCTATTTCGAGGATGTTGTATCATTCGAGCCTTTTTATTCAACTGGTGCATTCTCTCTTTTAAATCGTTCAACGGTGTTTTTTTTTGAGTGGGCCCTAACCCACAGGTCTTTTTCCAGGATCTTACCTGACTCTCCCAACTTTCCCGAAGTTATTCTCAAATTCATTGCAAAGTTTGACGTAAGAATGAATTATCATCAGTCAAATGTCTTTCTCCAAGATCTTTCCAATTCTTTCATTTTTGGTTCAACCTTTCAAATTGTCATTCCGGAGTGCCTCAACAATTCATGGTGGTGTTTCTCGTTGTCATTCTCGAATTTTGAAGACCGAAGAAGAGTTCCTCTTAAATATTGTCCGTTCTTCCAGAGATTCATGGTTCTAGCGTTATGCCATCCTCTCATAATTGTTTTTGATTGTGAGAATTCTTTTCAACTATCCGGAGCAAATTCAAGAGTCTTCTCAATTTCTTATCCGGAATCCATCTTTTCAAATATTATTCATTCTCAGTTTTCAGCTCACGTTCTTCAATTTTACCGATGCTTCGTGCAAGTGATCTTTAATCAGCTCGTGATCTCTGCGCTCTCATGTATCTAAATCCTCTCAAGCATCCTCGTTCATTTGCAAATTCTTCCGGTGATTCGTTATCTTTTATTCGTTCTTTTCAATTCTTCCTGTGGTTCGTTCAAGAGTTTTCTTCCTTCGTGTATCATATCTATGTATTTGTTATTTCAATTCTACCGGTGGTTCGTTGAAGACCTTCTCAAGTTTACGCTATATCTCTTTTAATCCTTTCTACGAGAATAAGTAGTATGCCAAATCCGTTGATTGTCGTCAATTTAATTGGTGAAGGATAAGCATAACATAATTCTTATTCTTGTTCATCCAAGTGATTAATTCTTTATTCCGGAGGCCCTTAAAATTCTCGGTTTCATTTGTTTCATCTTCTCTTTTTCCCGGAGTTCCAAGCTCTAATTATCACGGAGATCCATCTAAATCATTGCAAGGATTCACCTTGTGTTTTCAATTTCTCTTTCTTTTCATTCCTTTTGTTTACCGGAGTTCTTCATGGAGGTTCTACATGATGGTTCATCAAGGATTTAATTCCCTTCTCAAAGTTCTCATCGAGATTCTTTCCTAAGGAGCTCAAGCTTTCTTCATATGGTAATCCGGAGTGCAATTCTTTCTACCATATTTTGGAGGTGGTATTATGTCATTCTTGATAATTTGAGTTCATGTTCCATGATTCACATGTTGTTAAGAATGAGTTATTTTTAAATCCATCAACCTCGTTGTTGGAGTTATCTTGTGCCATTCTTTCAATAGTTCCGGAGGCAGAGTGTTGTTGATTTCATCAAGTAACATCCCATCTTCTCAAGTTCATGTTCTATTCCTTCCATGTTCAACCGGAGTAATGCCCGAATTCTTCCCCTCTCATCTTGTTTTAACCGGAGTGGTTTCGAATTCTAGCTTGTCCATTAAACTCTTGATTCATGTCTTTGCAAACTTCAAGTTCTCGTAATGTTCCTTGTTCTTTTTTTTTTTCTAAGGATTGTTTGCAATCTCGTTCTTCTCAGTTGTGCTCTTTCTTTTAAATTGCTCAACCTCTCAAGGTTCTTTGGTTTCACTCGTTTGTCAAAGAAGCAACTTAGTTTTACCTCTTCTCTTCCTCTTCCATCTCTCTCCGGTGCCATCCTAGATCTCGGGACGAGATCCTCTTGTAGTGGTGGAGTGTTGTAACGCCCCAAGACCGACGCTCCAGAAGACTTCCAGCTACTCCGAGTTTCGTTGTGTGATTTGTTTTGTTTGTTGCATCATTTGCATTGCATCATGCCATCATGTCATTTATTTTTTTAAAACCTCAATAAATTGTATGGATTTTTCGATCCATTTAAATCGAGGGACTCACATGGTGACTTCTCTTTATAACATATCCTCCAATATTAGGGAGCTATATTAAATATTCCACTATTTTGGAATCACCAAAACACACTTACAAAATAATTTCGTTCCTTTTCTGCTTCAAGTTTGGTCTCCAACCTTGCCAATATTTATTTCATCATTTTCCGGAGCTCCACCAAAAATCCAAACATTTTTGGACCTTCCCAAACCTCACTTCCTATTCAAATCATTTGAATTTAAATCAAATGAGTTTGAATTTAATCTTTCAATCATGGCCTTTCTATTTTTCTCGGAACAAACTCATTTTTGCGAGTCCGGAAAAATTATCCCCGTGCCCAACTCTTTCTCTAACCTTTCTTTTCTTCCCTTTTTCATTCTCTTTATTTTTTTCTGTTTTGCAAAGAGAATTAGAGAGAGAGAGAGAGAAGGAGCCCAGCAGCCTGGGCCTCCCAACCTCCCGCGCCGACCCAAGGCCAAGGCCCAGCCGCCCCCACCAGTCCCTCTAACCCTAGCCCAGCCCCCACGCACCCCATCTCTCCCCTCGTTCCCTGCCAGCGCCGCCTACACACGCATCGAGCAGGGAGACGAGCTCCCTGCGCCCGATCCTCTCGCGGCCGCTCCCCTCGATCCCCTCTCCTCCCTCCTTGCCCGATCTCATCCCCCTCGTCTCTTCCTCCCTCCACTCTCTGCCTCGCGTCGCCCTCCAGCGCCGCCCCGTCCGGATCCGTCGGGCCCTGCCATGGCCGCGCCTCGCCTGCTACTTCTCCGCGCCGACGACCTCCATCGCGCCTCCCTGCTTCGTCCGCCCGCGAGCACCACCACCTCCTCAACGCCGCGGCCTCGCCCTTCCTCCTCCTGCATCGCGCGCCTAGCTCGCCCCGCCTCGTTCCCAGTTGGAACCGGCGTTCCCGCGCCTCCTCCTCGCCAAGTCCCCGTCGCCCGAGCGCTCGAGGAGAGGAGCTCCTCGAGCACCTGCGCCCGCATCCGTCATCCTCTGCGTCCAGCATGAGCCCCGCGCTGCTCGTCCTCTCCGTTTGGCCGGAGTTCGTCGGAGCCCCAGCAGCCGCGCCGCCCGTGTGGCTTCGCCTCCCGCAACCCCGCGATGTCACCTCGCCCTTGTCCCCCCCGTCGCCTCACTGCCGCCTTCTTGCTCATGGTTTGCCGCTGCCTAAACCATCTCCGGCCAGGTTTCCTTTGCCGCCTTGCTGCTGCCACCCGAGGCACTGGTGTTGCTTCATTTTGGATCGTCAAGACCGACAAGATCGACTACACAAAACTGCCAGTACCTCTACGCACGGGTACACCAAGACCGTCCCGGATAATGTCAAGTACCACGACTACAGCCGGTGTGCATTTTTGTCAAGTCCGACTACACGTGTACGACTACATCCGAGGTGGATTTCGTCAAGTACCCCTACGAACCGTGTACGACTACCGGCGCCGAAGTCCGCGAGTACCACTACGTTTGCGATGTACATCTACACCAAGACTGGACCGACAAGTACCGCGAGAACATTTGTACCTCTACCGTCGCCGTGGATCCGACAAGTACCCCTACAACAAGTGTACCTCTACCTCGTCTTCGGAATCGCTAAGAACGTCAAGTACCCCTTCGAGATGACGAGATCGGCAAGTTCGAATGACCCCAAGTACCTCTTCGAAACGACCAAGTACTATTACCATCGGACGCTTGAACGACTACTTCCTCTACTTCCGACGACGACCGCTCCGTGAACGACTACTTCCACTACGAACGCATTCCGCCCCGAATGCACGCTTCAAGGTATAACCCCGAGACGACGACCGCGATGAGATGCCCTTGCATGTATGAGATGCACCGTTTGCACCGTGTTCGAATTGTCACTCGTTTTCCATGCCACTAACCCGTGGGAACCCGGTAGTCGGGAGCACCCCACCATCTCTAGCATGTTGCGCACATCGGCATGCCTCCTTTTGCACCGGTATCTCCATGAGTTACCGGGACCGGAATGTTGCCGTGGCACCATTTTTGTCTCGCCGCCGTGGCACCCTTTTCATTCCGCCATGGTGACCAAATGCCTCGTATCATGCTCATGTCAACATTTTCATAAAATTGCATAAAACTTGTATATGTCATCCGCATCATGATAACAACATTTAAAATGTTTAAACTTGTTGTTGCATTAAATTGCTAAATGCATATGGGGATTTACCGGATTTGTTGTTTTTTATATCCGGCCCCATTTAAATTGTTTAGATGGTATAGTTTATATTATGCTTCACCTCTTGCCATGTTTAACAACAGTTAATATTGTTGGGTAGCTTAAACGAGAGATAACTAAATAATTGATGTGGTGTTCCGTCAACATGCACCTCATTGCATATTGAGCTCCACTTAACTTGTAGTATTGTTTGTTGCACTTTGCCATGCCATGCCTCATTAAATCGGACATGCATCATACTTGTTTGTGCATCATGACTTGTTTATGCTTGAGTGTTTACTATGTTGTTTGTTTCTTTCCGAGTTGCTTCTCTCGTTAGCTTCGGTTTCGTTCCGGAGTTGTGAGGATTTGTTCGTCTACGACCGTTTGTCTTCTTCTTGGACTCGTTCTTCTTCCTTGCGGGATCTCAGGCAAGATGATCATACCCTCGAAATCACTACTATCTTTGCTATGCTAGTTTGCTCGCTCTTTTGCTATGCCAATGCTACGATGCCTACCATTTGCTTGTCAGCCTCCCAAATTGCCGTGTCAAACCTCTAACCCACCATGTCCTAGCAAACCGTTGATTGGCTATGTTACCGCTTTGCTCAGCCCCTCTTATAGCGTTGTTAGTTGCAGGTGAAGATTGAAGTTTTTTCCTTGTTGGAACATGGAGATGTTGTTCCTTGTTGGAACATGTTTACTTGTTGGGATATCACAATATATCTTACTTAATTAATGCATCTATATACTTGGTAAAGGGTGGAAGGCTCGGCCTTATGCCTGGTGTTTTGTTCCACTCTTGCCGCCCTAGTTTCCGTCATATCGGTGTTATGTTCCCGGATTTTGCGTCCCTTACGTGGTTGGGCTATTATGGGAACCCCTTGACAGTTCGCCTTAAGTAAAGCTCTTCCAGCAATGCCCAACATTGGTTTTACCATTTGCCACCTAGCCTTTTCTTTTCCCTTGGGAGTCGCGCTCCTGAGGTTCATCATTATTTTACCCCCGGGCCAGTGCTCCTCTGAGTGTTGGTCCAAAATAGAGTCCTGTGCAGCGCCCCCTCGGGGAAACTCGAGGTTTGGTTTTAGTTGTACGGAGCGCTCATCTGAGTGTGCCCTGAGAAAGAGATATGTGCAGCTCCTATCGGGATTTGTCGGCACATTCGGGCGGTGTTGCTGGTTTAGTTTTACCCTGTCGAAATGTCTTGTTGTACTGGGATACCGAGTCTGATCGGAGTGTCTCGGGTGGAGGTCTATTCCTTCGTTGACTGTGAGAGCTTGTGATGTGCTAAGTTGGGACACCCCTGCAGGGATTTGAACTTTCGAAAGCCGTGCCCGCGGTTATGGGCAGATGGGAATTTGTTAACGTCCGGTTGTAGAAAACCTAAAGTTGACCCTAATTAAAATACATCAACCGTGTGTGTAACCGTGATGGTCTCTTTCCGGCGGAGTCCGGGAAGTGAACACGGTGTTGGAGTTATGCTTGACGTAGGTTGCTATAGGATCACTTCTTGATCATACTTTTATCGATCGTGCTTTGCCTTCTCTTCTCGCTCTCATTTGCGTATGTTAGCCACCATATATGCTAGTCGCTTGCTGCAGCTCCACCTCATTACTCCATCCTTCCTATAAGCTTAAATAGTCTTGATCTCGCGGGTGCGAGATTGCTGAGTCCCCGTGGCTCACAGATACTTCCAAAACCTGTTTGCAGGTGCCTATGTTACCGAACAGGTGACGCAACCAAGCTCAAGGAGGAGCTCGATGAAGATCTTGCCATTTGTGTTGTTTCGTTCTGGTTGATTAGTAGTGGAGCCCAGTTGGGGTCGATCAGGGACCTTTGTCGCATTTGGGGTTCTTCTTTTATTTTGGTTCCGTAGTCGGACCTTGATTGTATCTGGATGATGTAATGCTTTATTCATGTAATTGTGTGAAGTGGCGATTGTAAGCCAACTATGTATCTCTTTCCCTTATGTATTACATGGGTTGTGTGAAGATTACCTCACTTGCGACATTGCTTTCAATGCGGTTATGCCTCTAAGTCGTGCTTCGACACGTGGGAGATATAGCCGCATCGAGGGCGTTACACAACATGTCTTCATACGTCACCAAGAGCCACCTCTTTGGTGCACAACGAGCATTGCATCAAGAGCAACAAGCAATGAGAGACCGCATCGACAACCTCGCCACCGATTTGCGACTCTCCGAGCAACGAACAAGAGACTACTTCGATAACAAGCTCGACGCTCACAAGAAAGAGAATGATGCAAGAATGGACGAGAGCCGTGCCTTGTTGGTGAACCGCCATCCTTCCACTTCTTAATACTCAAGACGGAGCCGCTCAAGTCGACACACCAACAACACCTTCTCCGGGTCAAGTACACCGACATTGAACACCCTTCGACGAGTCGCGCGTCACGACCGTCATGCATCCCGCAATCCTCTACACGTCAATCACTCGCAAGAGCAAGTCGACGAGCAAGTAATTCATCATCAACCAAACCAAGTTCCTCTTGCACAAGCTCAAGAACGACAACATCAATGTCACCAAGAGGAAGAACGAGCACGACAACATCAAGATGAACAAGATGCCAAGGCTCAACGTCTTCAACAACAACAACGTGAAGCACAAGCTCTTGAGGCGCAACGTGCCCTTCAAGAATCAATTCGAGCCATTGCCAAACACAACCGCAATAGGCGCAATCAAGAGGAAGCACTTTGAGAAGAAATCCAAGAGCGGAACTACCAACCAAGAGTGCAATGTCAAGTCCCCCACCTCCTCCACAAGCTCGACAAGCTCCTCCACAACCTCAAGTTCAACGAGAGCAAGACGGCTATGGAAGTCCTCCACACCAAGAGCAACATGAGGTTGATAATGCTCCACGTCAACAGTGTCATTATCATCCTCGACCCCAACACAATGAAGAGCAACGCTACGGCAAGCTAAAGTTCACCATGCCCAAGTTCAATGGAAGCAATGATCCTGAAGAGTACCTATCATGGGCATTGAAGGTCGACAAAATCTTTCGTTTGCACAACTATGAGGAAGAGAAGAAGATTGCTATGGCATGCCTTGAGTTCCAAGATTATGTGCTCATATGGTGGGAACAAGTCCTTGAGCACCGAGAAGCAAGAGGTGAACCACCAATCACCACTTGGGCTCAAATGAAAGATGTCATGCGAGCACATTTTGCGCCCACCTACTATAACCGCGATCTCTACAAGAAGCTCCAACTACTCAAGCAAGGAACAAAAAGTGTTGAAGAATACTACAAGGAAATGGAGATAGCCATGATAAGAGCCAATGTCACGGAAGACGATGAGCAAACTATGTCACGTTTCCTGAATGGCCTCAATCATCCCATTAAGAAGATTGCCGACTTCCAACCCTACTCCAACCTCATTGAGCTCGTGCATCAAGCTACCAAAGCGGAATGTCAAGTGCAAGATGACTTCGAGTATACCAAGTACTCGTCCAAGACCTACAGCTTCTCCAACAACCAAGCTTTAACGACTCCAACAACTTCTACCTCAACCAAGCAATCTACAAGCAACGACGACAAGTCGAGTTACAAGAAAACTTCGACAACCTCAAGTCGTCCTCCTCCTACTACAAGCAACTTCAAGCCGCGCGCTTCATCATCTACTCGAACCGATGAGACCGTCAAGACAAGCTCCTTCAAGTGTTTTACTTGTGGCGGCCGAGGCCACAAGTCCTTTCAATGTACAAACAAGTGCACCATGATCCTCAACGACGACAGAACCTATGACTCCATGAGTGAAGAGGAAATGGAAGCCCTTGAGCAAGTGGCCATGCACCGGCACGTGAACGAAGATGAAGATGATCAAGTCTTTTCTGATGAGGATTCGAGCCCCGCTCTCATTGTCTCCAAAGTCTTGACTCTTCAACATCAACAAGACGAAGACCAACGATGCCACATCTTCCACACAAAGGCTAACATCAATGGAAGGTCCGTCAAGGTCATCATCAATGGAGGTAGTTGTCACAACTTGGCAAGTGAAGAACTATGCTCCAAGATCCAATTGGTCAAGATGAAGCACCCGCACCCATACATGGTCCAATGGCTAAGCGATTCCGGCACTATACGAGTTGAGCATACGGTCCAAGTCTCCTTCAAAATTGAGCATATGAAGACACTTTGGAGTGTGATGTCGTCCCGATGTCCGTTTGCCACCACCTTCTTGGTCGACCATGGCAATTTGACCGCGGCGTCATCCACAATGGGCGTACCAATCACTATAGCTTCAAGATGAAAGGGAAGGAATATGTGCTATGACCCGTGTCTCCTAGTGAAGTGATCACCAACAAGCAAGCCACCCATCATGGAGAAAAGAGTGAGAAAGTGACCCACCCAAAAGAGAGTGAGAGCCACAAGCCAAAACCGAGTGCCTCCATGATGAGCGACAAGAAAAACTTCGTCCTATTTGCCACCAAAAGTGAGATGAGAGAAGTGTGTGAGAACCCATCGAGTGTTATGCTCTTTGTCCTTGTGTGCAAGGACAAGGCACCAAAAACTAACACCTCTCATGATCTACCTTTAGTGTTGTCTTCTCTTTTGCAGGAATTCCAAGATGTTTTCCCCGATGATCTACCTCCGGGTCTACCTCCACTACGAGGCATTGAGCACCGAATCGACCTCATCCCTGGAGCACCTCTACCTAACAAAGCTCCCTACCGCGTCAACGCCGAAGAAACTAAGGAGATCCAACGGCAAGTACAACAACTCATCGACAATGGACATGTACGTGAAAGCTTAAGCCCTTGTGCCGTTCCGGTTATACTTGTGCCCAAGCAAGATGGTAGTTTTCACATGTGCTTAGATTGTAGACCCATCAATGCTATCACTGTTCATTATAGACATCCCATTCCTCGCCTAGATGATATGCTAGATGAACTTAGCGGTGCCACCATTTTCTCAAAAATGGATCTTAAAAGTGGCTATTATCAAATCCGCATACAAGAAGGTGATGAATGGAAAACCGCTTTCAAAACAAAATTTGGCTTGTACGAGTGGTTGGTTATGCCTATGGGTTTATCGGAAGCTCCCGATACTTTCATGCGTCTTATGAATTTTGTGCTTCGTCCTTACATCGGAGTGTTTGTTGTGGTCTACTTCGATGACATACTTGTTTTTAGCAAATCCATGAAAGATCATCTAAATCATGTTAGGTCTGTTTTGCAAACTCTTTGCAAGGAACATCTTCATGCCAACATGAAAAAGTGCACGTTTGGTGCTGACAAACTTGTTTTCTTGGGTTTTGTCGCTTCCTCAAAGGGTGTCCATGTTGATGAATCTAAAATTGAAGCAATTAAAACTTGGCCCCAACCCACTAATTTGCAACAAGTGCATAGCTTTCTTGGCCTTGCGGGTTTCTATCGTCGCTTTGTGGAAGACTTTAGCACCATTGCCGCACCTTTGCATGCTTTGAGTAAGAAAAATGCTCCTTTTGTTTGGGGACCTTTGCAATCTACCGCTTTTGATGAGCTCAAATCTTTGCTTACTGATGCTCCAATTCTTGCTTTGCCCAACTTTGACAAAACTTTTGAGGTTCATTGTGATGCAAGAGGTAATGGCATTGGCGGAGTTTTGATGCAAGAAAAATGAGCTATTGCATATTTCAGTGAAAAACTCTCTGGTGCTCAACTTAACTACCCCATCTATGACAAAGAATTGTATGCTTTAGTACGTGTGCTACTTTTTTGGGAA
The DNA here is from genome assembly GCF_002162155.2 of Triticum dicoccoides. Taxonomy (NCBI): domain Eukaryota; kingdom Viridiplantae; phylum Streptophyta; class Magnoliopsida; order Poales; family Poaceae; genus Triticum; species Triticum dicoccoides. The sequence goes on along the minus strand of NC_041389.1, from coordinate 227,196,935 downwards.
TATTATCTTAGACCGCATGAGTTTGTCATACATACCGATCATGAAACACTTAAGTACTTAAAAGGCCAAACTAAGTTGAACAAGCGTCATGCCAAATGGAGTGTATTTATAGAGTCCTTTCCTTATGTCATCAAGTACATCAAGGGTAAGGAAAATAGAGTGGCGGATGCCCTTTCCCGCATATGCACGCTTGTCACTAAACTTGAGTTGAATGTAATTGGCTTTGAGCACATAAAAGACTTGTATGCGAATGATCCTTCCTTTGCTACTCCTTATGCTAAGTGTTTGATGCATACATCTTGGGAAAGATATTACATCAAGGATGATTATCTTATGAGAGCTAACAAACTTCGCATTCCTGAGTCATCTCTTTGTTTTCTCCTTTTGCAAGAGGCTCATGGAGGCGGACTCATGGGACACTTTGGACGCAACAAGACATTTGCCATGCTTTCCAAGAACTACTTTTGGCCCAAGATGTTCCGCGACGTCTCACGCTTCACCAACCGATGCTCTACATGTCGCAAAGCTAAGTCTAAAGCTCAATCCCATGGTATTTACATGCCTCTTCCTATTCCTTATCAACTTTGGGAAGACATTAGCATGGATTTTGTACTTGGTTTTCCTAGGACTCAAAATGGAAAGGATTCCGTGTTTGTTGTTGTGGACCGATTTTCTAAAATGGCACATTTCATTCCATGCAACAAGATAGACGATGCTTTACATATTGCGAATATATTTTGCAGGGAAATCTTGCGACTACACGGAGTGCCCAAGGCGATCGTCTTGGACCGCGACGTCAAGTTCTTGAGTTATTTTTGGAAGACTTTATGCGCCAAGCTCGGAATCAAGCTCTTGTTCTCTTTGGCATACCATCCATAAACCGACGGCCAAACGGAGGTGACGATCCGTACGCTCTCCACTCTACTTCGCGTGTTGATCAAGAGGAACATCAAGGAGTGGGAGGAGTGCCTACACATCGCCGAGTACGCCTACAACCGCGCAAGACATTCAACTACCGGCAAGTCCCCCTTCGAGGTCGTCAACGACTTCAACCCATTGTCCCCATTGGGCATTCTTCGTCTTCCACTACAAGAGGGCACCAACATGGATGCGAGTGCACGAGCACGCTACCTCAAGAAGATGCATGAAGATACAAGGAACATCATCGAGTGCCAAATACAACGACTCACGACCAAGCTCAACGTAAACAAGCAACCCATGATATTCAACATTGGAGATCTCGTGTGGCTACACCTTCGCAGGGACCGCTTCCCCAACGAATGCAAGTCCAAACTTCTACCTCGAGCCGATGGACCCTTCAAGGTTCTAGCACGCTAGAACAACAACGCTTACAAGATTGACCTCCCAAGAGATAAGTACAATGTGAGCGACATCTTCAATGTCAAAGACCTCTCGCCATACCATGGTGATGAAGCTTTCGATCCGAGGTCGGATCTTTCCCAAGGGACGGGAGATGATGCGGAGCATCCCACGATCATCCCCATGGACGTATCTACATCTCCCACGACACTACTTGGCCCTATGACAAGAGCTCGAGCAAAGGCTGTCGAAGATAAGGTGAACTCGCTCCTCTCCGAACTCCCACTCCCTACTTATGAGACATGGCTACTACCTCATGCGGAGACTCTATGTGTGATCAGGTTTTGGAGGAGAGTCATGGATCAGCTACACCCATTGGACAATACGGTGAGGACACCAAGTTCAACGGACAAGAAGAAGGCCCGCTCAAAACTCCCAGTCATCGAACGACGGACACCGACCGGACGGCCGACGCCAGGAGGCTCCAATGACCAGCCAAGCCCCAGCCTTTGCACGCTACAGCGGCCGGACGACCGATGCCGACCGGACGTCCGACACCTCCCAGAACCCGGACGACCGGCACCACCACACCTGAGCCAAAACATCAGAAGATCGGAGACTTCTGGACGACCGGACGACCGACCCCGACCGGACGACTGACAATTACTGTCCAAAAACGAAACATCGGACGCCCGACCGACACCGGACGTCCGAACCCTTATGAGCCTTCGGACGACCGGTGACCGTCGGACGTCCGACGCCTGTGCGTCCGCCAGTGTGTTGGGCCGAAGCCACTTACCCTTTTGTCCACTTAGACTATAAATAGACCTCTCCCACCTCCTAGCTAGGGTTAGCATTGTGATAGCTCATTTGTGAGATAGAGCCTCACTCATCCATCCGGATCTAATCCATCGCGGGGGACCGATACCTCTTCGAAGAAGATCCACTTGGATTCAAGACCTCCTCTCGGAGAAGACCATTTTCAAGACCTCCTCACGGAGAAGAACCGGTTACCCTATGTATCGTCCCTTGTTGGATTTGGATCTTGTACCCTTTTGTGTTTCGATGTTCTAGCACATGTGTGACTTTATTCTTGTTGGTTGAGTGTTCTCTCGTGTTTTTCCCTTGTTCCCCTCCTCGTGTTCTTCGTGTTCTTGGTAGGCTTCACCTCCAAATGTGAAAGATTGGCCTCTAGGGTTCTACCCTACATCAGAGAGGAGCTGCCGTGGGTCCCACCTGGCAGCAACCCAGGCACGTTGACCTGGTCCTGCTAGCGTGGTAAGTGATGGGCCCCACGTCCACGTGGGACCCACGCGTCCGCAGCCCCACCTGTCATAGACGAAGTCGCCACGTCAGCGTAAGTGGAGACGCCCCCCCGAAGTGCGTTTTTGTTTCTTCGAAGACGTATTCACAGTAGTACGTTTTCTGGTAACTGAAAATATATTGCCTGAAAATACGCTTACTATTCTCTAGAAACGTATTTTATCAAGTGCAGTTTCTTTTTTTCAGCACCGCTCGCCGAAAATGCTAAATTGTGAACGTTCACTGTTTAAGCCACTTTTCTGCCTAAAAAGTGAATGGCCACAACTTTGCAACTGTAACTCGGATTGAGGTGATTCCAACGCTCATGTTCTCTGTTCATCGAGCTCTTTTCAATGGGACTATTTTATTTATGTTTGCACATTCATAAAATGCCCATTTTCCCCTTGCCCTAATCCAGCCCCTTAGAGAGCGAACCCCTCTCTGACAAATTTTTCCGAGAGTTGACCACAATCATTCCCGGAGTATTCCTGGACCCCCAGGCAAGCCAACCTCTTATCATGAGCCCCGAACTTGCATGTTGACTTTGCTGGTACCTCGTGTGTGTGCTTAGTTGCAGTAGTTTTTGTCTGTTTCGTCTGACGTTATTTTAGTTGTGCTATATGTTAGTACTGCTTGCCACATCATGCTTGCCTTCCATGATAGCTTTTGCCATGCTAGTTATATTGTTGTTGATAATGTCAATACCTGTGTTTTGGTTAGTTTCATGCCAGTAGTTTTGATGCTATGATGATTTTGTTACACCATCGGTAAGCTAGTACCTGTTATTGCCATGTTTCTTATGCTATAACTGTTCACTTGAAAAGCTTGATCTTGGTTAATGCATTTGTATGCTGCATGCTCATTATTGCACTCCTTGTTAAATATGCTAATAATGTTGATGATGGTGGAGAAGTTAATAATATGACTTAATAATAAACCTCCTCCGCCATTGATGGGATCGAGTCATAGTGCCACCAAATCGAGCTTTCTCCAGTGCAGCCACATTTGCCTTTATGGGAAGGCCCTAGCTGGGTCTATTGTCATGCCTCTCGCTGGTGCCTCCAACTAGGGAGGGTTATGGGCGCGCGCTACCCTGATCAGGTAGGCGGACATAAGCCTCGTGAGCCCTAGTTTGGTTATGTGCACATGTTCCCATTTGGGACCATTTTGTTTTGCCACGACGGTGGCCGTTGGTGCCTTTGGTAGGCACGGGGCCATCCATAACTTAGCCCAAAGGGGAGTTGGTCAGAGTGGCCGAGAGAGTGTCAGGGCAGTAGATCAGTTTTGTCGGAACGCCGTTGGTCCACCCGAATGGGAGAGCAAGGCCATGGGTTCTGTGGTGTGGGTACAGTGTGCTACCTCTGCACAATGTGTGTGTTTAATCTATCGATAGCCACATCCTCGATCATGGGCATAGTTCATAGTAGGTCACACTATCGGGTCTTGGTCGACATGGAGGACAAATCTGCTAATAACTAATGTGATAACTAAGATGTGATAAAGAATGTGGTGACTTGGACTATGAGGTAATTGTGAGAAGTCACGACGATGTGTTGATATGACCACGAGACGAGGTCTCGGTAAGTCATGAGTTTGCTTCGAGGAGCCGTGGCAGTGTAAGAGATTGTTGCATAAGGTTAATACAATATGTCTTCACGGGAGGTAACTGGTAGTTTATTTCCAGCATAGTTGCATGATGCCATGCCATGTTTTGATACGTTATGCTTGTTGTTGCTATGTTAGAAGTAAGTTTGATATGCCATGCTAGTAGATACAATGATGTAGTTCATGCTTAGTTTTATTTATGGTTCTAGTTAATATCATGCCATGCTTAGTTTCTGCTATGGGGTATGCTGTTGCATATGCTTGGTTCTTGCTTTGTCATCTGTTCGTTTGGATGCTATGTATTTGGTTGTCTTGCAAGTAAATTCAATGTACTGACCTGGCGTGTCATGCTAGTTTTCTAGGTCGTTGTCGGTGTCAAAACCAACGGATCTCGGGTAGGGGGTCCCGAACTGTGCGTCTAAGGCTAATGGTAACAGGAGGCGGGGGACATAATGTTTACCCAGGTTCGGGCGCTCTCTATGGAGGTAATACCCTACTTCCTGCTCGATTGATCTTGATGATATGACTATTACAAGTTGATCTACCACGAGATCATAGGGGCTAAACCCCAGAAGTTAGCCTATGGTTATGATTGTTGTTGTCCTACGGACTAAACCCTCCGGTTTATATAGACATCGGAGGCTGCTAGGGTTACACAGAGTCGGTTATAGAGAAGGAGATCTACATATCCAAATTGACAAGCTTGCCTTCCATGCAAAGGAGAGTCCCAGTCGGACACAGGACGAAGTCTTCAATCGTGTATCTTCATAGTCCAACAATCCGGCCAAAGTATATAGTCTAGCTGTCCGAGGACCCCCTAATCCAGGACTCCCTCTGTTGTGCCTGGATTATTCGCTTGTTCTGTCGTGCTAGGCCGTAATCTTGCCAGTCCTGTGAGTTATGGAGCCCAGCCAGAGCGATATGCTGCCAAACCAAGGCTTCCACCGCCATTTAAGTGGATTTCCGCTGCCATCCATATAGTTGTAGGGCTATGCTAGATAATTGTATTCATCGATGATGTAATCATATACCCGTGTATTTGATGAATATTCTTGTACCTGGAATGCTGTATCATGGACCTGTCGCGCCTCAGGTGTTATCCTGGGCTGACGTGTGAAGGCCCCCTGCTCCAAGCGGATCGGGGTGCCACAAAAATCCTTGGAAAACCCCAAGTGTTCGATCAAAGAATTGAAAAACAAGGATGATAAAACTTAGATCCTACGCGTTATGCCTAGCTAGGGTTGATCGGCGTTACCCGTTTTGGATGTTTATGGGCTTTACTTTACACTTCTATATCATTTTTGGGACTAACCTACTAACCGGAGGCCCAACCCAAATTGATGTTTTTTGCCTATTTCAGTGTTTCGAAGAAAAGGAATATCAAACGGAGTCCAAACGGAATGAAACCTTCGGGAGCGATCTTTTTGGAACAAACGCAATCCAGGAGACTTGGAGTGGACGTCAAGAAGCAGCCAAGGCGGCCACCAGGGTGCAGGGCACGCACTACGGGGGTGGGCGCGCCCCCTCCCTCGTGGGCCCCTCGTGGCTCCCTTGACCGACTTCCTTTGCCTATATATATCTACGTACCCCGAAAACATCCAGGAGCACCACGAAACCCTATTTCCACCACCACAACCTTCTGTACCCGTGAGATCCCATCTTGGGGCCTTTTCCGGCGCTCCGCCGGGGGGGAGGGGAATCGATCACGGAGGGCTTCTACATCAACACCATAGCCTCTCCGATGAGTTGTGAGTAGTTTACCATAGACCTTCGGGTCCATAGTTATTAGCTAGATGGCTTCTTCTCTCTCTTTGAATCTCAATACAAGTTCTCCTTGATCTTCTTGGAGATCTATTCGATGTAACTCTTTTTGCGGTGTGTTCATCGAGATCCGATGAATTGTTGGTTTATGATCAAGTGTATCTATGAGAAATATTTGAACCTCCTCTGAATTTTTTGATGTATGATTGGTTATCTTTGCAAGTCTCTTTGAATTATCAGTTTAGTTTGGCCTACTAGATTGATCTTTCTTGCAATGGGAGAAGTGCTTAGCTTTGGGTTCAATCTTGCGGTGTCCTTTCCCAGTGACAGCAGGGGCAGCAAGGCACGTATTGTATTGTTGCCATCGAGGATAAAAAGATGGGGTTTATATCATATTGCTTGAGTTTATCCCTCTACATCATGTCATCTTGCCTAATGCCTTACTCTGTTCTTATGAACTTAATACTCTAGATGCATGCTGGATAGCGGTCGATGTGTGGAGTAATAGTAGTAGATGCAGAATCGTTTCGGTCTACTTGTCGCGGACGTGATGCCTATATACATGATCATGCCTAGATATTCTCATAACTATGCACTTTTCTATCTATTGCTCGACAGTAATTTGTTCACCCACCGTAATACTTATGCTATCTTGAGAGAAGCCACTAGTGAAACCTATGGCCCTCGGGTCTACTTTCCATCATATAAGTTTCCGATCTACTTTATATTGCAATCTTTACTTTTCAATCTATATCATAAAAATACCAAAAATATTTATCTTATCTTATTATCTCTATCACATCTCACTTTCGCAAGTGGGTGTGAAGGGATTGACAACCCCTTTATCACGTTGGTAGCGAGGGAAATACTTATGCTACTTTGCTGCATCAACCTTTCCTCTTCAAGGGAAAACCAACGCAGTGCTCAAGAGGTAGCAAGAAGGATTTCTGGCGCCATTGCCAGGGAGGTCTTCGCTCAAGTCAAGACTGTTCGGGAACGTAGCAGAAATTCAAAATTTTCCTACGTGTCACCAAGATCTATCTATGGAGAAACCAGCAACGAGGGGAAGGAGAGTGCATCTACATACCCTTGTAGATCGCTAAGCGAAAGCGTTCAAGAGAACGGGGTTGAAGGAGTCGTACTCGTCGTGATCCAAATCACCGGAGATCCTAGTGTCGAACGGACGGCACCTCCGCGTTCAACACACGTACAGCCCGGTGACGTCTCCCATGCCTTGATCCAGCAAGGTGAGAGGGAGAGGTTGAGGAAGACTCCATCCAGTAGCAGCACAACGGCGTGGTGGTGATGGAGGAGTGTGGTGATCCAGCAGGGCTTCGCCAAGCACCGCGGGAGAGGAGGAGGTGTCACGGGAGGGAGGGAGGCGCCAGGGCTTCAGGTGCGGCTGCCCTCCCTCCCCTCCACTATATATAGGGGCAAGGGAGAGGGGGGAGGCGCAGCCTTGCCCCTTCCTCGAAGGAAGGGGTGCGGCCAAGGGGGGGAGGAGTGCCTCCCAAGTCAAGTGGAGGCCCTCCCCCTTAGGGTTTCCCCCTCCCATGTGCATGGGCCTTTGGGGGGCTGGTGCCCCTGGCCCATTAAGGCTAGGGCGCCCCCTTAGAGCCCATGCTGCTGTATTGGACGTGGTGGAACAGTTTCCGGACCTCCGGACCCCTCCGGAATCCTCCGGAACCTTCTAGAAGCTTCCCGGTACACTACCGAAAAAACCCGAACTTTTTCCGGAACCCGAACAACAACTTTCCATATATAAATCTTTACCTCCGGACCATTCCGGAACTCCTCGTGACGTCCGGGATCTCATACGGGACTCCAAACAACATTCGGTAACCACATACAAACTTCCTTTATAACCCTAGCATCATCGAACCTTAAGTGTGTAGACCCTACGGGTTCGGGAACCATGCAGACATGACCGAGACATTCTCCGGTCAATAACCAACAGCGGGATCTGGATACCCATGTTGGCTCCCACATGTTCCACGATGATCTCATCGGATGAACCACGATGTCAAGGACTCAATCGATCCCGTATACAATTCCCTTTGTCTAGCGGTATTTTACTTGCCCGAGATTCGATCGTCGGTATACCGATACCTTGTTCAATCTCATTACCGGCAAGTCTCTTTACTCGTTCCGTAACACATCATCCCGTGATCAACCCCTTGGTCACATTGTGCACATTATGACGATGTCCTACCGAGTGGACCCAGAGATACCTCTCCGTTTACACGGAGTGACAAATCCCAGTCTCGATTCGTGCCAACCCAACAGACACTTTCGGAGATACCTGTAATGCACCTTTATAGCCACCCAGTTACGTTGTGACGTTTGGTACACCCAAAGCTTTCCTACGGTATCCGGGAGTTGCACAATCTCATGGTCTAAGGAAAAGATACTTGACATTAGAAAAGTTTTAGCATACGAACTACACGATCTTTGTGCTAGGCTTAGGATTGGGTCTTGTCCATCACATCATTCTCCTAATGATGTGATCCCATTATCAACGACATCCAATGTCCATAGCCAGGAAACCATGACTATCTGTTGATCACAACGAGCTAGTCAACTAGAGGCTCACTAGGGACATATTGTGGTCTATGTATTCACATGTGTATTACGATTTCTGGATAATACAGTTATAGCATGAATAAAAGACTATTATCATGAACAAAGAAATATAATAATAACACTTTTATTATTGCCTCTAGGGCATATTTACAACAAAGACATATCAAGTACCCATCATAAACTCATCTCCCTCGCATTACATTATTTGCCATTTGCCTCTCGTTTTCCTCTCCTCCACTTCTTCCTTGCCGTTTTATTCGCTGTCTCTTTCCGTTTGCCTCTTTTTCGCTTGCCTCTTCTGTGCCCGTGTGTTAGATCATTTATATCGTCGTCATGGCTAGTCCTCCTATCATCGTTAGTACTTCCGATCATGAAGTTCTTAATTTTAAACAAAGGGAGGGAGAAAATCTAAAAGATGCTTGGCGTAGAATTTGCAATGCTCAAAATAGATCTTCTAGGAAGCAATCTACTTCTGTTCTTCTTCGCAATTTTTATGTAGGTATTACTCCTTGGAATAGATGCATTCTTGATGCCATTACCGTAAGGAATTTATTGGGTAGCCATACTTTTGATGCTTATAATGCTATGTTAGAGTTGTTTGGTCCACCACCTCTTTTGGTTATAAGAACTGTTTTAACTTTGGAACATCTGATGCAAAGGCTTGAAATTATTGAAAATAAAGTTGCCACTGTTGAGTTAGTTGAAAATTTGGATAAAAAGATCCACAACCAAATTTGCCAATATGGATCTAAGATTGGAGTCACTCTGAATTTTTTTAAAGAGAAGGAACCTATAGTTAATGAAAGAATAGATCAAGATTCTACAAGAATCGGTAAACTTGAGGATATTATTACTAACATAGGGTCTGCCTTTTCATCCGTGAAAAATACTCCAACTCCTCCGACCAAATTTGCCAAATTAATGTATGTTCCTAAAAATAAGGGTGAATCTTCTAGTAAGGAAAATGCGGATCTCAAATCCATAAGTGTTCACCCCAACTTCTTCGCTATCATTAAGGAACCTTTTGCTACAAATGAATTCCTTGATTTCTTGCCTAGGAGTTTAATCATTACTAAAAAGAAAGAAACTCCTAAGGGTTATAAGTGCTCTATTGAAGAATTGAATATCAAAGATGGCAATACTTAGATCTATTCTCGCTTTTATGCCTAGCTAGGGGCGTTAAACGATAGCGCTTGTTGGGAGGCAACCCAATTTTATTTTTGTTCCTGTTTAGTAATAAATAATTCATCTAGCTTATGTTTAGATGTGGTTTTATGTTTTAATTAGTGTTTGTGCCAAGTAGAACCTATAGGATCATCTTGGGTTATAGTTAATTTGATCTTGCTGCAAAACAGAAACTTTTACATGCAGGAGAATAATTTTAATAAATCACAGAAACGTGCTTTTTAGTTTATTCTTTTTGCTGTAGATCAACAGACAAATTTCCTAGGACTTCCTATTTTGGAAGGATTTTTAGAGTTCCATAAGTATTCTAAAGTTATAGATAACTACAGACTGTTCTGTTT